>NC_048229.1:27081457-27094368 GCF_002007445.2 Ailuropoda melanoleuca
CCCCCCCCCCCCCCCCCCCCCAGCAAAGAGCGATGGGCCGGCCGGCCGTGTTGACACTCGGGGTGGAAGAGCTGTTGTAACAGAAGCGGGCTCTCCCCTCACCTCTCCCCTGCACTTATCACCAGCCCAAATCAGTGTTTCCTTGTTTGTGGGCGGTTCCCAACCCCAAGGCCATGAATTCCTCGAGGGCAGGGCGCTGATCTGTCCTCTTCTGCGCCCCTGGCAAGCGCCCTGTCTGTCCATCCGTCCATCTGCACTTGTGTGTGTGTATTTGGGTTTGGGTACAGACTGAAGTGCATGGACCAAACCCTAAAGACCCTGAGTCTCCCCCACTTTAGCTCATTTATTCATTCAGTGAGTTGACAAATCGTTACGAGGAACCTATGTCTGGCAAGGGTCTGTCTTAGACCGGGTGATAGAAACATGAGTGAAAACGTATCCAAGCCAGGGATCCACACCATCTGATTTGGATTTTAAAATCGATTCTGGCTTCTGGGTGGACACGTAAGGGAAGAGGGACAAAGTGTAGGAGTTCCACCCTCCCTGGCTCCTCCAGCAGAGCCCTGACAGTGAGTCCACCAAGGGGGTGACTGTGTCCCGGGGGAACCACTCAGGCCTCAAGTGGGGGTGACCCCTCTTCCTTCTGCACGTCGTCAGAGGGATTGCTGGACACAAAGGACAGAAAGGGGGACAGGACGGTCAGGTGGGTCCTTCCTGCTCCCAGCACCCCGGCTCCCCCACCATCACATACCTGACTCCCACTCTCCCGCCCTCCAGGCCACGGCATCTGAAGACCCCCAGGATGTAACCCATGCCCAGCTGAATCTTGGACAGGGGACAAGTGCACCCCCTTCTTCCCAGTCAACAGAGCCCGCAGCAGAGCCCAGCGTGTATGCTGCTCTGGCCATCCACTAGCCCAGGAAGGACGCAGACCCCACACTCCAGGGAGGGGGACCATAGGGACCCCCCCAGCAGGCCCTGGGGCTGTCCCCCCCACCGCCCCGTGGACACTCAGCTAATGCCCCTGGGCCTGGAGACCTTTCATAAGCAAGCAGGATAGCCTGGAGCTTTAGAAATCACTAGATTCTGCAGTTAAAGATAAATATCAGCCCCATATTTTTAGAAATACAGCAAAACACTTCTAAAAAAAAAACCCCGTGGGTAAGAGAAGCAAACCACAAAGGAAGATAAGACTTCTTCTTTTCTTCTTCTTTTAACTCAAATGACAGTGCAAATAATTCTACATCAACACAGACTTTTACTGAAATGGTCATGTAAATGCTATACGCCATGATCAAATGGGAAAATTATGAATGAAATTATTACAAAGAGAAGAGAGCCTGAAAATCAGCAGTCCAGGCAACATCTACAGGAGTCAGAAAAAGAACAGCAAATTCATCCCATGGCGCTGGGTGAAAATGATACCGTATTGATCATGAAGAAGAGATAAAAATCAATTGTATGAACTTCGGCTGCCATAACAAGTACCACAGACTGGAGGGGGGGCAGGGCTTAAACAACAGAAACTTCTTTCTTCAGAGTTCTGCAGGCTTAGGCCCAAGCCCAGGGTGCCGACAGCGTTGGTGTCCTCGGAGGGCTCTCCCCCAGGTTGACGGACGGCTGCTTACGTGGCCTTTCCTCTGTGTGGCCGTGGGAGGGGAAGAGAGATCTCAGCTGTCTCTTCTTACAGGGCCACTACCCTATTGATCAGGGCACCACGACCCTACGATCTCATGATCACTACTCCTTAGAGGCCCCATCTCCAAACACAGCCACACTGGGGGTCAGGGCTGCGACATGAATTCGGGGGTGGAGGGCAGCATAAACCGTCCACATCATTCCACCCTGAGCCCCTGAAATTCCTGTCCTCCTCCCACGCAAAGTACATTCATCCCATCCATACAGCACCCCCTCCATCTACACTGATTCCAGTATCAACGATCAATCTAAAATCCAGAGTTGCATCTAAATGACCCTGTAAGTCAGATGAGGGCAAGGCTCGGAGGACCACGACGGGCTAAGGCAGAATTCCTGTGCGTGTGTGTCGGAGGAATCTTCCTGGTTTCAATCGCGGTCCATTAGCTTAACTATTCAGTCCTCCATTCACCTGGCTCCTCCCGAATTTCCTGGGGAGCATCCTCATGGGGGTGCTCCGGGCACATGTCAGCGTTTTGCTTCACAGTTCAACGGCCAAGCGCGCAATTATGCGGCTCGTAGGTTCTGTGTTCCACAAGAGTCTGGACACGGTTCAGGCCACGTTCTCTGCCACTTCATTACAAGGGTCACGTTTTCTCCCTCGTGCAATGCCTCGTTCCTCATTTCAGCCTGAGATCCAGGGGGACTGGACCTCCCTGTCCATGTCTCTACCAGCAGCCCCTGCACACATAGCATCTTCCGTTTGGTGTCTCCAAACTCCCCCGGCCTCTCTCGCATCTGTCTTAGGTATTTGTTCGGGTCGCAAAATCTGCAGTCCTCTGCTCCGGCTTCTGTGACAAACATCACAGACTGCAGACGTGTCCATGAAGGTGCTGGCAGGGCTGGCGTCTGGTGGGGGCTCCCCCCAGGGTAGCCTTGGTGTGAGCACGCAGACGGAGACACACACTGAGCTCCCTGGTGTATCTTCCTTGGAGGGGTACTGATCTTACCGAATCAGGGCCACCCTTACAACCTCATTCAATCCTAATGACTTCCCTAGATGCCCCGTTTCCAAATACAGCCAGGCTGGGGGTTAAGGCCTCAGCATATGAATTTGGGGGAGGAACATAAGCGTCCAGTCCCATAACATTATTAAAGCCACAAACATTTATTATCGAGTATTCTCAGAATGTGTCAAGTCCCAGCAACACTCAACAAGAAATGGAGAAAAGACACCAAGAACCCGCATCAGTAATGAAATATGAGACATCACTACAAATCCCACAGACTTTCATAGTGCCAACCTAAATAAAAGAGGTAAACCGAGGCAAGCCCCAATTACCAAAAATGGAGTGGATCTGGGAATAGCAGAGGAATTGTACTTCAGGAGGTGAAAACTGTAGCAAGAAGGTCTGTGGAGAGCTGGGGCAGGCTGTGCGTCTGGGGAGGAGTACAAGGGGTAGGGGGTTCAGCTAGAGACCAAGCAGCAACTTCCTGGCTTGAGTCTGGGGAGAAGCTCTTGGTGGCTGCCCCTTGGTCAAGGGATGGGTTTCCCTTTTCTGCAAAATCAGGCGTTTACAGGAACTCAGTCTCTCTGACCTTGAGTATCATCTGCTAAGGACACATGCACGAGATTCTGCATTTCATACCCTCCAGTTCCGTTCTACACTGAGTCCTTTCACAAGAGGCTAAGTGGACCTTACGAAGAACTTTATCCCATGTGGATAAAATGGACTAGTATCACAAAAACAATTCTAAAACCAGCTCAAGAATAAGTAGAAAACCTGAGTCGTCTTTTGACCTCTTAAATAAATTACATCCAAAGATTAAACTCGTCCCACAAAACTCCCTCCAGATCCAGCAAATTTTACTGCTTATAGAACAAACACATTCCCAAACATTTTCATGGGCTAGCATGAACACACAACAAGAATACTGAAAGAGAGGAACGTTACACTTTAGTCTCCCACATAGACTTAGATGTAAAATGACTTTCAAAAGTACAGGAAATGGGGTGCCTGGGTGGCTCAGTAGATTAAGCCTGTGACTCTCACTTTCAGCTCGGGTCATGATCTTGGGGTTGAGACATCGAACCCCACATCCAGCTCATGCTGGGCTGGGCGTGGAGCCTGCTTGGAATTCTTTCTCTCCCTCTCCCTCTGCCCCTCTCCCACCCCTCATGTGCCCTCTCCCTCTCTCCAAAAACATAAAAAATAAAAAATGGGGGAAACTATCTGATTACAACATTACTGCTCAATTCACATGGGCAATGGGAGGTAGAAAAATATTTTAATAAAGATCAATTTTCCCCCAACAAATCAGGACTTTAATCTACCCGTTGTCCCCTACAGCTTACAGGCAGGACCCAAAACGGGGAGGACGGTCCCAGGAACAAGGGGCATTAAGGAGCCAGGAGGGACTCACAGGGATGTTGCCAAGAAGGGGGGGTGTGGACGATGTCACAGGAAAATAGAGAAGTCCTTGGAGGCCGTGACAGAAAGAAAGCCCACGCTCCGGGGCCAGGAGAGGGGCTGTGCTTCCTTTCCCTATTTGTCTATATTTCTCCTCTGGGCTCATTGCCACCGTGACTTCCTCCTGGGTCCTGCAGGGACGTCACACGTGTGTCTGTGCTGACATGAGCTCCCAGCACAGCAGGAACCCACGTCCCCTGCAGCATCTCCGGGATCTGGGCGACCTGTCCATGGTGAGGACCCCAGGGATGTGGTGAGGATACAGGAGACCCCATGGGAGAGGCTCCGGGAGGGAAGGACATGCCCTGGTCTCCTCCCCTGGATGGGGCGTCTCAGGAAGCCTTGGGGTCCACTTGCTGCAGCGTCATGGGCACCAGAGCCAGGCTAGGTCCTTGGGGAGGGGCTGTTCCCCTTCCTGTGGGGCAGCTGACATGACAACCCCGTGACAGGGGAGGACTGGCCTCTGCATGGCGCCATCTTGTTTGTCTGCCTGTCCCGTGGGCACCGAGGTCCCTCCATCTGCGCTGCTAGACCCAGAGAGAGGAGACGCCATGACCCCCACCCTCACGGCCCTGAGATCTGAGGAGGGGAGGGGACACCCTAGTCTGGGAGGGACCCGCCCCACAGCCAGGCCCTGGTCTGTCAGAGGACCCAGGGTCAAGAGGCTCATGGGGAAGAGGGGTTCTGGTCAGGATTCGGGGCAAAGCTCTCTCAGGGACTCTCTTCCAGGGCTGAGTGTGGGCCCCAGGAACTGAGTGCACACAGGTGAGTCTGTCCCCAGGGGTCCCAGTCCCACCTCCTCACGGGGGCAGGGGCCACCCACCAGGCAGTGGGGGATGGAGATCAGCACTTCTGTGCTGACAGAGGGGGGACGTCTGGGGCTTTGGGCTGAGCTGGGACCTGGGGGTGGGGACGGTCTTGTGACCCAGCATCTGTTTCCTTCCAGGGACCCTCCCCAAACCCACCATCTGGGGCTGAGCCAGGCTCTGTGATCCCCAGGGGGACCCCTGTGACCATCTGGTGTCAGGGGAGCCTGGAGGCCCGGGAGTACCGCCTGCTTAAAGAGGGACATTCAGGGTCCTGGGACACACAGAAGCCACTGGAGTCCGGGGACAAGGTCAACTTCTCCACCATACACATGACAGAGGATTCTGCTGGACGATATGGCTGTGACTCTCTCAGTCCCACTGGCTGATCAGAGCTCAGTGACCCCCTGGAGCTGATGGTGACAGGTGCGAGCCCACTCAGGGTCCCGGCCCCAGGCTCTGTCCTCAGGAAGGGGGTCTGGTCTCAGGGTGTCTCCCTCTCACAGCCGAGCTCTGGGATCATGTGGGGGGATCTGAGCCCCATTTAACAATGCCCCCTCCTCCTCTCCTAGGATCGCATAGCAAACCCAACCTCACAGCCCTACCCAGCCCTGCCGTGGCCTCAGGAGGGAACGTGACCCTCCAGTGTGCCTCTTGGATAGGATTTGACAGGTTTGTCCTGATGAGGGAAGGAGAACGCTAGCCCTCCTCGACCCTGGACTCCCAGCAAGCCCCCAGTGGGCAGTTCCAGGCTCTGTTCCCTGTGGGCCCCGTGACCCCCAGCCCCAGGTGGACGTTCGGATGCTACGGTTATTACAACAACGCCCCCCAGGTGTGGTCTTGCCCCAGTGACCCCCTGCAGCTGCAGGTCTCAGGTGAGGAGCCCAATCCTGTCCCTTCTGTGTCCTGATGATCTGTTCAGGGCTCGGTCCTCAAGAGTTACGTGGGCTGGGATAGGAGAAAGGGGGGTCTCCAAGGGAGGGTCACTCAAAGGGAGATCTGCCCTTCAGCTCAAAGGAGGCCAACAGAGGCCCTCCCACCCCTGCCCACCTTGTGTCCCTCTCCTGGGTCTAAAGGTGCCCGGTGGGCAGCCGGAGGGTCTTGGGGGAGTCCACAGGGCAGGTATAGGAGAAGTCTGAGTGAGATGGGGATTCCTGGGTCAGCCCCAATCCCCCATCCACAGGACCTCCTAACATTGGTGTGCCCCTCGGGTCTGTTTGCTCAAAAGGACCACACAGTGCCCCGGGTCAGTTCTGAGAGCCCTTCAGAGGATCTAATGCCCCCTCAGATCCCCAAAAACAATCTTGTGTTTCGCGGGGGCCGGGGGCCGAGAGTCCAGGAGAGACACGTGGGGGCTACATGTCTCCAGGAGCCCTGAGGCTGGGCCCCTGGGCGCCTGAGGGAGAAGACTGTGCGCAGAGACAGGGTCTCTCGGGGGAGCTCCAGCCCCACCCCCACCCTCCCGTCCTTTCGCCGAGGATGGCCTAGAGACCCCGGGCGCCACCCGCAGGGCCAGGCTCCACAGCTGGTGAGTCCCAGGGGCCGCTGTCCAGCGGCTTGGAATTTCTGCCAGTCCCACAGAAGGAGGGCTGGGAGGCGGATAGAAACGGCAGAGCCACACTCCGGGGCTCCAGAGGCTCTGAGGCCGGCGGAGGAGGGCTGGCGTGGTCATGGCAGAGGGAGAGGCTGGGGCCCCCCCCGGGGGAGCAGCAGCCAGGTGCCTACCCTCCTCACCTCCCTGTCTTTGGATTATGAGGTATGGGGTGGGACTCACGGGCGGGGGGGGGGGGCTCTCAGTGCTCCCCGAGAGGGTGATTTGGGGCAGGTCCCCGGTCCTAGGTGAGGAGTCTCTGTTGTCCCTGTCCTCTCTGAGCAGAAAAGGTCAGCTCAGTGCCCTGTCTATCGGGAAGTGTGAGACAGGACGCCATAAAGGGATCACAAAGGACGGTTCCACAGAAGAGGGTCCACCCAGGAGGGCATGGCAATAGGCGGGACCTCCTGCCCAGGGAAGCCCGATCCCTGCAGTCTCGGACAGGACTGGGGAGGGAGAGGCACGGACCTCGATGCCACCAGCCTGAGAGGAAATGAGGTCAGACACGTGACAAGGCAGAGGCCCCACCCACTCCCGCTCAGAGGCGGGGCATTGGCTACTAGCCGGGGCAGGGGCGAGGCGGCCCCTCCCCTGCGAGGCACGCAGAACGCGTGGGGCGGGGTCTGCAGGAGCCCCTCTCTCCAGGGAGGTGGAGCTTCTGAGAAAGGCGTTCCCCCTCTGAAAAGGGGCGGTCCTGAAGGACTGCCCGCCTCTCCCAGGAGCTCCGATCTGGGAAGGGTTGGGAAGCCCAGGGGGACGCAGGTGCAAGTGGTGTCGTCCGTCAGGCCCGGGTCTCAGCAGCGCAAGAGGAAGTACCCGTAGGCTGGAGACAGCAGAGGTTAGGAAATCCCCATGGATTCAGCATCTCATTGCACACAAACCTGCAATTTTCTCCTAGAAACCAGCTGCCCCCCGTCGGCGTAGCGCAACGCCTAGGAACGCCAGCCAGGTTTGGAGAACGTGTGGGATAGAGGACAGAGAGGGGCGGCTTGCAGCACCTGGTGTCCAGGGAGGATGCGGGGAGTCTGGGACAGCTGTAGAGGACAGACAGACACCTCCTTGGCAGCTCTTATTTCCCATTTCCAAGAGACCCTGAGCGTGGAGCCCCTCACCCAAGCCTGAGGAGGTCGCTGAGCCCTCTAACGCCGGCCCTGGAGCTGCTCAGACCATTTTCTGAGCGCGCAGGTGGAGCTCACCCCTGACACTGCCCTAGAGAGAAGGCTCCCTGCCGGTGGGCACTTCTCTACAGCCCCCTGTGCTTACCTGGGGGCCGCCACGCCCTTGGGTGCACACCTGAGACCAAGGTGGGTTCGCACACGGAACACGCGAGTCCAGGGACGCTGCACGACTCGGCCGTGTGCAATTCGTGTCCACTCTGCGTCGTGTGTGGAAACCCGTCCAGCGTCACCCTGCCTGCTTCTTAAAGCGATGATATAAATTACAAATTTACGTGATGAGGATTTATGACTTAAAAAATTCTCCAATTTCAATGGGATTAAATGAAATGTATGTATTCATTATAGAGAGTAATTTATGATTATAAAGTTTTTTTTAAATAAAACATGCTTAGAAACGAGCTTTATAAATAATGCAGGTGCATTCTGAAGTTTTTTTCATCAAATTGTCTACACTCAAATCTCAAAATTTGTTCCACTGCTTTATTCATTCATAAGTATGATTTTTTAATTTCTTTATACTTTCTAAATAACAGTTATGTGTATATAACAGCGATACTGGTTTGGTTATATTAATTTTATATTCTATTAACTTAGTACAGACGCTCCACTTTGCGGGTGCTTTACAGTTGATCTCCTTCGATTAACTGATAATCATTATATCAACCTCAACAAAATTGAAACTTGTCTCTTTATTTCCAGATTGTAGACTAGTGTTATTTGCAGCCAATATCTTATGATAATGACAAAGTAAGCTGTTAACACAAAACTAAGTGTTGCTTTAAGAAAAGCATCTTAATTGATAGCCCAAATTGTTTAATTATTTTAAGTCAAACATTTTTAAAAACTGTATTTTTATGTGTATAGCAATACTGACCTATTTCAGTCCATTTCTCTGTTACATTCAGGTTTTATCAGGAAAAAAAATATTATTTTCTTAATACAAATTAGGAATGGAATTTTTTCTGGGTTTGTACGTTTCCTGACTTACTCTTTGAATTTTATAGCCCTTGTGAGATACATCTAAAAGACTTCTTGGTATCAAACATTTGGATATTAACCCACTAAATGATGTCTATTCTTCATTCATGCTTTCTGAATTGTATAAGCTTATTTAAAATTTTCACATGGAGATTTAGAATTCGAATTCATCTAACTTGTTTATCTTTTTGTTTTTTATGTGAAAATGGATTAAATTAGGTTTGCGGGATTAGCTAATTTTGTATTGACCAGTTTTATAACAACACTGATTTTCTCTGTTCCTTAAGGGTTTAAGGTGAGAAAGGTTGTCTTTGAAGATAAAAATCAAATGACTGGTGTTCTTCCTTGAAATCTGCTGGCAGTTTTCGGAGTTCTTTGTGACTGACAGAGAGGGAGAGAGAGAGAGAGAGAGATGAGGAAGACAGTGATGATGATGATGGTGGTGATGGTGATGTCCTACCCAGGATAGTTCAAATACTAACACACCTATGTTGTATGCATTGAATTCTCTCACTCTCTCTATATATTCATATATATATATGAGTTCATATATATATATATGAATATATATCTCCAATATATTTATGACCTACCCCTCATCCATGAACACTGGGTCCTGAATTGTTGAAAAATACAAGTTCTCCCATCTGCAATAGATAGCTTACGTGCTCAGAATGGACACAGAAATTGAATAGCTCAAGTATTTCTACATTGAGAGATGACTTTTCACACTGAATTTCTGAGCTGGGGGACACAGGAAGACTCTGCTGCAATGGGACTCAGAAGCAAAGTCTCAATGCATAAAACACAAGGAGACGGAAAGAATCCAATGAGAACAGAGTTGACCCCTTCTATAGCAAAGACAGGGCTCATTAGGGACACCATAGTACTTACATCATGAGAAATGTGGGAGGTACAAGAACACACAGCCCAGGGGACAGGTTTGAATCCCGTCAGCACCTCATTTCCCCCCATATTTTTATGGTTCTCAGAAGCAGCTGACACACCATCAGCCCAACACAAAACAAGGCAGACACTAACACTGGAGAGTAGGGGAAAGTCTCAGTTATGGGCACGGCTTGGAGAGTTAAGTGCTGTCGAGGGGACGGGGGCCCTGGGTGGACATCCAGGATCCTGGGTGATTTTTGTGTGCCCTGATCTCTGTGACCTCTCTATCCTCAATTCCTAGCGTCCGGCACCCAAGGTTCCGGAGTGGTGATTCTCATCTTGAGCGTAGTTGTCGTCGTCGTCAGAATTTTCTTTAAGCCTTGGTACGATAGGAGAAGAGCCCAAGATGCGGCCAGGAGGTAAACACAAGCGAGAACAATGCAATGATCAGAATAGCAGAGCCTGGGAAATACATCTTGTGTGCCCAGGAGGTTCTGGAAGAACATGTGGGGCATGTGCTGCGTGAACTGTCAGAAGGTCATTGTGAGGAGAAGGAGCCATGGCTCATGTGCAGGGACAAGGTATGTCCTCTTCTGCCATTATTATTATTTTTTAAAGATTTTATTTATTTATTTGACAGTGAGAGAGAGAGACAACCAGCAAGAGAGGGAAAACAAGTAGGGGGAGTGGGAGAGGAAGAAGCAGGCTCCCAGCAGAGGAGCCTGATGCGGGGCTCGATCTCAGGACTCTGGATCACACCTTGAACCGAAGGCAGATGCTTAACGACTGAGCCACTCAGGCGCCCCATCTGAGCCACCCAGGCGTCCCCTCTTCTGCCATTAAACTGCGGACTGTCCTTCCCAACCATTGTTGAGTTGTCTTCACTGGCTCCCGTCTTTCCCCAACCAGCTTCTACCCACATGGCAGACTTCAGTCCACATCTCCATAAACTGCCATGCTCTGGTACAATTTCAGATAACACATTTTCCTCCTTTCTAATCACCATACACCTTGCGGTACATGAATGGGTCTCCATCTCATCTGATAATACGGGGTGTTTTAATGAATCATAAATTGGCATAAAAAGATGCAGCCTGAAAGAGATAAATCCATGAGATGCCCCAACACCCTCTGTGCATCCACCAGCCCTTCCCTTCCACTAGATGGCCTGGTCTGTGCTGCCTCCAAGAAACCTGTGTGCAAAGTGCTGGGTTGTGGCATTGGCCAGTATCTCTGGTGTATCTCCTCCCTTCATAGGCAACTTCAAGGTGCCACTGTGAGATGCTCGATGGGGAGGAATGTGCAGAACTGATGTCACAAAACAGTCCAAGTCAACATTGGATGCATTATTGCCACTCCGGTAGCCCCAAAGTGCACCCAGGTTTCCTTGCGTTTTATGCAGAGTGATTATTTATATTTCTCTTGGCCCAGTTTCAGTGAAATCACAAGACTGAAGCTTCAGGACTCGAGAGGAGATGCAAACAGTTACTGTGTACTATCAATCGTGGGAGGGGGCAGGGGCACACAGACCTAATGCCTTACGTGTAGGGTGTAAGTTACATGAATTTGAAAGATGGCAGATCCTTAAAAACTTGAACCCAGAAGTACCATGTCACCAAGAAATTCCACTTCTAGACATAAGTTGTAGTTCTGCAAGATAGACGGTTCTAGAGATCCCCATACAACTCCATGCCTAGAGCGAACAAGAGGGTCCTGACACAGAAATCTGTAAAGAGGGTAAATCTCATGTTAAGTGCTCTTATTACCACAATGAAAAACAGACAAGAAAAAGAATCGCATCCAGGTAATTGAGCAGACACTTATGCAAGTATGTTCGTAGAAGGACTCACAAGAGACAGAAAGTGGTGACAATCAAATGTCCACCAACTGACAGTGGATTAACAAGCATTAACTGTGTCCAGCTAGTGATTTGCATGAAGCATGGAGGCCGAGTCCAGAAGACCTAATGCCTGGGGGACAAGAGGCAGCGGGGAGACAGCAATGATTCAGGTTTTGCTGGAGAGAAGGTGCTGCTGTCACAGAAACAGAAGTCAGAGAGAGCAAGTGTGTAAGGGAAACAAATCACAACCGAGGCCCAGAGCCAGATGGTGATTCCCTCTGTGAGTCAGTTAACGGTCTTATAAACACGTTCCCCATCCTTCTCTGGGGTCACCCATCTGGGATAGCCCCACTGGGACCTCCAGTCAAACAGGGCAGGGCATGGAGAGCTCTCCATTCATCTCTCCCTTCCACACCACACACAATGACGTCGTCACACAGCTCTGCCCCTGAGCCCTCTTTCCATGAACCCACGAACACCGCAGTCAGGATCAGTGGAAGACTGGAGACATCCTGTTGGAACCACCATCAGCCTCCCCCATCTTTCTTCTCCTCCAGGCCCTCACTACTTGAGGAACTGTCTTGCTCTCATGGCCACAAACCTACCGGTTACTGTCCCTCCCCTGCACAAAACCGGCCCACCTGTCTCCACCTTACTCCAGTCACACCCAGTCTCTACACCTGCCCTTCCACATGGTGACGAGCCAGCAGAGCAACCCTCTCCAGCCCCAGCAGGGCCCGCTCCCCCCACCAGCAAACTCATCCCAGTTCACCACCTCCCCTCTCCAGACACACACACAAACTGAGTTGTAACTACATGTGTGTCTCCCTGGCATGTGCTGGCGGGGACAATCTCAACAGAGCAGACTCCTTCCAAACCACCTAGGCCACGAAAACAGAACAGAACTACTGCTGGCTCTTCCTACCAACTGGGAATGTATTTGTGTTACTGGGATTCTGGGAGCGCTCGCAAGAAAGCACAAACACCACTTAGAATGCTGATTGGCTTATCAGGCAGCGCTCAGACGAAGGGCAGAGTGTTACACGGCTGAGTATCCACACGGTCTCCTACGGAACACGGCCTGCAGAGCGCTGATCTCCTCCCAACAGCACTCTGTGCACGCGGTACCCTGCTGACGATTTTCCTGCTTCTGGGAGGTAAAATCCAGGAACACGTGCAGGGCATCCAGAGCCTGTTCCAGGAGAGCTCACCATCCTGGGCAGGATGGCACCTGTAGGCACACTCATGCTCGCGCCATCTTGCATGGGACTCTCCATCCCAGAATGCCCCCAAAATCCCGTGACTAAGCTTGCCAGATGTCCACCTGTCCTTGGTTTCTCTCCTTCTCTACGGGTTACCAAACCCATGGCCAAAGTTCCCTTTGTCAAGGGTTTGTATAGTCTGTTGTCACTAAGCACAGCCCCACGCGTCCAGGGAAGGCACGAGTCTGTCACCTCACCAGTGAATGCCCAGCGTGCCTGGCGCCATGACTGGATGTGGTCACTGCTCACTACACACGGGTTG
>NC_048229.1:27094468-27119212 GCF_002007445.2 Ailuropoda melanoleuca
AGGGGACCTACAGGTGCTATGGCTCACAGAGCAGCTCCCCCTACCTGTTGTCACACCCCAGTGACCCCCTGGAGCTCCTGGTCTCAGGTGAGGGGCCCACACCCCATGTCCATTGAGGGCCCAGACCTTTGGGCCATGTGCTGTCCCTGGAGAGTGCTGGGCTGGGCTGGGAAGGAGGGAACAGCATGGAGCTCAGCCACTGGGCGACCCCTCTCTGTGGGGGATGGAAAAGCCAGAGAGTCCCTTACCATCTCCGTGTCTTACCCCAGCCAGAGGGACAGAGGCAGGGCCAGGTCTGTGCAGGGAGGATACTGAAGATTATAAAGAACGAACTTCGAGGGGAAGCAGCAAGCGCAGACATGAAGAGCCATCTCAGCCCCACAGCCTCCTTCTTCCAAGCAGCATTTCAAGTCTTCAGGCCCTCATCCCATGGACAGTTTTCCTGTCCCCTGGGAAGAGAGTCCTTTTAGCTTAGCGGAGACAGTCTTCCCAGACCTGGGCTGACATTTGCTGATCCTCTGTATATATACATATGTTCCCGCAGGTCCTGGGGCCAGGACAGGGCCTTGAAGGGAGGGACATCATGTGTCCAGCAGCACTGAGCTCACGGGGGCCCACTGTGTGTCCGTGGGAGAGGAGAAGCACGAAGAAGCCCAGTTGAGGTGCAGAGAAAAGAGTTAACTCCGTCTCTGTCCTTGATGCTGATCTCTAGAAAGTAAGCCTATCGTGGCACATATGGAATCAGGCCCATGACGTGTAGAGCACGGTAAAGGGCGCCTCTCATGTTCAGGTCAGGAGGCTGGGGAGTCCCTGGAAGTCATAGTTCGAGCCGAGCTCGATCAGCCACTCTTGAGGGAGACATTGACAAAATTCTATTCATATCAGAGACTTGATTCTCCCAGTTATCAAGGGTTGAATCCTATCTTGGGTTTCAAAAGACTAAATCAGATCGGAAATGTGGTACCAGTGAATTCTCTGGAAGATGTTTCAGGAATTCCTCTTTCTTGGGACTTCTCTACTCTGAACGTGTCCTGTCTCCACCAGTAACTCTTGGCATTATGGAAAGGAAAGAAAGGCTGGATTTCTGCCCAGTTTCCACGAGCTCCAGGCTGTCAGCTGGGTCAGGTCAACCTCCAAAACATCTTCCATAAGAACTTATGTTTAGTGTTCCCTCCCCCAATCCTAGTGTTACCTGGTATTTCTTGATATTCCTATCTCATATCTATAGATCTCTATATGTCTTGTCCATGTGCCCATCAGGGTTTTTTCTTCTATCTTTGATCGGATGTTTGGTTTTTTTGTTTTTTGTTTGTTTGCCTATTTCTTATCTGTCTGCATATCTAGACAACAAATTGAGTGAATAATTAGAAGCGATGTGAGTTATGGAAATCCTTGCCCGGAGAAAAATGCCTGATGTGTGGTACATAATCCATCATGTATTTTTTTATTAAGTTCAGTGAGCCAGCATATAGAACATCGTTAGTTTTGGATGTAGCGTATAATGATTCATTAGTTGTGTATCACACCCAGTGCTCCTCAGATCACATGTTATTTTCAAAAAAAAAAAACCCAGGGGTGCCTGGGTGGCTCAGTTGTTAAGCATCTGCCTTCAGCTCAGGTCACGATCCCAGGGTCCTGGGATCGAGCCCCGCATCGGGTTCTCTGCTCGGCGGGAAGCCTCCTTCTCCCTCTCCCACTCCCCCTGCTTGTGTTCCCTCTCTCGCTGTCTCTCTCTCTCTCTGTCAAATAAATAAATAAAATCTCAAAAACAAACAAACAAACAAAATCCGGATGGATAAAGATGGAAAGTGCTGTGGAAATGTAAAATCCCAAGTCAGGGACAAAAACAGCTGGCTGATGAGCAGGAAAGAAAAGGGAGACCCTGCCTTTCATCCCTCCACGTTCCTGATTCTCAGGACAAAATGAAGGCTCACATGTTTATTTTTGCCTCCTAATTAGGTAGAAGGTGCAATGCCGGAGATGCTCACCTAAGGGATGGAGATGGCATTAGCTAGTTTCAGGGACTCCCTGGAGACGAGAAAAGAGATTACTTCAACACTTCCACGTCTCCTCATCCACAGGCTGTTTTTGCCTCTCAGCTGTAGCTGATACCCTCAGATAATTACGTAACAGGTCAGCCTCCAGGGTGGATGAATAAGGAGAAATTCTGAGTTATGTGATGGGCTCCCAGGGACACATCCTGTCGATAAACGCAGGAGGACGGACATGGTCGTTTCAATATGCTCTGACCACCACAATCTCTTTGTCCACAATCTCTAGCCTCGAGCAGCCAAGATTACACAGTGGAGAATCTCATCCGATTGGGGATGTCTGCCTTAATCCTCGTGGTTCTCGGGGTGCTGCTCTTTCAAGCTCGGCACAGAGAAGACCCCAAGATACAGGCAGGACACAGACGTAAGAGAGAGAAGACGGACTTCTCAGTGAGGTAGAACTTTGAAAATGAAATTGATGATACCGAGAGTTTCTGGAAGAAAATCTGGGCGTACGCTGGGGAAACATTCTGCTGAGAATATTCTGGGTATTAACGCAGTTTGGGTGCGTGGGTTTGGGCGCTGTAATGGGGGCTCTTCTACAATCAAACTGTGGTCATTTCACTCCCCAGCACGTCTCCTTCCTGGCTTTCCCATGACGTTTTCTGGACTGGCTTCCTTCTTTCCTCAACCCTATGACATGAGGTTACATCCCCCGTGGTAGCTTTGGGCCCACCTTCATGGGATCTTTGGTTCTCTATTCCCTGGTGTGTGTAGTCTTCAGCTCAGAACACAGATTCTGTTTTAAATACTGAATAGATGGATGTATACCAAGTCCGGTTCGGGGATAATACATCGGAAATCATTCTGTAAAAGAGAATCTGGACCCACAAGACATTCCCTTTTCATCACATGATAAATGATCTAGTTTCTCCAGAAATATCATCCCTTGGAATGAACAGGATGAGGGAACAGAAGGCAAGCTGAGGACAAAGCAGAAACAGACACCCCACAAACACCCCCCCCCACGGGATGTACGTGACATTCCTCAGGCACTCCTGGCTGCCCTAAAGGACAAAGAAATAGTGAACCTATGGAGACCATAATCCTGCAAGACTTGAGTCTCCCTCAGTTTACAAATGTCTTAGCAATCTACAAGAATGAAGCATTTCTACCAATAACCTAGCTTCCAGAAGGAAATGTAGATACAATTAAATGTCCTTATAATCGGCAGCCTCCAGGAAATTCCTGACTATCTTCTTGTTAATGCCTTGCTGGAGGGAAAAACCACCTTAACTTGACAATGGCAAGGCCTCCCTTATCCTGTGAGAATTCTTTAACATATGAAAGTAGTTTCTCAACCCCCCTCTTTCCTCACCTCCCCCAACCCCCTAGTATATAATCAGCCACCCCTCACAACCCGGGGTAGCAGCTCTTTCTGCCCACGGGTCCTGTCCCCGTGCTTGCTTTCATAAACCACCAATTTTGCACCGAAGATGCCTCAAGAATTCTTTCTTGGTCATCGGCTCCGGACTCTATCCCACGGACCCTCACCGAGATCCCACAACCTCATCACACACACCGGTGTGTGAAGTGAGAGCCACATGCTGTGCGAGTAAACTGGCTTTAAGAAAATACCATTTTTGCAAAAGTCCTGACTTCAGGCACTTACTGATTTCTTTGGTAAAAATACTCCCTACGTGGCCAACTTGAAGTGGCCTGTGTGAATTCGCTGAATGCAGAATGAGGAAGTAATGATTACGTCGTCTCTCCCACGCCACTAGGAGCCAAATGCCCCACACCCACTGATAAGACCCACCGGCGTGCGTGTGTGTCCTTCTATTTTCAAGGTTCTGGTCACTTCCACCTTGCGTGGAATGGAGCAAGCCTTGGTTTTCCCTAGACCCTGAGTATCAACCAAAGTTGTTCTTGAACGAACATAGCAAATACTTCACGTGTTGGCACTGAGGTCCCCTCAAACATGTTCGCCCTCACCTGGGTCTGATCAAACAATGAGCCGTGGCCCAGGTGAGAAGTTGCTCCTCTCAACAAACACTTACAGATCACAGGGTATGCGATTAAGGGTTCAAAATAGGTCCGTGTGAGTTTCAGACCTCGTCCTGTCCTTCCCCATGAATCCGTACTGGGACGGAGGTCATCAAGAACGATCTGTGGACTACTTCAGAGTTAGGGTTCCACCCCATTAGGCAGTACTCTGGGGATCCCACAGGTCGTGGTTTCAAGTCCTATAAGTAGGGGCGGAGGAGTAGGGGACCCTATTTCAGCCGGTCCCCTGAATCGAGCTGGAAATCTACCAGACCATCCTGAACACCCGCGAAATCAGCCTGAGACATACGTCTGGATCTCTACAAACATCTCCGGTGCTGGGTCTCAAGGTAAGAAGCAGGGAGCCAAGAGTGTGCGGGCAGATGTGAGAAGATACATGAAAGGGGGAAGGGGGAGGGAGCCTCTGTGAACTTCCTCCGGGAAGACAGAAGCCTGCCGTGCTGGGGAGCGGGCGGCCGCGCAGACTGGTAGCAGCGGGAAAGGTCTTTAGGGCGGCCCCCCAGACTGAGACCTGGAGCTCGGGGGGGGGGGGGGGGGGGGGGGGGGGGGGGGGGGCGCTCGTGTGAACCGGGAGTGGCTGATGGTTTTAGAAGCACAAAGGGCAGGGACTTGCCAGCCGTGGGACAGAGGACTGGGAGAGCAGTTATGGAGCGCACAACCCGGGACCCTGTGGGGTTTTAGCAGCACCGACAGAAACGGAGTCAGTGTGGCTGGGAGAGCTCAGGGAAGAGCAGACTGCGATCTCTCTGTTCTGAGACAGAGGCTAGAATACGGTCACTTCGTCACTTCGGCTCAGATCCTGTAAGTTGGGTGCCTGGCCTCATCCTTGTCCCCAGTGACGGGGAACTGGAGAAAGTGCATGAGGAAGACATGGCTCTGCTTTCCTATAGAATTTCTACATCGAAAGTCCTCGCGTATGACATCCTTCTCTCGGACCCTGTTACCCCATCATGAGAGTCAGAAAGGAACAAAGAAACTAGAAAACAGCCAGAAAACAGCTGATCAAATGGCAATGGCAAGTCTGCACATATCAATAACCACTTTCAATGTAAACAGATTATCAAAACACACGGAGTCCCTGAATGGATAAAAAGCAACATCCAACATGACACGGCCTACAACAGACTCACTTCAGCTTGAGGACACGGGTCTGGCGGAATGGAAGGGAGGTGCAGTGGAGTGAAAACACACCCTATAAACCGTGTGTGAGTTTAAGGTGTACAGGTGTGTACTGGTAGATAGCGCAAGGTGATTACTGCCATGTCCTTAATGCCTCCCTCGCATTATATAATTACCATTTTTTTGTGTGTGGGGAGAACGTCGAAGATCTATTCTCTAAGCAACGTTCTAGGATTTAGTGCAGTAGTAGTAACTGTAGTCACGACACGGTGCATTACATGTCCAGAACGTACCCATCTTATAACCGGAAGTTGGTAGTCTTTGACCACCATCTCCCCACCCCTCTCTCCCACCCCGGCCTCTGCTCATCACCACTCTACTTTTCTTTGTTTCTGCTCCTACGAGCTTGACTTTTGTAGATTCCATACGTAATTAAATCGTGCAGTATTTGTCTTTCTCTGATTTATTTCATTTAGTGTAATGCCCTCAAGGTCCAGCTTTGCTGTTGCAAATGGCAGGACTTCCTTCTTTCTCATGACTGAATAATACACGTGTACATACCACATGTTCTTTATCCATTCACCCATCGTTGGCCATTGATGGGTATGGTTGTTTCCATATCTCGGCTGTTGTGAACAATACTGCACTGAAGCTGGGAGTGGAGACGGCTCTTGAAGATCCTGTTTCCTTTCTTTTGGATACATACTCAGAAGGAGACTGATGGAACATTCAGCAGTTCTACTGTTAATTTTTTACGGAATTCCATACCGTTTTTCCATCGTGGTGCCCGCAGTTTATATTCTCACCAACAGTGTAAGGGATGTTCTTTCCCCCACATTTGTTAAGATACCCTACATTCTCTTAGCTTCCTTTTGACTTTCCAGACTTCTTGTTGGATGAAGATTTATGTTTTCCAAACAAACAAAGATAAAAAAGAGAGAAACAAACAACTAAAAATCCCAAGACTCTTAAATATAGAGAGATTGGTGGTTGCCACAGGGCACACCCGTGAAGGGAATGAAGAGCTCACTTGCTGTGATGAACACAGAGTGATGGATGGAATTGTTGAGCACTTGTACTGTATGCCTGACGCGAATACAACACTGTGTTAATTATACTTCAATTTTTAAAAATTAATTTAAATTAAAAAAATAAATAGCTGAAAAAAGATTTGTTTTTTACAATCACACTAACGAGTTTGAAAGTTATACATCGTGTTTCTAATTTTAAGTAGCTACCTGCATGGTTATTCTAGGAATTGTCATTTATAATTTTGAACAATTTTTGAGAGAGACGGAGTGCAGGGTTGTGGTGCAGGGGGAGAGGGAGAGAGAGAATCTCAAGTCGACTCCTCACTGAGTACGGAGCCCATAGCAGGGCTGGATCCCAGGGCCCTGAGATCATGACCTGAGCTGAAATCCTGAGTCAGTGGCTTAACTGACTGAGCCACCCAGATGCCCCAATTCTGAATTTTTAATTTTAATTTTTAATTTTTAAATCCACCCTCCCCTCTAGTAAGAAGAGGACACAATTACACATTAGCTGAGCTCTTACTACTTACTTTTTTCTTTTTTTTCAAAAGCTCTATCTGTCTGTCTCTGTCACCCACATGTTTCAAATATTTCGATTCAGCTAATAGTTTGATTCAGCTTCCTTAAGCATTTATGCATATGTGTAAGTAGGACAAAAATGTAACTTTCCAAAGCAAACTTTTTTGCCGTTTCTTCTCACTATCTAATACTCTTTCTTCATTAGGGATTATCTGCTTTTCTAACTGAATTTCACCATGCAGGGAAATTTCACCTCACCTTTCATTGAGGTGAGGGCAATAAAATAGCTAAGAATTTGCAGCTCTAGAAATAGCTCGTTTTCATTCTTTTTTTCAAAACCATATCTCAGGAGTGTCTTATATTCTGTTCTAAACACCAGAACAAACTAGCCTAACAATATATTTTTTCAATGAGCCTGGGTGTTCTATGCAACTGATAAATGACTGAGCTCTACAACTGAAATGAATGATGTACTCTATGTTGGTAAATTGAATTTCAATTTTAAAAATGATGTTCTATTAGTAAAAAGAAGTTTTCAAGATGGACATTACACTTGTAAACTTTTTAAATTACATGAAGTTTGGAAAAGACTGGATAATACAGAAGAGTTTGGAAGTTGTTGCTAAAATTTCGTCTGGCAGATATTGTTGTCTCTCTTTATCTAGATATTTCTTCACATTTTCTCATTCCAAGGAAAGGACAAGACCCAACTGCTTGGAAGGAAAACCCATCTGGTGGTTGAAGATCTAACCCACAGCCCCTCCCTGTCTGTCCTGAAGGCACAATCTGACACGGTACTTGAACGAGGGGACCGGAGCCCCACAGGGCAGACATGGTGCCTGGTCCCC
Source organism: Ailuropoda melanoleuca (assembly GCF_002007445.2). Classification (NCBI taxonomy): domain Eukaryota; kingdom Metazoa; phylum Chordata; class Mammalia; order Carnivora; family Ursidae; genus Ailuropoda; species Ailuropoda melanoleuca. Next base: position 27,102,044 of record NC_048229.1, read on the forward strand.
CAGAGCATATAGAAATCTGTCTCTGCTGGTGTTTTCACGTTTGCCCTCACTACTTACCTGGATCAGTGTACAGTTCTCTCCCAACAATGAATTCCCTTGGGGACATTTTCCAGTATCTTCTGACACCTGTTTTTGCCTCTAGGTGAGCATGTCATTTTATGGATGATATTTGCATTTCCCCAGGAAGTATTTCCGGGACGTTTTTGTGGACCCAGGCCAGCCCTCACTGCGCACTGTTCCATCGAGGTGAAATTCACAAAGAATAACATTCACCATGTTTAAATGTACTATTCAACGTAGAAACTTTAAATCTAATTTACCCTGGATTTCTGCATTTTACTCTGAAGTAACAAGATATGGGTTTGTTTGCTTGCTTTTTGAGTACCTTGCTTTATTAGGGTTAGCAGACACCGCCCGGTAGTCTTCCAAAGTGTCATGGTCTTTCTTCATCTCTGGAAAACACTCACCTACTTACCTCTTGGGCTGCTGGCGGACAGTATTATCAGGTCTTTCTGACACAGTACATGTGACCTAGGCCTCCTCATTCTACTCTGATGTACCTGAAATTTCCTTTTCTGGTCTCACTATTCCACATTTGGAAAATTTCCTCAATGTTCTGTCCCAGCTTTCCTGTTTAACTTTTCACCTGTGTCTTTTCCTTGATGGAATAACTGCTCTGAATGTACTCATTCTGTTCGAGTTTTCACCATCAGGATTTCTGATTCGTTGCTACACTCGCCCATTCTTCTGCAGCATAAATCATATCCTTGTCTCAAAGATTCAAGTTGCTCCATGATCTCGCAGATATTTAAAGACAGGCTTCATTTAAGAGAAGTCTCAATCTTCCTAGCATTGTATTTTCATGCACGCGGTAAGAGCATTCTGGATGAGGGTTACTGATGTCTTTTGTAGCACTTTTTCTTGTTGTTAGGATGCCTTCTTGGGGTGACCCCTTTGCAAGGCTGAATTGCCGCGCGCCTTATTTTCCAGACAGATTTCCTCCTCTAGCTGTGCTAGGAGTCAGGCATGGTGAGGTGGGTATACCTGCAGTGCTTTCTGCCCAACGGCATCCACTTCCCCTCCTGTGAGTGTATGACTCCAGTCCTGGGAGAGGAAGCTACTTCTGGGGGTTAAGGGAGCCAGGCCCAAAGCCCTTCTTGTCTCTCGTGAGGAGGCAGCCCAACCTTCTCTTGGAGCCCAGACCCGTCTCCAGGGAGAGGACCCTGGGGAGCCCTCTGTGACCACACGGGTGGAAACATCCTTCCTACGAGCCCTCCCAGGCCCGAGGCACCAGTGGGGACTCAGTTAGTTCTCTGTTCTCTGCTGCAGTTCCACCCCCATCTGGAAATTCCATTTCCGCTTACTTGCCTGTGTCTGTGGCTGCATATTTCAGACGTACTGTGAGCAGCAGTCCTGGTATTCTGAGCAGACAGGGTCTCCAGTGGGTGCACAGAACAGCCACCTGACCACAGAGTCTGGCCCCAGGACCCCGTCACCACAACAGGACCCCCGGCCCATGTTCCTCTCACCTGGTCTGGAAACTCACAGCTTCCCATCCCTACCGTGACCCCGACAGCAAATCCCCACAATCACTCTGGGGGGTGATCTCAGGACCACATGCAGCAGGTGGGAACTGAGGCTCAGAGCAAGGACATTACTGTCCATGGTCATGGGGGCAGTGGACGATCCGTGAATACTTCAATGACGATCCACTTTCCTTCAGAAACAGAGCTCTGGCCCAAATACACGTGCCATAATGCTTGCACACAGGATCCCCCCAGGGACCAGGAAGACACACTGGCATGTTCCCAGGAAGGGGGGAGGGGAGGCAGACAATATCAGAGCAAAAAGAGAAGTTCACGCAGGTTGTGATAGAAAGAAAGCCCACACTCCGGGGCCAGAGGGGGGCTGAATTTCCTTCCCTATTTGCCCCTATTTCTTCTCTGGGCTCATTGCAAGGGTGGCCTTGACATGAGCCATTCAGAGACATCACGTGTGTCTGTGCTGACATGAGCTCCCCAACACAGCAGGAACCCGCGTCCCCTGCAGCATCTCCGGGATCCGGGCACCCTGTCCATGGTGAGGGCCCCAGGGATGTGCTGAGGACGCAGGAGACCCCATGCGGGAGGCTCTGGGAGGAAAGGACATGCCCTGGTCTCCTCCCCTGGACGGGGCATCTCAGGAAGCCTCGGGGTCCACTTGCCGCAGTGTCATGGACACCAGAGCCAGGCTAGGTCCTTGGGGAGGGGCTGTTCCCCTTCCTGTGGGGCTGCTGACTTGACAATCCCGTGACAGGAAGGACCAGCCTCTGCATGGCCCTACCTTGTTTGTCTTCCTGTCCTGTGGGCAACGAGGTCCCTCCCTCTGCACAATCAGGGCCAGAGGAACCAGACGCCATGACCCCCACCCTCACAGCCCTGCTCTATCTTGGTGAGATCTGAGGAGGGGAGGGGACACCCTAGTCTTGGAGGGACCCGCCCCACAGCCAGGCCCCTGGTCTGTCAGAGGCCCCAGGGTCAAGAGGCTCATGGGGAAGAGGGGTTCTGCTCAGATTTCGGGGCAAAGCTCTCACGGGGACTCTCTTCCAGGGCTGAGTGTGGGCCCCAGGACCCGAGTGCACGCGGGTGAGTTTGTCACCAGGGTCCCAGTCCCACCTCCTCATGGGACACAGGGGCCACCCACCAGGCAGTGGGGGATGGAGATCAGCAGCTGTGTGCTGAGAGAGGGGGAACATCTGGGGCTTTGGGCAGAGTTGGGACCTGGGATGGGGAAGGTCTTGTGACCAAGCCTCTGTTTCCTTCCAGGAACCCTCCCCAAACCCTCCATCAGGGCTGAGCCAGGCACTTCAATCCCATGGTGGACCCCTATGACCATCTGGTGTCAGGGGAGCCTGGAGGCCCAGGAGTACCGCCTGCTTAAAGAGGGACACCCAGGGCCCTGGGACACACAGAAGCTACTGGAGCCTGGGGACAAGGTCAACTTCTCCATCATACACATGACAGACGATTATGCAGGACGATATCGCTGTGACTATCTCAGTCCCACTAACTGGTCGGAGCCCAGTGACCCCCTGGAGCTGGTGATGACAGGTGCAAGCCCACTCAGGGTCCCAGCCCCAGGCTCTGTCTTCAGGAAGGGGGTCTGGTCTCAGGGTGACTCCCTCTCACAGCTGAGCCCTGGGATAATGTGGGGGGATCTGAGCCCCATTTAACACCGTCCCCTTCCTCTCTCCTAGGATTCCATGGCAAACCCCAGCTCTCAGCCCTGCCCAGCCCTGTCGTGGCCTCAGGCGGGTACGTAACCCTCCAGTGTGCCTCATGGATGACATTCTACAGGTTTGTCCTGATGAAGGAAGGAGAACGCCAGCCCTCCTCGACACTGGACTCCCAGGAAGCCCCCAGTGGGCAGTTCCAGGCTCTGTTCCTTGTGGGCCCCGTGACCCCCAGCCTCAGGTGGACGTTCAGATGCTACGGTTATTACAGCCACAGCCCCTATGTGTGGTCCTACCCCAGTCACCCCCTGGAGCTCCTGGTCTCAGGTGAGGGAGTCTGACTGTTGCCCCGTCCATGTTTTGAGGCACCAGACAGGTTATGGGGGCTCTGCTCCCAGGGGAGCCCCAGATGTGAGGGTGGGGTGAGGGGGCCACGGGGCTCACAGGTCACAGACACAGAGGGTGAGGGACAGTGAGACCCAGGGATCAGGATGGGAGAAGGGAGATTTGGGGAGAATCAGCCCCTGAGATCCATGGCTGGTCTTCTCCCAGGTGTGTCGGGGAAGCCCTCCCTCCTGGCCCCGCAGGGCCCTGTCGTGACCTCTGGACAGAACCTGACCCTCCAGTGTCGCTCTGATGTCGGCTACGACAGATTTGCTCTGTCCAAGGAGGGGGCTCATGACCCTCCCCGGCGCCTTGGCCGGCAGCCCCAGGCTGAGCTCTCTGGGGCAGACTTCGCCCTGGGCCCTGTGAGACCCTCCATCGGGGGCTGGTACACGTGCTATGGTCGACACAGCCTCTCCTCTGAGTGGTCGGCCCCCAGTGACCCCCTGGACATCCTGGTCGCAGGTGAGGGCCCACGGGTCAGCCAGGGGAGCCCAGGTGGTGGTGGTGGGACCAGGGGTGTGGGGTCCCAGGGAGGGAGGAGACAGAGAGAGACAGGGGATGGGGAAGGGGACAGACTCCGAGGACAGACAGACACAGTTCAGAACAAGGGCTGCACAGCCCCTCACACGCCCTTCCTCTCTCTAGGACAGCTCCCCTACACACCCTCCCTCTCCGTGCAGCCGGGACCCACGGTGACCTCAGGAGAGAATGTGACCCTGCGGTGTCAGTCACAGAGTGCTGTGGACACGTTCCTTCTGTCCAAGGAGGGGGCAGCCGGTCCCCCCCTGCGTCTTAGATCAAAGTCCCAAACCGGGCAGCACCAGGCTGAGTTCTCCGTGAGTCCTGTGACCTCAGCCCATGGGGGGACCTACAGGTGCTTCGGCTCCTCCAGCACCACCCCCCACCTGCTGTCACAGCCCAGTGACCCCCTGGAGCTGCGGGTCTCAGGTGAGGGGCCCTGAAACTGTCCTTACGGAGCTCTGCCAGCTCCGGACGCACGTCTCAGGAAAGCCAGACACAGTAATAAATGGGGGGTCGCGGGGGCTCCAGGAGGAGGATCCAGCCCAGGAGAGGTTGGAAGGATCCACAGTCTCCCCTGGGGTGCCCGTCCTGCAGTCTCAGCGGAGGGAAGGGGTAGGGGCTGCAGGAGGGGTGGGTGGGAGAGGACTGTGGTGAGCAGACACAGGCCTCCCGCTCATCCCCTGCCGCCTCCGTATCACAGTCTGATCCGGGGTGTTGGCCCCACTGGCCAGTCTCCTGGAGAGAAGACTCCACCTGTGGGCACCGCTCTGCCGCCTCCTGTGCTCACCTGGGGGCCTCCACGGCCCTCGGAGCCCACCTGAAACAGAGGAGTCCCAGCCCGGCTCGAGGGAGTCCCGGGGATGCCACACCGCGGTCCCAGAGCAGGGGCGACCGCTTTGCTCTGATGCCTATGCTTGTCCAGGGTTCCTATGCCTGCTTCTCAGGCCTTCAAGAGGGGCCCCTGCAGAAGGGCTGAGAAGGGCCCGCAGGTGACAGGGATGCCACACTCAGAAGCAGGTCCTCTCCCCTGGGGCGTCGCTTACATGAGATGCTCACGTGCCTGGTGGGGAACAGCCTTGGCCACTGTCGCATCTCAGCACATTCTCAACGCATCTCGACATGCCGCGTAAAGCTCAGGGATTCATTGCACACACGACCTTCAAGGCCCTTGAACTTGATTCGTACAAGTGCTGTCAGTTTGCAGCCTGTTTTAACAATCACTCAGTGGCCTGAATGCGGCTCCGTCAACCTGAACGCTGGAAGAGGCGCCTAATGCAGCGATGGCTGTGGGCGCGCTCACTGGCTGGGACCCGCTGCGCTCTCCCTTTCAACTGTGCTCCGCGCGCTACGTGCAATCATTGTCACCTCGGACACACGGAAATCTCCCTTCTCGCGGCTCCCACGCACAGCGGCGATTCTCACTCCAAAGGATGAAGGATGGATGCTGCTGCATCCTGAGCTACGGAATAGTTGGGAATTCTCATCTGCAGGGACATGAGCACGTTGGGTCTCGTGTCCCAGACTGAACAGAGAACATACGAGGACATGATTTCTGTTTTGAGAGGCCATTTTTCTCTGCCACCCTCAGCTCCTGGGGCACAGCCAGAATCTATCCAGTGTGACCGGGAAGCAAAGTCTGAAACCAAGGAAAACAAGGCAGCTGAAGGAATCCAGTGAGGAGAGCCGAGGAGATCCCTGTAGCGCAGAGAAGGGCTAGTTCAGGAACTGTACGAAAACTACATAGTGACGGCTCGAGGGATCTAGAACACGGAGCAGAAGACAGGCTGGACGGGGGTCCCCAGCTCCTCACCTTCTGCTTCCATTTTCCCCGCAGGGACAGCTGACACCGTGAGCCCACCCCAGAACGAGTCGGCCCCCGGCAGTGGTAAGTAGGAGAAAGTCTCAGAGATGGGGCTGGTGTGGACGGGCTGTCCTGACAGGGGGAGACGGTGCTCTGGGTGGACACCCAGCATCCGGGCTGATTTGGGTCCACACTGACCTCTGCAACCTCTCTGTCCTCCTTCCCAGCCTCTGATCCCAGAGATTACACGGTGGAGAATGTCATCCGCATGGGCGTGGCTGCCTTCATCCTGGTGGTCCTCGGGATTCTGCTGCTGGAGGCTCGGCACAGCCAGACAAGGACCCCAGAGGCAGCCAGCAGCTAAACCCAAGGGGGAGCGAACACGCCGTTCCCTGTGGCAGAGCTCTGGACATGGATCTCATGTGCCCAGGGGGATCTGGAAGAACGCCTGCGGCTCATGCTAGCTGATCTGTCTGCCGAGAACACCGAGGGGGAAACAGGAGCCAGGATATGTCTGGGCTTCTCCCTGTCCGGGACTCGTCCCCCGTGAGCTATGATGCTTTCCCTCCCGCCATTGTTGGATATCCCTGACTGACCCCTGTCTTTCCTCTTCCCTGTGACAAGAGGGTTCATCCCACATAGCAGGGTTGGGTTCCTACCTTCCTACGGCAGCAGCTCTGGTCCACTTTCATGGGATATATTTTCCTTTACTTTCCATTTCTTCCTTCCTTGATGTGCCCTATTGACTTCCATCCTTTCAGCCCAAAACACAAAATCTGTTTTCACAAGTAAATAAATGGGTGAAAATCAGGTCCGTTGTGGAACAGATGATCTAACCCTTTCCCTAAACTCTCTCTGCACTCACAGAGCGCTTCTCTGCTCATGTGATGACACCGGGTAGAGTTTTCCAGAAATACCACCAGTTGGAGTGAGCTCAGGGGTGTCTGAAGTGCAGCCTGCTGGTGAGCTGCTAAACGGGCTCCAAGAAATACATGGTTTTATTGAAAAAGAGTTGTGATTTGTGGCATTTGCCCATTTGTTTGGTGTACACACCCCCATCATGGCCAACATCAGGGACCCGTGTGAACGCTCCGTGTGCCCAGGTGGGAGTCATGGATACAGCGTCTTTCACACGTGAGTGTAACCGAGCTGTGGGCTCACCTCACACTGACCCCGACGGGCACGTGTGGCTCATTCTATTTAAAGGTCCTGGTATTTTCCACCCCAGTGTCATGCCACAGTTTCAGGGAAATCGTGACGCCCAAATCCCACTACATCCACACGAGTGACAAGAGAACACAAGGGCAAAATGCATCGTTGGAGAAAATACTGTGCACTTAGAATCCCAGCTCGTTACTGGTCGGAGTGTAACTTCCTGCAGACAATGTGGAGAGTAGATCCGAACCACCTGGTGAGAGAAGCGACACAGGTCTGGCCCATGAGTCCACACCCTCGAGGAAACTGTGTGCATATGCACGGCGACAGCTGCAGGAGAATATAGACAACGGGTTCTCTCCGTGTAGACAGAGCCATACAAATAAAATTACAACTGATGAATGCTTGTGTGATGTGTATGGAATGGAATCTCTTATGGCCAAAAAAGCACCAATTAAAACAGCAAGCAGTCATATAAATCACTTGGAGCTAACGTGAAAAAATCAAGGGACATTTCAAGAACTTCGTGTGCAGAGTTATTCCATTGTATACACAAGTTCAAAAAAGAAGCATGTGTTATCGAAGGAGGCGAAGTTATACTTAAGCCTACAAATAAAGGAAGGGACACAATCCCACGGCATCCCTCGGGTGGTAAAGCACAGGGTCAAGGTGTGGGGTTATTTCGGGATGGAAACCGCCGTCTGCAGCACTGGTCCCTGTTCTCAAGGACGCTCGACTGTCCGCTCAGGGTGCACGATTGTTCCTGGTAAAGAGCACGTTTCTGTGAACTCGTCTACTCTGCAGACGCGTTAGTGAGGTGGGGCTGAGGCGGGACGGAGCGGCCGGAGTCGACTAGACCCTGAGCGTCATCCAAAGTCACCCCGCATCTGACGCAGCGCCTGTCTCCCCGTGACAGACCTGAGGTTCCTCAAACCGGGATCGCCATCTCCCCGCGGAGCCTCCCCTGAGTCTGATCAACGAGCCACCTGCCAGGTGAGAAGCTGGGTCTGAGCAGACACTTCAGTGTCACCGGGTGTGTGATTAGGAATTAAAAACTGGCTCGAATGAGTCAGGACCTGGCACGTGGTAAAGAGCACGTTTCTGTGAACTCGTCTACTCTGCAGACGCGTTAGTGAGGTGGGGCTGAGGCGGGACGGAGCGGCCGGAGTCGACTAGACCCTGAGCGTCATCCAAAGTCACCCCGCATCTGACGCAGCGCCTGTCTCCCCGTGACAGACCTGAGGTTCCTCAAACCGGGATCGCCATCTCCCCGCGGAGCCTCCCCTGAGTCTGATCAACGAGCCACCTGCCAGGTGAGAAGCTGGGTCTGAGCAGACACTTCAGTGTCACCGGGTGTGTGATTAGGAATTAAAAACTGGCTCGAATGAGTCAGGACCTGGCACGTGGTAAAGAGCACGTTTCTGTGAACTCGTCTACTCTGCAGACGCGTTAGTGAGGTGGGGCTGAGGCGGGACGGAGCGGCCGGAGTCGACTAGACCCTGAGCGTCATCCAAAGTCACCCCGCATCTGACGCAGCGCCTGTCTCCCCGTGACAGACCTGAGGTTCCTCAAACCGGGATCGCCATCTCCCCGCGGAGCCTCCCCTGAGTCTGATCAACGAGCCACCTGCCAGGTGAGAAGCTGGGTCTGAGCAGACACTTCAGTGTCACCGGGTGTGTGATTAGGAATTAAAAACTGGCTCGAATGAGTCAGGACCTGGCACGTGGTAAAGAGCACGTTTCTGTGAACTCGTCTACTCTGCAGACGCGTTAGTGAGGTGGGGCTGAGGCGGGACGGAGCGGCCGGAGTCGACTAGACCCTGAGCGTCATCCAAAGTCACCCCGCATCTGACGCAGCGCCTGTCTCCCCGTGACAGACCTGAGGTTCCTCAAACCGGGATCGCCATCTCCCCGCGGAGCCTCCCCTGAGTCTGATCAACGAGCCACCTGCCAGGTGAGAAGCTGGGTCTGAGCAGACACTTCAGTGTCACCGGGTGTGTGATTAGGAATTAAAAACTGGCTCGAATGAGTCAGGACCTGGCATTCCCCATAATCTGAAGCAGGATGGAGATGGTCCGTGCAGACCTGGGGCCACTTCAGAGACGGGGCACGGCCATCTCTGGTTGTGGTTGTCCACATCGATCACCTGGGGCCATGACGGCAGGAAATCTTATTCCGCCACCCCACTATCTGTCCGTATGTCTGCGGTTTCCAATCTGACAGTGTCCAGCTTCTCGTAGGATGTACTTTGATCTTCCCCTTTTCTTCACGTTTCAAATCTAAACCAAGGTCACATGTCTTACATTTTTGCTTCCGTATTTTTGTCCATGTTCCTTCGAAGGAAACTGGGGTCTTCACTCAGGGGCTCTTGTCTGGAAACCCTAACAGAAAACATGATTTGCAAAATAGCCTCGATTGAAAGAGCAGAGCAGCTCCACACACTGCACCCCGCGCTGTCCCCAGGGAGCGTGTTCTCACACCCGTGGCCGACGGTGCTGCTCTGCTCACTCCCGAGGGCGGTGTGAGCTTCATGTGATAAATCCATATACAGCATTTGGAATACCAGCCGACACTCAAAGTTTGCCTTCAATTATTGTGTTTGTTTTAAATATTCACTCTTTTAATTTTACGTAGCGTCTCCTTTCCACGTACGATAGCAGCTACTATAAGCTTCATGGAACTTTCTGACTACAATAGTCCTTTGCCTTAATATTCCATAAACACTGCAAGAGGTGGTCACTTCTTCTGATGTGAGACACCGAATAAAGCTACAAGAAACACAAGGAATCAGGGAAATACGATGCTACCAAGGGAAAAATCACATCTGCATCAGCTGACCATGAAAATAATGGAGAATGCTTCTCAATTCAAACTAATTTTCTCTAAGAACCTCGATGAACTCATCTCCCACCAGCGCCCGGGAATACGACTGACAAAGGACAGTCACTTCAATAAATGGTGTTGGGAAAAGGGGACGTCCAGAAGATTGAGATTGACGCTCACCTCACGCCATATCACAAATATCAACCCACACAGATTGAAGACGGAAACCTAAGACCTGAAAGCATAAAACTACTAAAAGGAAACATAAGGGAAAAGCCTCTTGACATCAATGTGCGCCGTGATATTTTTTGGATATGACATCAAATACGTAGGCAACAGAGACAAAAACAGACAAGTGGGATTGTCACACCGAACATCTTCTGCTCGGCCAAGGATTCATCAACAGGGCGAAAAGGCAACTTACCGAATGGGAGAAGATACTTGCAAACCACCCATCTGACAAGGGATGGCTTTCAGATATACAAGGAACTCACACAACTCAGGGCAATAACAGCGATAATACTAATAACAACCTAAATGAAAATGGGCAAAGGACCTGAACAGGCATTTCTCAGAAGAAGACATCCACATGGCCGAGGTGTACATGAAATGGTGCTCAGCGTTCCTCAGCATCAGGGAAATGAAATCAAAGCCACAGTGAGACACCAGCTCCCACCTCTCAGAATAGCTCTTATCCAAACAACAAGGTATAACAAGATTGGCCACAACGGGGAGAACACAGACCCCTTGTGCACTACCGGTGGGAGTGTAAATTGGTGTAGCCGTTGTGGAAGACCAGATGGAGTTTCCTCAAACAATTAAAAAGAAAGCAACCCTGGGATCCATGGGATCCAGCAATCCCACTTCAGAGTCTATGTCCACAGTAAGTGACATCAAGATCGCAAAGAGACAGCTGCACCCCCGCGCTCATTGCAGCATTATCCACAAGAGCCAAGATATGGGAACAGCGTAAATGTCTGTCTACAGATGAATGCATAAAGAAAATATGGTATTTCCGGGAATGCAATGCTACTATACCTTGGTAATGTATACTATACCAAAGGAAATGCGGTCATCTGCGACAACCGGGGGGAACGGGGAGGACGTTGTGCAAAGTGACATAAGGAGGACACAGAAGGGCAAGTGCAGGGCGATCTCACTGATATGTGAAATCTCAAACAGGCAAACTCCTAGACACGCAGTGGAATAGTAGTTCCAGGGGCCGGGAGAAGGGAGGGATGGGGAGAGGTGGGCCAAGGGGTATCAAGGCTCAGTCATGCAGAAGAGTAAGTTCTAGAGACCTAACGCACAGGGGTGTGACTGGAGCTAACAATACGCTACTGTATACTGCAAATTGGCTGAGAGGATAGGTCTTCCGTGTTCCTAGCGCACACATGCACACACATAGGCACACACACATGTGCTCGCTGTGTGAGGTGCTGGATACATTAACTTGCTTAATCGTGGTGATCACTTCACAACGTATACATATATCAAGACATCAAGTTACGTACCTGAAATATACACAACGTCCAGTTGGCATCTCTATCTCAATAAGGCTGAAACAATTTCGTTTCATTTAAGGACACCAAGCATGGTTGGTTGTCATGTCATTTCTCATTTTAGGTCATCGGACTCGTATTAAACCCGTGTGTTAACATTTTTCTGAACACGTGCTCTTTACCGTCTCCCTCCAGGTAAGACAAGATTCCAGTGACACGTCAGCTGGACTCTGAGTGCTCCCATATATATGTGTAAATGCGCACACCTGCGTGTCTTTGTCCCTGTGTGTGCACGGGGGTGTGGGGATGCTGTGCATGCAGCTGTGTCTGCCTCTGACATTTTCCGGTGCTTGTTTTTACCATTTGTCCTTCATGCTGCCCCTCTCCTTTTCCAGCCTGGGTTCCTGTTCCAGCCTGGGTTCCTGTTCTTTTTTTTTTTTTTTTTAAGATCTATTTATTTATGAGAGAGAGAGAAGGGAGGCAGGAGCAGAGGGAGAGGGACAGAGGGACTCCAGCTAGGTGCACAGCTTGACATCGGACTTGATCCGGAGCTGGATCCCACAGCCCTGAGATCATGACCTGAGCCTAAATCAAGATGAGATGCTTTAAGCCACTGAACACACAAGCGCCCCCTGGGCTCCTGTTTTTTTTTTTTTTTTTTTTAAGATTTTATTTATTCGCTTGACAGAGATAGAGAGAGCCAGCGAGAGAGGGAACACAAGCAGGAGGAGTGGGAGAGGAAGAAGCAGGCTCATAGCGGAGGAGCCCGATGCGGGGATCGATCCCACAACGCCGGGATCACGCCCTGAGCTGAAGGCAGACCCCCAACCGCTGTGCCACCCAGGCACCCCTGGGCCCCTGTTCTAACTGAACTACAGCACTTGGCATTCCCCACACCAACAGTGAGAATATTCAACTACCTAGAAACTGTCAGTCTGCAAACGCCTTCTCTCCCATTGGAAACCTATTGTCCTTTCCTCGTGTGAGTGTATGACTCCAGTCCTGGGAGAGGAAGCTACTTCTGGGGGTTAAGGGAGCCAGGCCCAAAGCCCTTCTTGTCTCTCGTGAGGAGGCAGCCCGACCTTCTCTTGGAGCCCGGAACCATCTCCAGGGAGAGGACCCTGGGGAACCCTTGTGACCACATGGGTGGAAACATTCTCCCTACCAGCCCTCCAAGTTCCCAGGCATCCCAGTGGGGACTCAGTTAGTTCTCTGTTCTCTGCTGGAGTCCCACCCCCATCTGGAAATTTCATTTCCGTTTACTTGCATGTGTCTGTGGCTGCATATTTCAGACGTACTGTGAGCAGCAGTCCTGGTATTCTGAGCAGACAAGGTCTCCAGTGGGTGCACAGAACAGCCACCTGACCTCAGAGTCTGGCCTCAGGACCCCGTCACCGCAACAGGACCCCCAGCCCATGCTTGTCTCACCTTGTCTGGAAACTCACAGCTCCCCATTCCTCCCGTGACCCCGACACCAAATCCCCACAATCATTCTGGGGGGTGATTTCAGGACCACATGCATAGGTGGGAACTGAGGCTCAGAACAAGGACATTACTGCCCACGGTCATGGGGGCAGTAGACGATCCAGGAAGAGTTCAAGGACGACCCACTTTCCTTCAGAATCAGAGCTCTGGCCCAAATACATGTGCCATAATACTTGCACACAGGATCCCCCCAGGGTGGGGGGAAGACGGCTCTGTCCCAGGAACAAGGGTCATCGAGGAGCCTGGAGGACACACTGGCGTGTTCCCAGAAAGGGGGGAGGGGAGGGTGAACAATGTCAGAGCAAAATAGAGAAGTTCATGCTGGTTGTGATAGAAAGAAAGCCCACACTCTGGGGCCATGAGAGGCCCTGTGCTCCCTTCCCTATTTGCCCATATTTCTCCTCTGGGCTCATTGCAAGGGTGACCTTGACCTGGGTCCTGCAGAGACGTCACACATGTGTCTTTGCTGACATGAGCTCCCAGCACAGCAGGAACCCATGTCTCCTGCAGCATTTTCGGGGTCCGGGCACCCTGTCCATGGTGAGGAACCCAGGGATGTGCTGAGGACGCAGGAGACCCCGTGGGGGAGGCTCCGGGGGGCAAGGACATGCCCTGGTCTCCTCCCCTGGACAGGGCGTCTCAGGAAGCCTCGGGGTCCACTTGCTGCAGCGTCATGGACACCAGAGCCAGGCGAGGTCCTTGGGGAGGGGCTGTTCCCCTTCCTGTGGGGCAGCTGACGTGACAACCCATACAGGGAGGACCGGCCTCCGTGTGGTCACACCCTGTGTATCTGCCTGTCCTTCGGTCACAGTGGGCCCTCCAACTGCCGAGCCAGAACCAGAGAGGGGAGACGCCATGACCTCCACCCTAATGGCCTTGCTCTGTCTCGGTGAGATCTGAGGAGGGGATGGGACACCCTAGTCTAGGAGGGACTCACCCCACAGCCAGGCCCTGGTCTGACAGAGGACCCAGGGTCAAGAGGCTCATGGGGAAGAGGGGTTCTGATCAGGATTCTGGGCATAGCTCTCACGGGAACTCTCTTCCAGGGCTGAGTGTGGGCCCCAGGACCCGAGTGCACGCAGGTGAGTCTGTCCCCAGGGTCCCTGTCCCACCTCCTCACAGGACACAGGGGCCACCCACCAGGCAGTGGGGGATGGAGATCAGCAGCTCTGTGCTGACAGACGGGGGACGTCTGGGGCTTTGGGCTGAACTGGGACCAGGGGGTGGGAAAGGTCTTGTGACCCAGGATCTGTTTCCTTCCAGGGACCCTCCCCAAACCCACCATCTGGGCTGAGCCAGGCTCTGTGATCCCCAGGGGGACCCCTGTGACCATCTGGTGTCAGGGGAGCCTGGAGGCCCGGGAGTACCGCCTGCTTAAAGAGGGACACTCAGGGCCCTGGGACACATGGAAGCTACTGCAGTCCGGGGACAAGGCCAAGTTTATCACATACATGACAGTTGTATATGCAGGAGGATATCGCTGTGACTATCTCAGTCCCAGCAGCCGGTCAGAGCCCAGTGACCCCCTGGAGCTGGTGATGACAGGTGTGAGCCCACTCAGGGTCCAGCCCCAGGCTCTGTCCTCAGGAAGGCGGTCTGCTCTCAGGGTGTCTCTCTCTCATAGCCGAGCCCTGGGATCATGTGGGGGGGATCTGAGCCCCATTTAACACGCCCCCTCCTCCTGTCCTAGGACTGCAGAACAAACCCAGCCTCTCAGCCTTGCCCAGCCCTGTCGCGGCCTCAGGAGGGAGCGTGACCCTCCAGTGTGCCTCCCGGATGGGATTCGACAGGTTTGTCCTGATGAAGGAAGGAGAACGCCAGCCCTCCTCGACACTGGACTCCCAGCAAGCCCCCAGTGGGCAGTTCCAGGCTCTGTTCCTTGTGGGCCCCGTGACCCCCAGCCTCAGGGGGACATTCAGATGCTACGGTTATTACAACAACATCCCCCACGTGTGGTCCTACCCCAGTGACCCCCTGGAGCTGCTGGTCTCAGGTGAGGGAGTCTGACTGTTGCCCCATCTGTGTTTTGAGGCACCAGACAGATTACGGGGGCTCTGCATCCAGGGGAGCCCCAGATAAGAGGGTGGGGTGAGGGGACCACGGGGCTCACAAGTCAGAGACACAGAGGGTGAGGGACAGTGAGACCCGGGGGTCAGGAGAGTACAACGGAGGTTTGGGGAGAATCAGCCCCTGATTCTCCCAAGTGTGTTGGGGAAGCCCTCCCTCCTGGCCCCGCAGGGCCCTGTCGTGACCTCTGGACAGAACCTGACCCTCCAGTGTCGCTCTGATGTCGGCTACGACAGATTCGCTCTGTCCAAGGAGGGGGCTCCTGACCCTCCCTGGCGCCTTGGCCGGCAGTCCCAGGCTGGGCTCTCTGGGGCAGACTTCGCCCTGGGCCCTGTGAGACCCTCCCTCGGGGGCCGGTACACGTGCTCTGGTGGACACAGCCTCTCCCCCGAGTGGTCGGCCCCCAGTGACCCCTGGACCTACAGGTGCTTCGGCTTCTCCAGCTCCTCCCCCCACCTGCTGTCACAGCCCAGTGACCCCCTGGAGCTGCAGGTCTCAGGCGAGGGGCCCCTGATCCCGTCCCCTCTGTGTCCCAACATTGTCTTCAGGGCCCTGTGCCCAGGAGGGCTCTGGCCTGAGATGGGAGTGCGGGGGCTCCAAGGAAGGGTCACCAGATGGGTCCACCCCTCTCAGTGCAGGAGAGAAACGGGGCCCTCCCACCCCTGCCCTGTCCTTCGCCCCCATCATCAGAATTCTCCAGGTGGAGGAGGACCTTGGGGGCACATGAGGGAGAAGAGTGTGAGCAGAGACAGGGTCTCTCGGGGGGGGAGCTCCAGCCCCACCCCCACACTCCTGTCCTTTTGCCCAGGATGGTCTAGAGACCCCGGCCCCCCACCCACAAGGCCAGGCTCCACAGCTGGTGAGTCCCAGGGGCTGCTGTCCAGGGGTTTTTCTCCCAGTGTCTCAGAGATGCCAGGGGGACGACGGACTCCAGAGGCTCTGAGGCTGTGGAGGAGGGCTGGGGTGCTCATGGCAGAGGGAGAGGGAGGGCCCCCAGGACAGGAAGGAGCAGCCAGGTGCAGTGAGGAGTGCACCAGGCCCCGCCCCTCCCCCCTCCTGACCCCAGGAGGCTCTGAGGGTGAGGCTTTCTGTCAGGAGTGGTGAGAGGGTCCATGGGGAACAGGGGCTGAGTTACCCCCTCAGTTCAGGGACCTCTGGAGTCGCTGGCTTGCACATACTCCTCCCCTGTGTGGGCCTCAGTTTCCCCAAGTGTAAAGGAGAGAGTCGTGGCCTAGAATAGATTTCCCCTCAGTTCTGATCGTGGCTCTGACCTCCTGGGAGAGGAGGGCTCAGGGGAAGTCCCCAGGTCATGATCTATGGCGGGGACTGTCCCTCTGCAGCAGTGATGGTGACATTGTAGGGGGAGGGGAGGAGCACAGTGGCTGGGGGTGCTCAGGTTGAAAGGGAATCCGGAAGGACCCTCAGTTCCAGAAGATGCTGGGACAGGCCTGCCCCCAGATGAGGAGCCCAGAGCCCCGAGCTGGTGTCCACACAGGGGACAGCATGAGGAGAGCACAGGGAACCCACAGCCACGGTTCCAGCCCCAGCTCTGCCACCTCCATGCTGGGCGACCTGGGACACGTGCATGACCTCTCTGTGCCTCAGTTTCCTGTCTGTGGAGTGGGCGGGAGGGGCGGCGATCCCTTGCTGCAGGGCTGTTGGCAGGGTCAGAGCACAGCAGGTGCTCCGTGAAATGGCATCGCTGGCTCAGTCATGGTGTGGCTCGTGCCCAAGGTCCCCACTGGTACCTGTACGTCCTCATCGGGGCCGCGGTGGCCTTCGTCCTGCTGCTCGGCCTCCTCGTCCTCCTCCTGGTCCGACACCGGTGTCGGGGCAAAGGCAGGAAGCGGGGTGAGAAGGGAAGGGGGTGACGGGCCCTGGGGGTGGAGGCTGCCCCGTGGGCCGACCGAGGGTGGGCTCAGGGCAGCGGCCAGAGGGAAACCAGGGAGGTGGGAAAGGCTGGTGTAGAAAGACACTTGCAGAATCTCAGTCAGAGTCTAGAAAGAAAACACCCAGGTGGGACCCACGTGCCCCTTGAATTTGTTTCCCGCTTTTCAATGTCAGGAGATGGAGAAACACAGACAGTATGTGTGAAGGGCTCCTTCCCTGGCATCACATGGGGGGGTCGTAACCTCCCGGCCCAGAAGGAGGCTGATTCCCAACGCCCTGCAGGGGCTGCAGACCCGGAGGCCAAGGACAGAGGCCAGCAGGACAGGT
>NC_048229.1:27119312-27133563 GCF_002007445.2 Ailuropoda melanoleuca
CTCTCCCTGAACCCCCCTGTTTGCTGAGACACAGTATTGAGAAGAGGCCAGTTAATACCCTAGGCGGCCTGCAAGTGTCCCCGTGAAAGGAAGAGCTGTGTGGGTCTCATTCTCCATCAAAAGCTAGAAGTGACTAAGCTTAGGGAGCAGGGCGTGTGGGAGGCCCGCACAGGCCCAACGCTAGGTCTGCTGTGCCGAACTGTCCAGCTGTAAATGCAAAGGGAAAGTTCCTGAAGGATACTGAAAGAGCTCACCTAGAGCACGGCCCTGACTCCCTTCAATCCTGCGAAGGCCGAGAGAGGCGCGGAGGCTGCAGACCAGTTTGAGGCTGGCCCAGGCGGTTCAGGAGGTGGAAGGAAAGAAGCCGTCTCCGTGAGTGTGCGAGGTGAGGCAGCCCGCCCTGGTAGAGAAGCTGCGGCCAGCTACCCAGGCTAGCTGAGATCATCCAGGAAGGTGGCTACATGAAACACAGATTTCCAGTGTAGACGGAACAGCCTCCCACCGCAGATGATGCCGTGTGGGCTCTCATCACTAGAGAGAAGTCAATGCCTGGCTTCAGAGCCTCAGAGGACAGGCTGACCCCTGTCAGGGGCCGAGGCAGCTGCTGGCTTCACGTCGGAGCCGGTGCTCGGAGACCATTCTGAGAACCACAGGGCCCTTGAGAATGATGCGAAATCCCCTCTGCCTGTGCTCCGTAAATGGCACAGCAAAGCCTGGAGACGGCACAGCTCTTCACAGCACAGCCACTGACTATTTTAAGCCCACTCTTGAGACCTACTGCTCAGAGGAAGAAAAAGAATCCTTGCACCTGGTGACAATGCCCCTGGTGACCCAGGAGCTCTGATGGGGGTGCTCGACGAGACGAATGCTGTGTTCGGGCTGCTAACACAAGGCCCATCCTGCAGCCCGTGGATCATGGAGTCATTTCCACTTTCGAGTCTTAGCGTGATCAAATACATTTTGTAAGGCTGTAGCTGCCTTAGACGGTGGGTCCTCTGATGGATCTGGGCAAAGTCAACTGAAGACCTTCCGGAAAAGATTCAGCATTCTAGATGCCATTAAGAGCACTTGTGATTTGGGGTGTCTGGGTGGCTCAGTCGGTTAAGCGCCCGACCCTTGATCTCAGCTCGGGTCTTGATCTCAGGGCCGTGAGTTCAAGCTCTGCGTTGGGCTCTAAGCCTGTGGGACCTACTTAAAAAAAAAAAGGAACATTTGTAACTCATGGGAAGAGCTCAAAATATCGACATTAACGGGAGTTTGGGAGAGTGGATTCCAGCCTCATGGATGACTTTGAGGGGTTCAAGACTTCAGGGGAGGAAGTCGCTACAGATGCGGTGGGATCAGCAAGAGAACCTGAATTGGACGTGGAGCCTGAAGAAGGGACTGAACGGCAGCAAGCTTGCCGTCAGACGTGAGCCGATGAGGAGCTGCTGCCGAAGGAGCAGGGGAAGGGGTCTCCCGGGTTGGAATGTGCTCCTGATGATGGGTGCGGATTGTTGGCATGACAACAGGAGGGGTCAGGATATCACATGCACTGATGGGGCCGAGGCAGGGTTTGAGAGCATCGACTCCGATTCTGAAAGCAGTTCTCCTGTGGGCAAAACGCACCTGCCACAGAGATGTTGTGACAGGAAGAGTCAACCGATGTGGCCAACCTCACTGTTATTTTAAGAAGTTTCCGCAGCCCCCTTGTCTTCAGCACCCACCACCCTGACCAGACAGCAGCCACCAACATGGAGGAGACAATGTCACAGGATTTTTGTTCCCTTAGTGCCCGCGTTTCTTGGTCACGCTGCTTTGGAGAATGAAGAGGCAGATCAGAGCGGTGGGCAGCCAAGCAGTTTATTGAGTGATGGTACAAAGCTCCCAGAGAGGAAGGGCACCCAAGCAGGTTGCTGTTTTGGAGTTCAAATCTAGGGGTTTTATAAGGTCCTTCAAAGAACTATCTCAAGCATCCTGAGAGTGGGCCCCTGTGGACTGGCCACTAAGGTGTGCCAGTCAAGGCTCTGACCGTGCACCTGTCTACCTGTCGGGTTATTGTTGGCTTGTTGATGGTCTTTTAGGCTGACATCTGGAGACTAACTGCCTCAACTTGTGATAGTGACCAATGTTTCATGGTTAATTGTTTTGTTTCAGGATGTTCTGCAAAAGTCGCTTCTGCAGAAACTGCTAGACAGGAGGCTATGGTGCTCTTAAGCTGTAAAACAGAACAGTAGTGCCGTTTTGTCTCAACTGTCCTGGCTCCCTGTTTTCTTACTGGGGACCCTGGCCGGACTACCTAAGTGTCCAATTAACTCCTAACAGCAAGACTCTCCAGCAGCAGAACGATTACCACTTGCTGAAAGCTCAGAAGATGATTAGCACTTGCTAGCAATAAAGTATTTTTAAAATTAAGGTGTGTGTACATCGCGGGGTTTTTAGACATAATGCTATTGCACACTTAGTAGACCACCGTATAATGTGAACAGAACTTTTAGATGCACAGGGAAACAAAAAATTCATTTGATTTGCTTTACTGCAACATCTGCTTTCTTGGTGGTCTGGAACTAACCCCCCAGTGTCTCCGAGGTGTGCCTGCAATCCTAGAGCCTGTGTGAGGGTAAGAGGTCCAGAAAGGAGGTCAAGACACCGTGCAAGCTCCTGCAGGTGATCAATGGCGCCAAGGTGGAGCAGGATCGATAGCATGAAATTTCAGAACATTTCCCCTGCTCTGGAAACCCAAAGGAAACCTCAAGATGCGAACTGCGGTTTTTGGTGAAGGAATGAGGCCCACGGTGCGGGAGGGCGACTTCCCCCTAGCGGGAGCGGCACACACCAGCTGAGTTGTTCCAGGGGAGGCCCGATTCCTGGTGTAGGGACGCTCGGGAGGCAGGACTGCAATCCCGGAGGACGCGAAGACGCGCAGTGCGCGCTCGGGCAGGGCACCCACGCGCCTCGGAGGCCTGGTCTCTGCACCTGCTGCCCAGACGGCTGTGCAGCCAGCGGGCGCAGGGCCGGGCAGCTCCCGGCCGAACCTCAGGCGGACGCCACTCCGGCATGAGAGCCGACGACATCGGGATTCAGGAACTAACGGGGCCTTTCCTGGAAGGTCGCCCTCGGGGTGTGGTGTGTGTGTGTGTGGGGGGGGTAATCTTTCCACGGAGCGGGAGCGCCTGCGGCCCAGAAAAGAGAGACATCACGTGGCGACTCTCAGCCTCGCCAGCGGGACAGGGGCCGAGCCAGCCCCCCACCTCCCAGCGCGCGCGCCGCGACCCGCGTCTGCGCCGGGCACAGTCGTCCAGCTCAGCTCGCCGCTCTGGCCCGACCTGTCGTCTCGAATGCGTTTCCGTCCGCCAACGCCTCTTCTGATTGGTGCAGACGTGCGGCGTGCGCGCTGACCTCACCAGGCCGCGTCGTTGCTATAAAAACGTGGCTGGGTAGCGTGTGCGTCTCTTTCTCAGATCTTGGAAGCTACGGTAAGGAGGTTTGTGGTGTTCTGCGCGCTCGTCAGGGTGTGGGCTGCGGGGTCGGGCCGAGCGCCCGACCTCAGATGAATACGTTGAAGAGGTGGAAGGTAGGAGGTGGTCGGACAGGACTACCCCGCGGGAGTGCGGGCAGTGCGTGTCACGGAGGCGGCGCGGGTGGTTCTCGCGAAGTTGCGGCGTGGCCACGGGACTGCGCAGGCGCCGTCCGCGGCCCTAACACGCCCGGCTTGCCCTCCCGCGCAGGCGCACGCGCCCAGCCAACATGCCGGTGGCCCGGAGCTGGGTTTGTCGCAAGACCTACGTGACTCCTCGGAGGCCCTTCGAAAAGTCGCGCCTCGACCAAGAGCTGAAGCTGATCGGTGAGCGGTCTAGACCCGGTTTCCGCTTCCGGGTGCGGGAGGGCGAGGCCGGCCGCGTGCTTGGTCCGCCCCGGGTCGTGGGGCCCGTTCCTGTCCGGCCCCGCTAGCAGCCCCCTGTCTCCGCAGGCGAGTACGGGCTCCGGAACAAACGTGAGGTCTGGAGGGTCAAGTTCACCCTGGCCAAAATCCGCAAGGCTGCCCGGGAGCTGCTGACGCTGGACGAGAAGGACCCGCGGCGCCTGTTTGAAGGTGTGTGTGTGTGTGAGACGCCGGCTCCCCGAACACCGCCCGCGCGAACCTGGTGGTCCCCGGCCTTCAGCAAGGCCTGGACAGGAGGGGACTGTGGGTGTCCCAGGGAAGATCGTGGCAGGTGAAACTTAACAATTGTGGTGACGTGTGGGTACTACAGCTTATTACTACCTTAGCGCTGTGATTAAGGTCTGGAATTTCTCCTTTGAGACGGGAGTTGGTTAATGACGAGCTTCCCGGAGCAAAGACTGGATAGAATGATCGCGTTGAAACTTAAGCGATCGCTTTCAGACTGTACCAAAGGAATCATATTAAAGTAGCTGGAATTTCGTGAGGATTCCCTAAGTGCCCTTTAAAGCTTTTCTACTGCGTTGGATCTGCTCGACAACCTCCTAGCGGTAGCTTACGATGTTGTTAGCATCTTGGGGGAGGAGGAAGGGATCAGAGGGGCCTCTCACTGTAGTGGGACTGAGGGCCCCCAACTCAGTGATGGGGATGGGCTGAGATGTTAGAGGAAGACAGTGACTGAAAGGTTAAGGATCCCCCTCATTACCCTAGCAGTGGAAGAGGTAGCTTGTGTTTTGTAGAAGCTTGTATGGGAGTAAAATTTACACGCCACAAGTTGTTGTGTGTTGACCCCTAAATAGGCTGCCTCACGGCTATCTTCCTGATGCTGCTTTGCCCCCGAGCTTAGGGAATCTTGGTTCATGGTGAAAAGCAGGAGGGGCTGGAATCCTGCCTGGCTTTTCCTAGATTTTCAAAGTTACTAGTTTGATTTCTCTCCCAGTGTATGCTTAAGAAGGAAACCTGATTTTACACTTGAGCCCTCGCTGTTAAGCGTGAGTCGTCATTCCTGTTCGAGGTTGAGAAAAGCATGGAGCTTGTTTAACCAATAACCGATCACACAGTCCTGAAAATTCAGGAATTTCCTCCCCCGTGGATGCTTGGGTGGGACCTTATCCCAAAATCTGGGGAGCCAGCCGCAGGTAGTTGAGGACAGAGGGACTTCTGGAGATAGAGCTATTCAACGTCCGTAGTTGGATAAGCAGTCATGTGGCAGACCGGGCAGGGTTGAGCTGTAGGTAACCCAGGAGTATTTGTGGTTTCCTGTGGAAGAAGTGGAAGTTACAGGGAAGGCAGCACCACAGGCGGTAGGCTTTCTAGTAAACCGAAGCCATTTATCCACACGGGACAGGAAGGAGGAACCTGCAAGCTCTGCCTGTGTCTGGAGGTGTTTGTCACAGATACAGCCTGGGGTCCAGCCTTTCCCACTGAGGCCTGCAACTTTGCGCAAGAAGCTTCTCTGATTCTTGTCCGTTGAAAACACGTTGGCTCTTAAACCAGTTGCAGCCAGCTTGTGGCCCAGGGTTTATACAGGTATGGGCTCTATCCTAATGGCAGCCGTAAAGAAACTGAAACTGAAAAACATTCGTTTTTCAGATCAGAAATTAAGGCACTTCAGTGTTCGCCTTGTGCCATGATGACAAGGAAGGGCCTCTGCCTCAGGATTGTGCACATTGGTTTACATTTGTACAACATTCTGGTTGTTCTCGCTTTGGTCAGATGGAGCCCGGGTAGCTTTTCAGTTGTTGGACATACTCCTGTTGAAAAGTTCATTTGACATGCACTGAGAATTATTTTAGTAGTTATACATATATAAGGCTTGTTTGGTGTTGATGGAATGGCTGGCCCCATTCTTCTTTAACAGTGTGTAGATGGTTCAGTAGTAAATGTGAAATATTTTTAATGATATTGGTTTTATTTTATTTAGAAGTCTCTAAGAAGGTTTTAAACTTTGAATTCTTGTTACATTTCTGTTCTCTAGCATAAGTACAAAAACGCATAAAGTGTCCTAGCTGGTACATAATCCCAAACTGGTCTTTTTAAGATCTTTATTTATTTGACAGAGAGCACAGGTAGGCAGAGAGACCAACGCGGGGCTCAGTCCCAGAACCCTGGGATCATGACCTGAGGCAAAGGTAGACCCTTAACTGAATGAGCCACCCAGGCGCCCAGACCCAGACTCGTTTTTATTTGCCTGTTGGGTTTCTTTTTTGTATTAATATTTGAACATAATTGTCCTTTGTTAACCCACGTATAATTCACAGACCATGTTCTGTAGTTCTAGGTGTACAACATAGCAGTTTGATATTTCTATATACTGTGAAATGATCACAATAAGTCTACTTAATCCCTGTCATAAAGCCTCTGAAAAAGATCTGTGGGGCACCTGGGTGACTCAGTTAAGCCTCTGCCTGCCATTCCCCCTGCTTGTGTGCCCTCTCTGTGTCAAATCTTTTTTTTAAAAAAAGATACACTCTCATCAACTCTGCAATATACAGTATTATAACTGGAAGTTTGTACATTTGACCACCCATTTCCTGTTAACTCTGGCAACCACCATAATCTGTTTTCTGTATCTATGAATTTGATGAGGTGTTTCTTGGTGGTGGAGGTGGTGGTGATTTTGTTTAGATTCCACGTATAAGTGAGATCATGGGATTTGTTTTATTTAGTCCACTTGGCATAATGCACTCAGGGTCCAACCACGTTGTTGCAGGTGGTGGGATTCCATTCTTTTTATGGCTGAGTAATACTGTGTGTGTATATACCACCCCTGTTGTCCATTCAACTGTCAGTGGACACTTCAGGTTTCTGTGTCTTGGCCAATGGAAATAATGTAGTGAACGGGGCAGGCAGGGGGCTTCTCTCTTCCAGTTAGCCCTTTCATTTTCTTTGGATAAATACCCAGAAGTGGGATCTGCTGCATCATCGTAGTTAACTTTTGAGGAACCTCCATGCTGTTTTCCATAGTGACTGTGCCACTTTGCATTCCCACCAACCATGCACAAGGGTTCCCTTTTCTCCACATCCTCACCAGCACTGTTGTCTGTTGGGTTTTAGATCTAGCCAATCTGATATGTGTGAGGTGACCTCACTGTGGTTTTGATTTGCATTTCCCGGATGATCTCTGATGATGAGCACCTGTTCATGTACCTGTTGGCCATCTGTGTGTCTTAGGGAAGGTGTCTGTTCAGATTCTTCGCCCATTTTTGAATTACATTGTTTGGAATATTTTGCTATTGAGTTGGAGTTGCTTGTGTATTTTTGGTGTTGACCTCATGTCAGATACATAATTCACAAGCATTTTGTCTTTTTCAAGATTGCTTTGGGGTCCCTTGTTCTGTACAGATTTTAGGATTGATTCTTTGTTGCACTTAAATGGAAAACACCTTTGGTGGGGCGCCTGAGTGGCTCAGTTGGTTAAGCCTCTGCCTTCAGCTCAGGTCATGATCCCAGAATGCTGGGATCAAGCCCCACTCCTGCTTGCAGCCCATGAGCTCGCTCTCTCAAATATATGTTAAAAAAAGAAGAAAACAACGGAATTCTGATAGGGATTACATTGAATTTGTTTATTGCATGGGGTAGTGTGGGTATTTTAACAATATTTTCCCAAACCATGAGCATGGAATATCTTTTCATTTTGTGTCTTCAGTCTTTTTCTCATCAGTGTCTTACAGTTTTTAGTGTACAGGTTTTTCATCTCTTTGGTTAAGTCTGTTTTTAGGTATTTTATATTTGTTGATGTTTTGTGAATGGGAGGATATTATGTCTTCCGTTGAGCATTCAGCCATGCAAAAAACAAAGCCATGTTATGATTTGGGGTATTGGGAAAGGTTAAGTGTATTTCTCCATTTTGATCTTCTTTCCCATCGACTGCTAGGGAAACTATCACTTCACAAAGTCATGGAGCTTGCTTGAATTGTTTTGCTGTAATTAAAGATAATGGCCACTTCATAACAAGTGAAACTAACCCTCTGGGGGGGGGTTTACCCCAGTGATAGAGTGTTGATTAGCTGTGAAACTATGTGGTAATCAACAGTATGAGCCCTGGGGCTGGGGTTTGCCCCCAGAATCCCTAGGGCAGTCCAGCATGGAGTGGTCCGGAGCCGTGGGCACAGTGCATGACCTCCTGTGCCCAGGGCTGCTGGGAGAAAGTCAGAAGCTGGCATCTGCTGGGTTATCTCCTGCCGTGCATTGTTAGCACATCCACACCATAATTTTTTAGCGGAAAACCACAAAATGATAAAGTGAATGACAGATACTCAACTTGAGCGTGTTCCCGGCCTGTGACTTTTCTTGGGTCCAGAAGCTAAGTACTGCCAGTCCAGTGTTAACACTTAGGAAGGTGGTTTAGGGTCAGATTTGATGAGTAGGGCTTTCGTGACTCCAGCTGGTTAGCTCTCGACCACTACACTTCATCGTGGGAGTAATGGTTTAGCGATAGCAGCATGGAGTCTTTTGCAGAGAGATACTAAGTCCTCTTCTGGGGATTGTCTCATTACTCTCTTGACACCTCCAAGGAAGGTTCTACTCCTTTTTTCAGAGGAGAGCAGAGGTATGTGTGGTCACTTGTCCTCCTTGGTAAGATGAGTATGGCCAGTAGTGACCTGCTTTAGGTTGCGTGAAGATTGCAGGAGTCACAGTGGCTGCTACGTTGATTCTTAAATCAGAATCGGTTCTTAGTTCCCACTCAAGTCGCAGCTCCATGATAATGGAGCTCCTTAAGTGGGGGATTTGAACCCCAAGAAGTCCGAAGTGAGCCAGACGCCTCAGTCCATGCTTCCCCTCCTACCAGGCAATGCCCTGCTGCGGCGACTGGTGCGCATTGGAGTGCTGGATGAGGGCAAGATGAAGCTGGATTACATCCTGGGTCTGAAGATCGAGGATTTCTTGGAGAGGCGCCTGCAGACCCAGGTCTTCAAGCTGGGCTTGGCTAAGTCCATCCACCATGCCCGTGTGCTGATCCGCCAGCGCCATATCAGGTAACGCGTCAAAGGGGCTCCCTGAGTCTGTCTCCTGTGCCATCCCCCATGCTCAGTTTGCTGTCCTTACCTCCTATGCAGCCCTCGGAGGTGACAAAGGTGCGAGCACACCTTGAGGGTACAGATCGGCCCCTGCAGACAGCTCGTGGGTGTGGGGACAGCCTCGTCCCCTGCCCCATAGCCCAGCGCAAGGGTCACTGCGGCCTGAGCCGTACACCTTGCGAAGGTTTCTCCAGGCTTGCAGGCAGCGGACAGGTAACCCCTCGGTGTGCCCAGTGAGAGGAGTCGTTGGGCCTCAGCCGGTGTGGGTGCGTTGTGTAATCAGTTGTCTGTCAGGCCCGCTCGTGGACTCATTCTGGATCCTGGCAGCATTAACTGATGTTAACTTGGCAAGTTGACCACAGCCGTGGTCTGATGTTCAAGGGCCAGAATTACAGGAGTCTGGCTCCCTCGGGGGGCAGATGGGTCTTTCATCTGGGTGCTCAGTTTGCCCTTTGTCTCATTTTGTGGAACAGAGTCTCAGCTGCTTCAAGGGCAGGGAGGCTGCTCCTTAGATGGTAAAGCCCCCTGTCTGGCACAGTTCCGCTTTGAGAATCAGACCCTGGAATTACTTACTGGCTGCCACGAGCTCCCCTCCTTACTTTGTGGTCCTGTGTGAGTCGAGTGACGCTCTAAAGCTCTCCAGACAGAACACACGGGTGCTGGAGGGACAGGCACACTTTTGCGGTTGGTGGTGCTGGAGCAGGTTGGAGTCCCAGCGGAGAGCAGTAGGTCCCCTCCCACTGGGGTCCTGTTTCCCCCCCCCCCAATCCCTCACCTGCCGTCCTTGCCTCCAGGGTCCGAAAGCAGGTGGTGAACATCCCGTCCTTCATTGTCCGCCTGGATTCCCAGAAGCACATTGACTTCTCCCTGCGCTCTCCATATGGGGGTGGCCGCCCAGGCCGTGTGAAGAGGAAGAATGCCAAGAAGGGCCAGGGTGGGGCTGGAGCAGGTGATGACGAAGAGGAGGATTGAGCCCACCCTTCATCCCCTCCGGGCTGTGGATTGTCTAGTTTCCCAGTCAGATAATAAAACAATCCTTTGGAACTGGTGTTTATTGGTATTTGTGTCTCCCTTCCTGTTCTGAACATACAGCCTCTGGTGGGAAGAGGCACAGGCCGGATCCTTGACCAGGCTCCCTCCAGCCAGTTCACACTCCAAGCCTTGCCTCCTGCTTAGAGGGGCCCGGGGAGCCTACCAGCTGGCGGTCCTTGGGTGCAGTTGTGAGCAGCACAAATACCACTTCCTTATTTCAGCAGGGATGCCAGCAGTGTTAGGGGAAATTGTCAAGCCAGTTATTTGCATGGGGGTCGGGGGACTCCTTCCCAGGCAGGGGAAGTAGCAAGTGGAGGTCAGGGTCAGCCCAGTGTCTCTAGCCCTTTGAACCTTGACCCTGGCAAAAAGAAGTCAGGGTTAAGGTTGGCAGGAGCTGAACACTGAACCAGTTAAATTGGGGTTTGCTGGGGGCTTACTAGACAGGACAGGCTGGTTTCAAAGCTTACTACATTGCTGTGTTGGGAAGGGACAGCTGAGGCACCCTGCTCCCCTCCCCCTGCATCTGGAGTTGCTGAACACGGTCTGGAGGGAGAGCAGCTTCCCTTTTCTCTGCCTTGTTGAGAAGCTGCATGGGGAAGGGGCGTGGTCTTGGGAAAAGGGAAGCCCTTGGCATTGGGCAACCCCTCCTGGGCTACAGCACTACTCACAAGTCCATCTTTTGAGGCCTTGGGCTCTGAGGTCAGTTTAAAGTGCCCAGCTTCAAGTATGATGCCACTGGGCCGTGGGATGCTGCTGGGAAGCCTCCAGAAGTTCCCTATTTCTTGCAGCTTAGTGCTGGGTTCCCCCCACACCACAGGTTGCCACTTGGTAATTAATCTTGGCGTTTCCCAGGGAACCTAGGAACTGTAACATCAGATGTGTCGTGATGGGAATTCCTGGAAGCAGTCAACTTCCACAAGGTCCTAGGAGTTGCTGGTGGTCCATGTCCTGCCTCCAGGCTCCTTAGGTACCACCCACTGTGGGCAGCCCCTGTGCCTTCCAGGGTCCTTGCAGGGAACCTTCCAGACCCGTGGAGTGGCCATATGGGTCTTTTCTGGGCTAGTGGATGGCCAGAGAGGCATACACGTTGGGCTCATCTGGAGGCTCCCCTGATTGGGAGGAAGGGGGTGCACTTGTTTCCCGCGTGAGGGTGAAGCAGCTCAGCTGGGCGTAGGTCACATCTTGAGGGTCTTCAGATACTGCAGCCTGGAGCAAGGGGAGAGGAAAGGCATCTGGCTGGGGAGGGGAGGATGTCCTCCCTGGGGGTCTAAGGGGCTTGCTAGACACTGAGGGGTGGCCTTGAGCCCCCTCTTGCCTCTTTCAGTATATCTGGGGAGGAGGGGTGTGAGGTGGGAATGCCTGTGGTGAGGATGCAGGGAATGGGCACGTGAGTAGTTGGCCATGGGAATCTGGTGCTGGGGGCGGTCAAGGCTGGAGGCAGGAATTGAGGTGGGCCCTCAATGTGGAAGGACAGGCAGACCCAGGGGCCCCTGCAAGGCGGCTCAGCTCAGTGGCCCGGGTGAACTCCGTGAACCTGCCGCAGGTTGTCAGGGAAAGAACGAACAGCAGAGGACTGAGCGAGGCCGTGGGACCACTTTCTGTGAAGTGTAGGAGGCACCTTCTCTGGGCCTCCACAGGCCCAGGGCATGGAGTTCAGCCCCTCTGCAGAGCACAGACTGTTCAGCCCTAACCTCCAGCTCCGCCAGCTCGACCCTAGTGTACCAACAGCGGGAGATCAGAAGAGGCCAAGGGGAGTGGGGTTGCAGCAGTGCAGAGGGCCGTGGGCTTCCAGAACGGAGAGGCCTGCTGCTGGGTAGAGTGTCCACGGGGTTTACCACGTGGCAGGGAGGCAGGGGGTTCCCTGGTCAGGAGCACAGGGAGCTCACCTGGCTGGCCAGCTGTCTGTCCTCAGGCCATGTGTCTTTCACGACAGCATCTGGTGGGGACAGAAAAAGGTGGCCACTTCTCTTGCCAAGATGCCCTGAGATCTCAATGGCAGGAGCCCAGAGAGGGTGAATGATGTTACAAAGCCACACGGAATCAGATGCTGTCCCCCCACTCCACTGCCCACCCACGTCTCTGGGCCCGCCTCCCCATACCCAGGGCTGCCCCACGCTTCTTACACAAGGTCTCCTCCTGGGCAGCCGCAGCGGGACCGGAGCTGGGGAGGAGACAGGGTGTTAGCAGCAGTGAGGGGGCTGCTGGCTGGCAGGAGTCGGGGTCTCGGGCTGGTCTTACCTCCTGGGCGGGCCTCTGTCCTCAGGCACTGACGCTGCCGCTGCTGCAGGAAGTTGGAAGTGAGCCTCAGGGCCCCCTCCCCAAACCCTCCCCGGGTCTGCCTTCAGCTGAGGATCTAGATGATCCCTGCCCAGCCCGCGTACAATTCACGAGAAAGCAGTTCTAAACAGTAAAACTTGTATGTGTTTTCAAACGTAAGTTCGAAAAGGCAAAGGGATAAAACATTTACACGTATGCTCACATGTAACCTTCTTTCTAGGGTTTCTCACTGAGAGATGCTGGAGTCCTGCTACACCAGCCTTTCCCACCTCCCTGGTTTCCCTCTGGCCGCTGCCCTGAGCCCACCCTCGGTCGGCCCACGGGGCAGCCTCCACCCCCAGCCCGTCACCCCCTTCCCTTCTCACCCCGCTTCCTGCCTTTGCCCCGACGCCGGTGTCGGACCAGGAGGAGGACGAGGAGGCCGAGCAGCAGGACGAAGGCCACCGCGGCCCCGATGAGGACGTACAGGTACCAGTGGGGACCTTGGGCACGAGCCACACCATGACTGAGCCAGCGATGCCATTTCACGGAGCACCTGCTGTGTGCATTCACCTCTGACCCTGTCAACAGCCCTGCAGCAGGGGATCGCCGCCCCTCCCGCCCACTCCACAGACGGGAAACTGAGGCACAGAGAGGTCATTCACGTATCCCAGGTCGCCCAGCATGGAGGCGGCAGGGCTGGGGCTGGAACCAGGGCTCTGGGTTCCTTGTAGGATTTGGGTTTTTTTCATACTGCCCCCTTACCCTCCAGGCAGAACACTGGAGTGGAGACCCGTCCACCAGACCCGTCTCCCACACTGCACAGGCCTGACGCCCCCACAGGGGCCTGTGTGGACCTGGAGTGTGTGCATCTGCAAGGGCAGAAGGGAGGGCTCTGGCCTTCCAGAGCTCCGAGAAGGGCCATGCTGACACCTTCACCGAAACCTCACAGCGGCCCTGAGGGAGGCGGTGGGAGGCCTGTTGTGCAGACGGTGAGCCTGGGCCGCTGAGAGGGACGTGGCTTGGCCAAGAGCCCACAGCTGGGAAGTAGCAGGGCTGGGATCTGAAGCTGGGGGCGTGACTTGCAAGCCTTGCTCTTGCCCTCGCTCCCTGGCTGCTCTCAGGCCAAGCTCCCCGCCTTCTGTGAAGGCGACTCAGACGCCTTCTGTGTGCGCCTGCTCCCCTGCCCCACACAGCGACGAAGCCACCTTCTTGCCCTTTGCAGTCAGATTTCAATCCGTGGAATTGTCCCAGTGACAAGGAACTTTTCTCCGGCCGTAATCTCAGGAAGTGGCTGAAGCAAGCCTAGGCTGAGCTCCTCCCACCCACCACCTCCCGACAGAGACCCCCCCCTTACCTTTCTGCCAGATGAGGGGTGCATCCTCAGAGTATCCTGGGACCAGGACAGGGAGGTGAGGGGCAGGGGCTATGTGCTCCCCACTTCAGGGTGCTCCTCCCCCTGCTGGGTGCCACCCTCTCCCTCTGCCATGACCACCCCACCTGCCATTGGCCCAGGCTCAGAAGCCCCGTTGCCCTGTGGTCACCCCAGGCACAAGCCATGCCAGAGAGGGTGATCTTGGTCCTTCCAGGGATCAAGCCTCTGCTGGTCACCCACCCTGGTGGTGTCTCTGGGGGAGGGGCTCCTAGGACTGGAGGAGGGTGAGAGGAGTGGGCCTCTGGCCTTCCTCCTTTCTGTCAGCCCTGAGCCCTCTCCAGCCTACTTCACTCCCCAAACACTGCAGGACCGCAGTGGGGAAGGTGGGAGCCAGGCATGGGGGCTGTTGCCCTGACTGTCCCTCTGAGAGCTGAGGTTCCCCTCTTGCTGATCCCCTCCTTCTCTGACCCCCTCACTCCCATCCCAGCCTAGCACTCCCCTGAGGACAGGTACCTGAGCGGACCATGAAGATACAAAGGGGACAGGGCTGGGGCTCCTCACCTGAGACCAGGAGCTTCAGGGGGTCACTGGGGTGTGACAACAGGTAGGGGGAGCTGCTCTGTGAGCCATAGCACCTGTAGGTCCCCT
>NC_048229.1:27133663-27146198 GCF_002007445.2 Ailuropoda melanoleuca
GACAGGGGTCAGCCTGTCCTCTGAGGCTCTGAAGCCAGGCATTGACTTCTCTCTAGTGATGAGAGCCCACATGGCATCATCTGCGGTGGGAGGCTGTTCTGTGTACACTGGAAATCCGTGTTTCATGTAGCCACCTTCCTGGATGATCTCAGCTAGCCTGGGTAGCTGGCCGCAGCTTCTCTACCAGGGCGGGCTGCCTCACCTCGCACACTCACGGAGACGGCTTCTTTCCTTCCACCTCCTGAACCGCCTGGGCCAGCCTCAAACTGGTCTGCAGCCTCCGCGCCTCTCTCAGCCTTCACAGGATTGAAGGGAGTCAGGGCTGTGCTCTGGGTGAGCTCTTTCAGTATCCTTCAGGAACTTTCCCTTTGCATTTACAGCTGGACTGTTCGGCACAGCAGACCTAGCGTTGGGCCTGTGCGGGCCTCCCACACGCCCTGCTCCCTAAGCTTAGTCACTTCTAGCTTTTGATGGAGAGTGAGACCCACGCAGCTCTTCCTTCACGGGGACACTTGCAGGCCGCCTAGGGTATTAACTGGCCTCTTCTCAATACTGTGTCTCAGCGAACAGGGGGGTGCGGGGAGAGGGAGGGAGACGGGGAGCGGTCGGTTGGTGGAGCAGTGCACGCGCACAGGGATATTAAGTTTGCCATCTAATGTGGGTGTGGCCTGTGGTGACCCCAAACGACGACAGTAGTAACATCACAGATCACTGATCACAGATCACCGTCACAGATACAATAATGATGATACAGCTTGCAATATTGGGATACTTACCAAATGTGAGCCAGAGACACGAAGTGAGCAAAAGTTGGAAAAACTGCACCGATAGGGTTGCCGGACTCAGGGTTGGCACAGACCTTCGATCTGTAAAAATCTCAGTTTTCTGCGGAGCATCCTAGAGTTGTGCCTGTATTTTCTCCAGCCCCTTCCTGTCTGGAGAAACGCCATTCACCCCAAGGGCTTCACTTATCAGTGTTAGGTAATGTTTAATGAGCACATTAAATGTGCTGGGCTAAGAATTTTGCATGTATTAACTTACCTAGTTCTCAAAATGCGCCCCAGGAGTCCTCTCAGAGGAGCCCCCTCCCTCAGGATGACACGTAGACACCCAAGGGGCGCTAACACTATCATCAGTCCTGTTTTGCAGGGCCAGATACTGAGGCCCCAAAAAGTGGCTCCAGAGCTTGCCCGAGATTACACAATGTGGAAGTAAGTGAGAACAGACGTGACAGGGTGCCTGCGTGACTCAGTTGGTCAAGCGGCCGACTCTTGATTTCAGCTCAGGTCGTGACCCCAGTATCATGGAACGGAGCCCCACATGGGGTTCCATGCTCAGCGGGGCGCCTGTGTGTCCCTCTCCCTCCTCCAGCTTGTGCTCTCTCTCTCGCTCGCTAAAATACATAAATAACAATCTTTTAAAATAAATAAATAGAAATAAATCTTAAAAAAAAAAAAAAAAGAGCAGAGGAGGCTACTGTGGCAGAAACTCAAAGGCAGGCGGAGGAGGGGGAAAGCCTGCCGTGGAAAACATGGAAATCTGCCCTCGAGCCTTGACCAGAGCCTGTGTGCCCAGGGAGCCTGGAGGCAGGCTCACTAGAAGTCGTTGTCCTGTGTTATTGGTTAGGGGAACATACTTGGCCTTCTCTTGTTGGTCTTACATTAAAGCCAGGGACAAAAATTAGGGCAGGCGTCAGTTATTAGTCGAGTCCTGGCCATTTTGCACCGATCGTTACGGGGGTGTTGTGTGGCTTCCTGCCCCGCTCCTAGAAGTAGCAGGCTGGCCTCCCGGGCGTGTTGCTGCAGCTGTGGGTCAGGACTCTGTCTTCGGACACGGTCTGGCCATCGTCCGTTCGCCTGTGTAGTCTCTCAACACAGGCAGTCGGGCCAAGGTTGGAGCTGGGACGGCCTGGCCCCACAGCCGCTGTTCAGCGCCGCTTTGCCCTCCTGCTGCCCTGGGCTCCCAGCGGGCCGGGACCCCCTCACAGAGGCAGCTCCACTCTAGCCAGATGCCTGGGTTGAAACCTGCAGCCCCTGCTCACCAAAACCCCTTGGACGAATGTCTCCACCATTCTCGGCGTCAGCGACCTCATCTGTGAAATGGGGCTGCTCACAGGGTTACGGCAAGGACGGACGGGGCGCGAGGGAAGCTCTCACTGTCCGTCAGCATCGTTGCTACTCTCGCCGTGGTCTGCGAGGTCTTTCATGCCACCTTGTTCATTTTTGTTTTCTTGCTTACACGTTAACTCCCAGACAAAAAAGTTCTGGGAGGGCAGGGGCCTCATCTTTCCCACTTATCCGCGTCTTAGCAGAGGCTCGACTAGACTTGACAGTCACTAAATTGGTAAATATATGAGTCACTAGCTATACGCATCATCTCCAGATTGAAGCTTCTCACAGACCCCTCCTCCAGTTCATTAACTTGCTAGAGCAGCTCACAGAACTCAGAGGAATGTTTTACTTACCTGATCACTGGTTTCTTACGGAAGAAGGTACCTCAGGAACTGCAGATGGGAGAGCTGCAGAGGGCCAGGCATGCGGAGAGGGCACACAGCTTCCATGTCCTCTCCAAGGGAGACACTCTCCCCACATGTCCACACGTGCATCCACCCAGAATCCCATCCTTTGGGGTTTATGTGGTGGCTTCATTACATTTAACTCATTAAATGAATTAAATCATTGGCAATTCATGAGTGACCCAAACTTCAGCCCCTCTCCCCTCCCTGGAGGTCATCTAATTAATATAAACCCAGGGTTTGTTGAAAGGGCTTTGTTAGGAATACCCAGACACCTTTATTGCTCTTAGGAAATTGCAAGGGTTTTAGGAGGTCTGTGCCAGGAACGAATGAAGACCAATTTTTTTTCCCCATTGTAAGTCACATTAGTGATAAATGGTAAGGCAAATTAATCAAAAGGGAAGGGGCATCTAGGAGGGGTGTTAAATTTTAAGGTAGGGTTACCATGGAAGGCCTGAGGAGGTGATGTTGCAGGAAAGATCAGCAGGCACTGGGGGACAAGACCATGTGGCCATGAGGGAAAGAGCATTCCAGGTAGAGTAATGGGGACAGCGTAAGCACGGACAAGAAGCACAGACAGGGACAAGGAGCATACAACACGGGGCCTTTGCTTTTACTTTAAGATGGGAAGCTACTGGAGAATTCTAAAGAGGAGGGACACAGGCTGACCCAACTTTAACCCAATTATGCCAGCCATTCTGTTGAAAACAGAGGCTATGGGGGCAAGGATGGAATCCAAGGAGGTGAGCAGTCAGGAAGCCGCTGCAGTCATCCACGTAAGTAATGTCGTTGCTTTTGTTGACACGCTGGCGGTGAAGGTGGAGTGGTCACATATGGGTCTACGGCATTTGGAAAGTAGCGCCCATAGGGTTTTTTTTTTTTTTTAGACAAGTTTTAGGTTCATGGCAAAATTGAGAGGAAGGTACAGAAATTTCCCATGTGCCCCTACCCCCACTCATGCACAGTCTCCCCACTGTGAACACCCCCCACCACATGGTGTGTTTGTCACCACCGATGAGCCTACATCCACACGTCATGAGCAGAGTCCGTAGTTTGCGTAGGGGTCGCTCGTGGTGCTGTGCCTGCTGTGGGTTTGCACAGATGTAGAGCGGCACGTGTGCACCATTAGGTCTCACACAGAGCAGTTTCACTGGCCTACAAATCCTCGGTGCCCCTCCCGTTCATCCCACCTCCCCAACCCCTAGCAATCATCGTTTTACTGTCTCCAGTTTTGCCTTTTCCAGAATGTCATACAGTTGGAATCATACAGTACGCAGCCTTTTCGGATTGGCTGCTTTCACTCAGTCATGTGCGTTTACGGTTCCTCCGTGTCTGCTCATGGCTTGATATTTGGCTCTCTTTAGCGCTGAGAAATACTCCATTGTCTGGATGGGCCAGTTTGTTTATTCATCCCGCTACGAGGGACATCTTGGCTGCATCCGTTTTGGCAATTATGACTAATGCCCTTGTAAACGCCATGCACACGTTTCTGCGGGGTCATAAATAGTCAGCGCCTTTGGGTAAGTACCAGGGAACATACTTGCTGGAGACAGTCGCACCAACGGCATAGGTGAGAGCATGTTCAGTTTTATGAGCAATCTCCAGACGGTCTCCCTAAGCGGCTGTGCCACTCTGCGTTCCCACCAGCGAGGAGTGGACCTCCTGCTGCCCCACCTCTCAGCCGCATTTGGGGGTGCCGGCGCTCTGGGATCTGGCCGCTCTGATAGGTGCGCGCTGTATCTCATTGTTGCTGTATCTGCACGTCTCGGACGGCACCGGATGTGGGGCACCTTCTCACATGCTCACCTGCCGTCTGTAAAACTCCTTCAGGGAGGCTCTGCTGGGATTTTAGGCCTATTTTTGGGGTGGGGGCCTCGGGTTATTGTGTTAAGTAGGGTCCATGCCCAGCGTGGAGCCCAGCACAGGGCTTGGACTCATGACCTTGAGATCGAAACCTGAGCTGAGGTCAAGGGTTGGATGTGTAGGGCGCCTGGGTGGCTCAGACAGTTGAGTGTCTCTCTCTTGATCTCAGCTCAGGTCTTGATCTCAGGGTTGGGAGTTAAGCCCTGTACTGGGCTCAATGCATGGAGCCTACTTGAAAAAAAAAGTTGAGTGCTTAACCAACTGAGCCACTCAGGTGCTCCTGGTCAGGTTATTTCTTATTGAGTTTTAAGAATTATTTATATTTTTTGGACAGCAGTCCTTTATCAGCTGTGTACTTTGCAGTATGTTTTCAGTTTTTATTTATTTTTTTAAAGACTTTTATTTGACACAGAGAGAGAGAGCACACACACAAGCAGGGGTGGCCAGAGGCAGAGGGAGAAGGAGAAGCAGGCTCTCCACTGAGCAGGGAGCCCGATGTGGGGCTCCATCCCAGGACCCTGGGATCATGACCACAGACAAAGGCAGATGCTTAACCGAATGAGCCACCCAGGCACCCCTCGGTTTTTAATTTTAACGAAGTCCAGCTTAACAATTATTTCACTGGTCCCACCTTTGGTGTTGTGTCTCAAGTGTCACTGCCACACCCAAGGTCATCTAGGTTTTCCCCTATTATCTCCTGTGAGTTGAATAGCCCTGCATTTTATACTGAGATCTATGATACATTTTGAGTTAATTTTTGTATAGGGTGTAAGGTCTGTATTTGCATTTTTAAAAAAGATTTTATTTATTTGAGAGGGAGAGAGAGAAGGCAAGAGCACATGAGCAGGACGAGGGGCAAAGGGAGAAGCAGAAGCAGACTCCCCACTGCGCAGGGGGCCCAACGCTGGGCTTGATCCCAGGACCCTGGGACCATGACCTGAGCTGAAGGCAGATGCTCAACCCACTGAGCCACCCAGGCGCCCGCATCCACAAGTTTTTGAATGAGGAATTTTTGAGGGAAGACTCAAGACAGCGGTATTGAGTACTGAGTACTGAGTCAGCTAAGAACTCTGTTGTAGAGAAGAGAGAGCCTGGAGAATATATCTGCAAGCCAGTTACCAAAGAGACACAAAGAACAGAGTGTTAACCCGGCAGGGGTTAGTGTCCTGTTTTAAATGAATCTAAGCTTACAGAAAATTGAGGTTCTAGCAAATTTGTTTACTGAGAAGGGTAGGAAAGAAAGAAGAAACTGGCACCACAGAAACTGAGAAACTAGAGATAGAGACTTTCAGCCCCAGAATCGTGACCATGTGACTGTATTTCAGTAACAAAATCTCTGTGACAAAACTACACATTTTTAAAATATACGTAT
The DNA here is from genome assembly GCF_002007445.2 of Ailuropoda melanoleuca. NCBI lineage: Eukaryota > Metazoa > Chordata > Mammalia > Carnivora > Ursidae > Ailuropoda > Ailuropoda melanoleuca. The sequence goes on from NC_048229.1 coordinate 27,139,414, forward strand.
AAATATTGGAAATAGGTACTGATAATGTTCAAATAATTTTTTTTTAAAGATTTTATTTATTTATGTGACAGAGAGACAGCCAGCGAGAGAGGGAACACAGCAGGGGAGAGGGAGAGGAAGAAGCAGGCTCCCAGCAGAGGAGCCCGATGTGGGACTCGATCCCGGAACGCCAGGATCACGTCCGGAGCTGAAGGCAGACGCTTAACGACTGCGCTACCCAGGTGCCCCTGATAATGTTCAAATAATTTCTTAAGCAGAAAAGCAGCTATATGAATCATCTCACAAATGTGTATTTTATTCATATATGTTTCAACTTTTAATAGAATATATGTATAAAAAAAGGATCTGGACCATAAATGTATGGTACAAAAAATAATTCTACACACCTGAATAAACACCACCCAGGCCAAGAAAAAGACCACCACCGGAATTCCACAAGCCCCAAGTGTCCTTCCTGACATTCCCGTCCCCATCCTGAGCCCATCGCGAAACTGTAGCACTCACGTCCTCCTTCTCTTCACGTGTTACTCTGACTGACGCCTTTGTGTGCATCTGAAACCCTTTGTGAAAATCTTCTCAAAAGGAAGGTTAGTGTGGTGGGAAGAGCGCAGACTCCGAAAGACCAGGTCTTAAATCCCAGCCCGGCCGGCTACCTACCAGAGCTGTGCCCTCCTCCAGGCCTTTCCGTCGTCTGTATATGCAAATGCAAACACCCACACTCCCCAGGACTGTCATCAGGACTCAAATCACAGACTCCACGTTTATTCAACAAGTTTACTGAGGCCTCTTGAGAACTAAGCCCTCTAGAAACTGGAGATGAATCAAACCCAGTCTTTACCCTCAAGGAGCTCAGAGTTTGGAAACAGGTATCACAGCCAGTAAGTGCTTTGAAACGGAGGGAAATAAGAAGGATGTAGTGTTTATACATCCGGAGTCACAACCTGACTGCGGGGGGAGGCAGGACGGTCTGCAGCCTCCCATATGCGGAGATGGGCTTGGGACCATCTAGAGCGGCTCTGTCCACAGCCGCAGCCACACCCCCACGGCTCTCTGGAGTCACTGCAGGCTGGCCCACTGCAGGGAGGTGTAGACCACCTTACCATCAGGCTGAGGAGAACAGAGCAGCAGTGTCTTTCTGACGCTGGTTCCCAGGCGGCCGGCAGAAACCAGGTCCTGCAGTGGAATGGGGTCCCCGGGAGCCCAGCACTGAGCAATGTAGTGGGCGTGGAAACGAAGTGGGTCACCTGGGTGAGAGAGAGAGAGACACGTAGCAGTTCCCAGTGGCTGGAAGACACTGGAATGTCCACAGGCAGGAGACGGGAATCATCTTAGTAATTACTATGAATATTTCAAAATAGTTATTCTTGGACCCAGCAATTCCACTTCTTGGAAATTTTTACTTGTAAGGATAATAGCACTAAAATATACCTATGAAGATGTTCACTCTGTTATCATTTACAACTGCTAAGAGACAGAGACAACTAAACGACGGACTTGTTAAGTTCGTGGTCTCTCTGTAAGACTGAATATTGTACAGCTGTTAAAATGAAAAGAATGTACCAACATGGCAAAGTCAATACACGGCGTGGGGAGAGGGGGTAGAGCAAGCTGTCACACACGTGCAGCGTAACTGTATTTAAAAAACAAGACAAAACAATTAACTGAATAGATTGATCATTGTCGTGACGTAAGAACCAGGACCACAAAGTCCATCAAAGCCACGAGGACTGTAAAGGATGTCACGTGACGATCCAAGAAGAAGTGACGCTAACAGACTAAAAAAAGAACTTAACAATACAATGGAGTAACAAATAGATGGGATAAAGGAGTTAGCAAAACTTTTCAGAAAAGGGCCGGACAGTAAGTATTTGCAGTTTTGTGGGCCACGTCACCACACTCCCCTCTGCCCCCGTAGCACCACAGGGGCCACAGGCCATATGTAAACAAACTGCCTCCCAGTCACTCTACCTTTAAAACCCAGGCTGCGCTCTGGCCCTGGAGCAGGGCACTCCGATCAAGCACAGCAGGAGCCGGAGTGGGACAGCACCCACAAGGTTACGTGCCAGCTAACGCAAGTCTACAAGAGCAAGGCGGCGAGAGGACCGTCAGCTGGGTTTCCGGCCAGGAGCCAGGCGTCACTCTGGCTGCCCTGACACCTCTGCCGGCTCAGAAGGAGGCACCCTCGAGAAGGACCCAGAACTGTTCCGAGAGGCCTTGTGGCTTTTAAATCCGGGAAGCCTGAGTGTTAGAGACAATTAAGGGACTCAGTCCTTGACTATTTTAATCTTCAGGGGACAAGCGTGCTCCGTATATCTCACATACCGGGTACGTACTGTTTTAGAAATAGTGACCCATTAGAACTAACAGATCAGCCATGTGGTTCAGTTTCAGATGTGTGATTGAGTTATTGGTGGATTTAATCTTATTTTAACTGGGAGTTTTAGTAAGCCTGTTAAACAGTATTAGAACATAGAAACGTAAAACTCACCCCATTTACAATTTATTAGATCTGAGTTTTTGGCAAGTTCCATAAACAGACCACCACACAACTTAAAAAGGAAAATAAACATATTAAAATTTAAAATGCAGCTTACAAGATTGAAAATTACGTAACTCCTTTCACAAGTGAGATCAAACATGGACTAATCGTCCCCTTAAAATCTGCTAGATTGGAAAAAAGATTTGTAAACTGAACTGAAAGCTTAGAAAAGAACTAAATATTAGTATTCGCGTGTTTGGTAAGTCGAACGTTCATTTTCAAAACCCAAATAATCTTTTACATACAGAAGTCACAAAAGAACAGTAGCAAGGTAGTGACAGTGTGGTTATCTGTTAAGCACGGGCCAGGTAAACTGTCCTCAGCTCCTAAGGCACTCCCTTAGTTGAGCGCTTGGTCTGAGAAGAGACGAAAGCTCTCGGCACATCTGCGGAAGACTTATCTGGTGCTTCTATCCTTCTACGTTCTCAGGAGGAACAAAAAAGATGATTTTCCTGCAGATTTACTTTTTTTAACTTTTTTTTTAAAAGATATTATTTATTCATTTGACAGAGAGAGAGACAGCCAGCGAGAGAGGGAACACAAGCAGGGGGAGTGGGAGAGGAAGAAGCAGGCTCATAGCGGAGGAGCCTGATGTGGGGCTCGATCCCAGAACGCCGGGATCACGCCCTGAGCCGAAGGCAGACACTTAACCACTGTGCCACCCAGGCACCCCCTACTTTTTTAACTTTTTAGACAATAATGACGCTCATACTACAAAGTCAAAAATTAACTGATACATCAAAAGTCTCCTTTACCTACACCTGATAAAAATTCCCTCCCAGAGGTAGCCACTTACTCTGGCTGGAGGACATCCCTTCAAGGCCTTTTTCCACTTGCTACTTACTCTCTAGTCAGTCATCGCTTTTAAGTTCTTCTCATGTTCCTTCACTAGAGCCATGTATTTTTTTTTAAAGTAATCTCCACACCCAACGTGGGGCTCAAACCTACAACCCTGAGATCAAGAGCAGCGTGCTCTACTCACTGAGCCAGCCAGGTGCCCCTAGAGCCATGATTTTTAAGGCTACTTAAATAATCTGTATATAACTGGATAACAGCATAAGACATAGTCCACTTTTTACCATACCTGTTTTCAACAAGTGGTTCTTTTTTCCCCATTTGGCCATTTTTTTCACAAATGTATGTGGACCTACATTAATCTCTGACAACTAACACCAACGTGTAACCGCTCACCTACTAACAATCACTCTGGTTGCTTTCTAATATTTCACTACTGTAAAGAATCCTGCAATGACGATTTCCTGCACGTTTTGTGCACATATCTAAGTGTCTCTAAGGGAAACTTCTGGATCAAAGAAAGTGCTTAATTAAATTTGCTAAGCTGCCCTCCAGACGGACTTGGGTTCCCGTGTTCCTGTCCTTCCACGGGTTTCAGAGGATGAGAAAAGACAAAAAAGGAAAATGCAGATGGTGATGGACTTGTGAAAAAAGGGGCAACAACGGGAGGTCCCAAGAAAACTTACCAGGATAGACCAGGAAGTCACCCCCGAACTTGCCAGCAGCACTGAGGAAGAAGCCTCGCTCCCACAGGTCTCTGTAAATGCTGTAGCGAAGCTCATGGGCAGGACGGCCAGCATGGGGCCAGTCTTTCGACTGGACACGCCAATCCAGGGGCTTAGCCTTGATGGGCCGAGGCCTAGCAGTGGCCAGCTGGACCAGCAGGGCAGACCTGGGCAACGGGGCCACTCCATTTGAAGGCCCTGGCTGCGGAGAAGAGGAACCTGGGGGAGGCAAATGCAGGAGGCTTTGGTGAATCCAAGGACAAGGTCTCCCATCCTCCAGACAGTCCCAGGCCCTAGATTCCGGCCAGGATTCCCAAAAGATCTCCCCCCTCCTTCTGCTGGTCCCTGCATTCCACTCCCACCCTCACCTGCTTCCTCTGGCTCTCCAGGAGCCTGGCTGGCGCCCGCCTCATTCTCAAAGACAGCCGGATTCGCACCGGCCTCCTGGCTCTCGCTGGCCCCTGATGCCTGTTCCAGCTTCTGCTTCTTCGCAGCCTGGCCCTCCGCAATCTTTTCTAGGAGCTCCTGACGACGAGTCTCACGCGCTTCAGCTGCCAGGGCGCTTTGCTCCTGGAAGCCCTGCTCTTGCTGGCGTTTGAAGGATGCCAGAGCCTGAGAAGTAAACCAGCGGGAATCCCAGAATCCAAGTCTGCCCTGCCTTAGGAAGCCAGGAACCCTGACTCGGTAACTCCTCCCAACCCCAAAGCCCGAACCAGGGGATCCTAGTCTCCTACGTGCACAGTATTCCACAATCCGGGGCGCCCAGACCCCTCCCACCGCAGGGACCCAGAGTCCAGGTGTCCTGCCTCCACTTCCGCAGGTCCAGGGCGTTCGCGTCCCCGGTCCGCCCCTTACCAGGCTGTGTTGGCGCGGATCAGGGCGCGGGGCGCTGACCAGGGTCACGGCGCCGATCTCGGCCAGAAGCCGCGCCTCTTCGGGCATCAGCAGCAGCGGGAGGCCCAGGCGCGAGTTCTGGCGGGGCCCGCGGGGCAGAGCGCCCACCGTGCGGCCCCCCACTCCCAGACGCTCCCGCAGTGCCTGCACCGCCTCGGCCCCCCATACCAGGGAGCGGCCGTTCGCCACCTCCACCACCAGCATCCTCCTGCGGGAACCGGGGGGACACAGCGGTCACCGACAGAACGCTCTCACAGCCTGGGGTGGGGGTGGAGGGTCTCAGCGAGGCCCCGCCCCCGAGCCTGGGAGGTGGAGCCTCGCCCGGCCGCGTTCGCCACCTGTCGATTCTCCAGACCAGGCCCCGCCCCCAGGGCGCCGGATCCCGCCCCCGGGCAATCCCGCCAGGCCCCGGGGCCGCCGAGACGAGAGGCCGCCCCTCGCCGAGTCGCTGGGACGCCGCTCGGCCCTCCAGACCCTGCGGTCAGCGTTCCGGCCATCTCGCCTTCTCCGCTCGGAGAGAAGCCTCCCTTAGCGCGGGGCCACGCCCCCTTCGAGTGACTCGGTACTCGGCCCCTCCCCTTTCCAAACCACCGAGGCGTGGCCTCAGAACCTCCTCCCGCGGCGTCAGACGCCCACCGTAGAAGCCCCGCCCCCGCCCGGCGCAAGGCTTTCGGGCGTTCGGACCTCCTCGACTCTGCCGAACTCGCAGCCCCGCCCCCTCCTCCCGAAGACGGGCGGCTGGGCGTTCGGGCGCCTTCGGCTCCCGTCAACCCCGTAGCCAGGCCCCGCCCCCTCCGGCCGCCAGCGCTCCCGGTTGGGGAGTGAGTACCCGGCCCACTGAGCGAACCCCACAGCCGGAGGTCCCTCCCACTGAACACCCGCCCTCCGTTCCCCGCTCGGGAGGGCTCACCCCCTCGTGAGCGCTCCCCTCAGAATGCGGCACCGTCCTCCGATAGAACCAGTTAGTCACCTTGTAAACACCAGCTCGCAGACCCGGCGGAGCCACCCCCTACGTAGCGCGCCACGCGCTGCTTCCTCCACCCCTCCCCATCCCTACCCCCTGCGTCAATTTCGTCACGCCGCCACCTCAGCGAAGCGGGAAGTCTGGGATCCGCCCCCAGTGGCGCCGTAGCCCCGCCTTCCCGTGAAGTGGAACACCTTGGCCCCGCCCCCGCGAAGCGAACCTCCCTCTGCCGCTTGGGTTCCGCCTCTAGGGAAAGTGAGGCCAATTACCTTGGTCCCGCCCCTGTGGCTGTTAGCCCCGTCCCCTTGGAACGCTCCAGATCACCGCCTTCTTCGTGTTGCCTAAGTCTGTGGCCCCGCCTCCTTCTCAAAAAACCCCCCAGAAAAAAACCCGTATCTCCTAATCTGAGTCGAACAGGCGACGTGACCCCGCCCACATCCGGCCGAAGCTCTTGACCCCGCCTACATCCGAACAGGGACCTCCGAAGTACATCGAAGCTTGTGGTCCCGCCTCCAAACTGCCACCGATTCTGACCGAAGGAACCCGAAGCGGAGGCCCCGCCTCCTCCCTGTCCGGCCGCGTCCCTCGGAGTCCGAAGCTTCGGGCCCCTCCTCCTTCCAAGCCCGAGGCCCCGCCTTTTTACGTGCTCTGGGCTCGTCTGCCGTGAGGGCCAGGTGCTGCGGCGGAGTGGTCCTCGCAGGCGTCCGGAGCCGGCCGCTACCCTGCGTGGCCTGCAGCCTGACTGTGCCCCGGACCGCGACAGAGCGGCGCGCGCCGGGCGGGGGAGGCGTGGCCGGAGCCGGGGTGCCCGTGGGGCCGGGACTGCTCGGCCGCCTCTTGCCCGGCGGGCGGCGCGGAGCCGGGCCCA
>NC_048229.1:27146304-27175068 GCF_002007445.2 Ailuropoda melanoleuca
CTGCGCTGGGAGGGAGCTGCTGGGGGTGGGGGCTGGGGGGGGCGTCCTCCGGGCTTTGGGAGGAGGTGAAGGCTGGAGCCTGGGTTCTTGGAAAGGGAGGGCCGATTTCGTGGATCCTCGAAGGAGGAGGAGGTTGGGAGCTCTGGAATCCTGGGCGCTCCAAGGGAAGGGCCCGGGACGAAGATTGTTGCTGGGTTCTCAGAAAGAGATGTCTGAGTCTTTGGGTCCTCCGTGAGGGTAGGGGGAGTAGCTTTGATTTCTGCGAGCGCAGAGAGAGGGGCTGAGAGGTCTGGATTCCTGGGTTCTTACAGGAGAAGAGGACTGGTGGCCTGGGTTCTGCAAAAAGCGGGGCTGGGGGTGGATTCCTTTATTCTCGAGGGAGAAAGGTCCTGGAGGTCCGGATTCCCCTGTTCTCGGAGGAGAGGAGCTGAGGGTAGGAGTCCATGATCCTCAACAACTGGGGACTAGGGAGAGTGGATTCCTGAATACTCCAAGGGGAAGGGGCTGAAGGCCCTGACTCCTGGGTTCTCACTACGAATCTCTGCCTTCCCCAGACCATGTCGCCTGAAGAGTGGACTTATCTAGTGGTTCTTCTTATCTCCATCCCCATCGGCTTCGTCTTCAAGAAAGCTGGTGAGTCAGGTTCCCTCCCTAATGGAAAATTGAGGGGGTGGGGGAGACTGGGCAGGGGACTCCCTGGAAGGTTCCAGGCTTATGGTGTCCCTTCTCCCTGCAGGACCTGGGCTGAAGAGATGGGGGGCAGCAGCTGTGGGCCTGGGGCTTACCTTGTTCACCTGTGGCCCCCACACTTTGCATTCTCTGATCACCATCCTTGGGACCTGGGCCCTCATCCAAGCCCAGCCCTGGTGAGGATTTGGTGGGGGAGCGTGGGGAGGGGGGAGCAGAGGGGGATGAGGAAGCAACCTGTTTCCTCCTTTTTGCTTTTGTCTCTGGGTGTCTCTTGTTTATCTCTGAATTCTCTGTGTCTTGGTCTGTTTTTCTTCCTCTCCTGCCTTTTCTTCTGGGTCTCATCCCTGTGTGTTTGACCTGGTCCTTAATATCCAACATGTATTCAGGAGACAGGAGGACTTGTGCTGGCTCTGCCGCCATTCTCGTTTCTATTATGTCTCTCTCCCTTTTTCTTGCCTCCCCGGAGGGTTTTCACCCGAAAGCTTCTCTTGAGCCCTCATTCTCTTCTCTGTTGTGGCACGTGTCTGTGTGGCTGTGCCCCTTCTTCCACGGTCCCCCCCCATTTTGTGTGGGAGGTGGGGGAGGATCTGTAGCTAGAATCTGGGGGAGGTAGAGGCGAAGGCCCTGTACCCAGCACAGCTGGCCTTCCGTCTTTGCCCCAGCTCCTGCCACGCCCTCGCCCTCGCCTGGACCTTCTCCTACCTCCTGTTCTTCCGCGCACTCAGCCTGCTGGGCCTGCCCACTCCCACGCCCTTCACCAATGCCGTCCAGCTGCTGCTCACGCTGAAGGTCGGACTCCCCCTCCCAGCCCTCCCTTTGGGCCAGATGAGCTCCCCAGCCTCACCTCCCCCTCACCCACTCCCATGGGGAGCAGGGGAGGCGGGCTTTTGTCTCCTACGCACCCCAGGGGTGGGACTTCACCTCTCTTCTGCTCTGGGGCCGGTCTTCACTTCTCACGTATTCTCTGGGGTAGAGAAGTACCTCCCCTCCCACCCAGCACCCACGGAGTGTAACTGTCGGGCGTCCTTTGGTGTTCACAGTGAGCCGGAGCGTGAGCTAAGTGCTCCACCAACGTGTTCTCGAGGAGTGAATGTTGATGGCAAGCCTTTTAGCAAAGTAGGAAAAACAGCTTTGGAGAGAAGGCACTTACCTAAGGGCGCAAAACCAGGACGCCTCTGTCTGGCTCTAAATCACCTGGGAAGATGGGTGAAAGCAGATTCCCAGGCCCCACCCAGGCCCGAAAAGTCAGGAGCTGCTGGGTGCTGAGCTCCAGGACAGTCAGGCGAGGTAGTGAACCGGGTCTCGTCTGCATCTTGGCTTCTCCCCGGGAAGGCAAGGACAGGCAGGAGTGAGGGGAAGAGCCTTTCAGGGTGTCGGAACAGCGTGTGGAAGGGAGCGGGCCAGGGCCAGCCATAGCGAGTGTTCGTCAGGAGAAGGAAGGGGAACGGGGCCGCGGTGAGGGGTTTGAACTTCCCGTGTGGCCCAGGATCCACCAGAAGTGGTGATTTGGTTTGTTACCCGAAGAGGTAAAGTGACCAGACTCACGTGTCTGGAAATAGGCTCTGGATGCTGACGGAATTGCCATGGAAGGGGCAAGAAGATGAGGACGGCCTCCTTGCTCAGAGTCCTGCTGACAAGCACTGGCGGCCTGACTCAGTCCTGCTGACATGCACTGGGGATAATCCGAGGAGCCAGAGGGGACAGTGTGGGAATCCTGGGCCAGCAGCAGGGGAGCCCCCACCTTGAGATCGATCTAGGGGCACAGCCAGCCCCAGGTGATCTTACAAGGGAGGAGAAGCCCAGCCCGTGTTCCTGCCTGCCCCCTCTCCGCCCGGGGCTCTCGAACGGCAGAACCGCGGGGAAGCTGGAAGCCCGGCTGAGGCCTGCTGCTGTAGGCTCAGCCCAGGGTCTGCGGAGACGGGTAGAGAGTGGGTGTGGGGGGCGGGCAAGCCACACACATTCGGCCCCCGGTGCGGGGGGGGGCAACACAAACGTGACCGAGTCCAGAGACCTACGGGATTGGATTTGGGGAGTCAGGAAGTTTTCTGGCCTGAGCGATGAATGGCTGCTGGGGGCATCTGCTAAGGAGATGGGCTGAAAGAGGACCCACTCGGGGAGTGGGGACACTGTGTTCCTCTCTGGCTGTTTGAAGTTTGAGGACCCCTGTAGGCATCCGACGACTAATGACAAGAGGCACCTTGAGGGGTTTGGGGGTTGGAGGGACGAGCCCAGCCCAAGGGTACAGTTTGAAGATCATGAGAGCATGAGTGGTATGAAGCCACAGGCTGCAGAAGAACCCAAAAAGGGGAGCACAGAGATGGAAGGGCCCAGGAGGGAGGGTTGGGGACACCCATTGATGAGAAGCCACCGCCCTGGCACTCCTGCCTCCTGGTGCTCAGAGCTGCCCACGGGAACGAACCTCACTCCCAGGGGCACGCTGGCCGCCGCATCCCTTGGCTTCTAAGAGAGGTGGGGGTGAGGAAGGCCCGCCTCTGTCTGATCTGTCCCCCGCCCGTGCCCCTTCCCCCCCCGCAGCTGGTGAGTCTGGCCAGTGAAGTTCAGGACCTGCATTTGGCCCAGAGGAAGGAAATGGCCTCCGGCTTCAGCAAGGGGCCCAGCCTGGGGCTCCTGCCCGACGTTCCCTCCCTGATGGAGACGCTCAGCTACAGCTACTGCTACGTGGGAATCATGACAGGTGAGCGTGCCTGCGCGCGCCCCCCCCTCCCCGGCCTGCCTCCCTGCCTCGTCACCCTCTGTCTCCGTTCTGCACCCCGAGTTTGGTGTCCGCTCGGTGCTCCTGCCTCCATGCTGGCCTCTGCTCCTCTGAGGGCGAGCGTGGAGGCCCGGCTCTAGCTCAGACCCGCACTGGCCGTCCATAGTAGACACGGCCTGCTCTCGGCCTCGGGGTGCCTTGTGGCTCCTTGGGAGCACGCGGCAGGTGGAACAGAGGTCTACTCGACCTGATGTTTCTGCCGCCCGGAGAACAGGTACTCTCGTTCACGTTATGCTCCCACTTTGGTCTCAGGGAATACTGTTCATTCATGTTGACCTCCCAGAAGGTTCTCTTTTCGATGGCAGCTTTACCGAGCTGTCACCGATACGTTCACCCCCTGGAAACTACATCCCGTTCACTCGTTTCCAGTGCAGTCGCAGTCATGCAGCCGTCAACACCACGTCATTGTCGGACAGGTCGTCACCCCACAAGGAAAGCCTGGGCCCTTCCGCCGTCATCCCTCAAACGTCCATCTGCCCCTGGAAACCGCTGGTCGGCTTTCTGTCTCTACAGAGTTGCCCATTCCCATCATTTACGAATAGAATCCTACTCTCTCCGGTCTTGCCTGACCTGGGAGGCTGTCACTTCTGTGAATCCCACTGCCCCCTCCCCAGGCCAGGTCATCACCGTATCTCAGGCGCTCCAGCTGTTTGCTGTTCTCCTTCAGTGACCCCCGCAGTCCCTGCCCTGCTCGGATGCAAGGAAACCATATTCCAGCACTTCCCAGCCTGTGGTGGTTTCCTAGCTCTTAGAACGGAACTCCCAGGCCTCAGTGCCTGCAAGGCTGGGCACCTGGTCCCCGCGACCCTCTGACTCTCACACCACCCTCTTCCTCTCCAGAAGCACTGTTCTACCTCCTCCCTCGTGAGCTCCCCCCGCCCTTGGGGTCTGGCTCGTCCGTCCCCATCTTTCTCAGAGACTTGTCTCCGGAGCCCCCTTCTCTAGGTCTTTGTTCCTGTCAATCTGGCTGGCTGTCCTCTTTCTTTCTCTCTCAGTCCTGTGAACTTCCCCTCTCTGGTTTCTTTCTCTCTTTTTTAAGATTTTATTTTATATTTTTAGTTTTTTCTCTTTCAAACTTGTATTTAAATTCTAGTTAAACATAAAGTGTCATACTGGTTTCGGAGGTAGAATTCAGTGATTCCTCACTTACATACAACACCCTGTGCTCATCCCAATAAGCGCCCTCCTTCATGCCCATCCCCCATCCGGCCCATTCCCCACCACCTCCCTCCATCAGCCCTCATTTTGTTTCCTATCATTAAGAGTCTCTTATGGTTTTTTTCCTTCTCTTTTTTCTCCCTTCCCCTATGTTCATCTGTTTTGTTTCCTAAATTCCAAACGAGTGAAATCATATGGTGTTTGTCTTTGACTGACTGACTTCGCTTAGCATAATACCCTCAAATTCCATCTACATCGTTACAAATGGCCAGATTTCTTTTTTTTTTTTTGATGGCTGAGTAATACTCCATTGTGTATACACACCACACTTAAGATTGTATTTTTAAGAAACCTCTACACCCAGTGCCCAACGTGGGGCTGGAACTCAGGACCCCCAAGATCAAGAGCCTACCGACTTACTGGCTTCTTGTCCCTTTCTTTCTGAGTTTCCCTCCACTTTTCTGGATTTCATACCCTCACCCCCTACAGTCTCTGCTTCTCCCCTGCCCCCCCCAGCTCCGTAGTCTCAGGCCCCTGGCCTCCAGACCCCGAGCTGTGGCCACCCTCCCACCGGACGTGTCTCTGACCAGCTGCCCCTCCCTCCCTCCCGCACAGGCCCGTTCTTCCGCTACCGCACGTACCTGGACTGGCTGGAACAGCCGTTCCCGGGGGCCGTGCCCAGCCTGCGGCCCCTCCTGCGCCGAGCCTGGCCGGCCCCGCTCTTCGGGCTGCTCTTCCTGCTGTCCTCGCACCTTTTCCCGCTGGAGGCTGTGCGTGAGGACGCCTTCTACGCCCGCCCGCTGCCCGCCCGCCTCTTCTACATGGTCCCCGTCTTCTTCGCCTTCCGCATGCGCTTCTACGTGGCCTGGATTGCCGCCGAGTGCGGCTGCATTGCTGCCGGCTTCGGGGCCTACCCCGTGGCCGCCAAAGCCCGGGCCGGGGGCGGCCCCACCCTCCAATGCCCACCCCCCAGCAGGTCAGGCAGTGGGAGGGAGGCTTCCCAAGACCCGGCAGGCCCCATCACCACAGGCTGGCCCTGCCCCTAGCAGGGAGGAGAGCGGGGAGCAGGGGGGGGGCAGGGTCACCACCTCTTGTCAGTGCAGTGTCACCCCTTGGCCACCACAGCCCATCTACCCCTGTCCTAGGGAGCGGCACTCCCTGGACCTCCCACTGCCCCTTGTGCTACTGCTTGTCACCTCTTGGGATGGCCGACTGCTCTCTGTTGCTAGGAGAAAGAAGGTGGTCTCTTAGCGACCACGTACTGCTCTGTTACCGTGGACGTGTCACCCCAGTAACTCGATTGTTCCTGGTTACTTGGGATACCATCTTTGGGCTGTGCTGGGGCCCACCTAGGGAAGTGGTTCCCTAGCAACTATACTGTCCCTCTTTGCTGGGGAAGCGCTTCCCTGGCACCCAGGGCCTGCCCCTTCCTGCCACAGGACTGGCTTTTCATTGCTATGTAAGTGGCACCCCCTAGATTGCCCTTTGTTGCTAGAAGCCCGCATACCTCCCCCCCAGCCATGGGATGTCCTAGCAGCCTGCACTTCTAAAGAAATGGCATCCTTGATCATGCTGTCCTCTAGCAGAGGGGACACCATTCCTAGCCACTGCAGGTCCCTTTCCTACCATTGCCAGGGACGTACCCTGGTAACTATGGATTGACCTTGTTAGCAATGCTACACCCCCCTCCCACCCCATTCTTTTTTTTTTTTTTTTAAAGATTTTATTTATTGGACAGAGATAGAGACAGCCAGCGAGAGAGGGAACACAAGCAGGGGGAGTGGGAGAGGAAGAAGGCAGGCTCATAGCAGAGGAGCCTGATGTGGGGCTCGATCCCGGAACGCCGGGATCACGCCCTGAGCCGAAGGCAGCCGCTTAACCACTGTGCCACCCAGGCGCCCCCCACCCCATTCTTAGTTGCTAGGTAGGTCACACTGTGACTAGGGGCGTCTTGTTGCTAAGGAAGTGTTGCGCCTGTGTTGCTAGGGAATTGATGCTCCCAGCAGCTGGGAATGGACTGCCCCACTGTTCCTGCCAACCAGGGGTGGCCTTCTGCCTGGGGCTAAGGCTGGGGGGAGCAGCCCATCGATGTAAATTATGAATTCCTCCTTGCTCAGGCTGGGCCATCCCCTAGTAGTCACAGACAGCCACTCCATTAAGGGAGAAGCGGCACCCCCACACGAATTTCAGCCACTGCCCTAATGACCACAGGTGGATCTCCAGTTACTAGAGAGGATGCCTCCCAGAAAATGTCAAGCAGGTATTGAAGGCTTTTCTAAATCTGCTGGGCCCCACTCTTAGTCGATGGCTCCTGTCCCATTAACAGAAGCCACCAATGGTTCCGGTGGGTGCGGAATGTTCGCCACTGCGGGGGGTGTTGGCACCAGTGATCCAGGAACCACCGTATTGCTGGAGATGACACTTCTTAAACAATCATAGGGACCAATAGCCAGGAAGGGCCCTTTCTGGAAGCATTTCTAAACATCCTAGGCCTTGTTGCTAAGGAATGCCCTTTCCCTAGCGACAGACCGTCTAGGTGTCACATGGGTCTAGAACATCTCCCTAGCAACCACAGACCCCCTCGTTGTTAGGGATGCTACTTCCCTAGCAACCACAGTGTCTTGACGACTTAGAAGGGACCACACTCGGAGGCTTCGTGGAATGTAGTGGGCTTGGTTGCTAAGGAATGGCCTTTCTCTAGCACCTGAGACCAGTGAAGGGCCAGGTTGCTAAGGACTGGTAGCTTAGCAACTGTAGCCTCTCCGGGCCTTTCGTTGCTGTTGCAGCCCCGTTACCAAGAGGAGAAGGACCCCACTGTTGGTGAACTGTGCCCCCCACCCGTTTTCCTCCCCGAAGAGGCTCCCCCTGGGCTACCCTCCCCTGTTGCCCTAGCAAACGTGGCAGCCAGAGCTGTTGCCTGGCGGTGATCCCCTCCTGAGCGGCGGGGCTGGGACAGTAGCCAGCGTTGGGAGGGGGCCTGGCTGAGCTGCATGTCTGTCCCCCACCCTCACCCTCCACCCCCCCAGTCCGGAGAAGGCGGCTTCCCTGGAGTACGACTATGAGACCATCCGCAACATCGACTGCTACGGCACGGACTTCTGCGTGCGGGTGCGGGATGGCATGCGGTACTGGAACATGACGGTGCAGTGGTGGCTGGCGCAGTACATCTACAAGAGCGCGCCCGCCCGCTCCTATGTGCTCAGGTGAGCCACCTGCCTGGGGAAACCACGGAACTACGCCTCCCGGCAGCGCCTGGGGCTGCCCGCCGGCTCTCGGGCCAGGCCTCCGCCCTTGAGGATCATGGGAGTTGTAGTCTCTGGAGGCTATTGCCCCGCAATGGATTCCCCTTGCTCTGGGGGTAAATCGTTCCCCCTCTCTGGGCCTCCGTTTCCACCTCTGTAAAGTTAGCCTCCTTCGACAGAAGCAGTGTACTGAATCCTATGGACTCTGGCCAGACTTTGGAACCTGAGCCCTGCCAGCTGCAGAGAAACCGTAATGAGTTAGCTGCCCTGTGTTTCCTCCACTCTTGAATGGGGTAATGCTGTTACCTGCTCCATAGTTTGATGTGAGGACGTGTCCTCACTGTGGGACCCGCCAGGTGAGTGGTCACTATACATCAGCTTTTTTTCACCACTCATCTGGTGTTTCTCGATGGGAGCTTCGTGCCAGACACTGTGATGTTTGCAGCTTTAGGACGTAGGACTTACTATCCTCATTTTAAGGACAAGGAAACAGAGGTGCAGAGAGGTCAGGTAACCTGCTGAGTGTCCCTCAGCCTTCCCAGAGCCAGCACATGAGGTCAGGGTGCCGCTGACACAGCCTTGTCGTGAAGCCGGGCCTGATGGCCGCTCGGGAGCCCGAGTGCTGGGCGCCGGGTCGGGGTCTGGCCCGGAGCCATGTGGCGATGAGAGGCGCAGGGATGAAGCAGGACACCCGGGGGTGGCTGTGGGTGATGGAGGGCACCGAAGGGCCGTTCCTGGGACCGGGAGCTGCAGCAGGAGTAGGTCGGATGCGGGAGACTGACGGTCTAGTGTTGGTGACCTGGGGCTACGGGCCAGGCCATTCTTATGTGACGCTGGCGCCTCCGCCGAAGGTCGGTGTCCGAAGGGACACGCAGGTAGCATGAGGTAGAGGCCGAGCATCCAGTCAAAGCCCCGGGCGTTCCGGTGTTTACGTCAGAGGGTCTCAGTTGGGGGCGACTGTGCCACACTCCCCGGGGCATCCGGTAACGTCTGGAACCGGCAGGGGCTACTAGCATCCGTCCTGGGGGGCCCGGCACAGCCCGCCTACAGCACAGAATGATCCGGCCCCAGATGTCTGTAGTGCTGAGGTTGAGAAACCCTGGTGTGGTCTAGGGACGCGGATGAGCCAGCAGAGACACAGCCCGTGAGCCCAGAGGACAATCAGGAACGTGTTCCCAGAAGGGAGCCAAGTGAACCAAGTGTTTCCGGGAGGAAGGAGGGCTCTCTGTGTCACACGATGTCAGGAGCTTCAGTCCAACGGAGGTGCGGGTTGGGTGGGTTGGGTGGAGGAAGTCTCTAGCAACCTTGAGGGCGGAAGTGAAAGCCAGCTGGAGGGGCTGGACAGATGCAGGACAGAGAGGGGGAAGGGCTGAGGGGGGCACCGGTCTTTGGAGAGCCTTCACTGCAGTGAGGAGCGGCCAGACGGGGCGAGCAGAGGCGGACCCGAGCCCAGAGCTCGGGTGGGCCCGTGTGGAGTTCTGAGTGCCTAGGAGCCATTCCTGTGCGTCCCACTGCCCTGCTTCCCTCTGTTGGGGACCATCCTTGAAATGCTCCCAACCCAGAGACTTCATTCTCCACCATAGGTAGAAAAGAAAACCAGTTTTGTTCATGAACTAGCGTTAAGCCAGGCTGAGACGCACGCCCGCAAGTAACCCCCTAGGGAGATGAGCAGACTGGAAAGAGAGCTCACCTTTCTGTAGACCCGTAGGCAAGGAGGAGCCCCACCCCAGGCCACAGTCCATGGCAGAGCCTGCTGTGATTTCTGTGTCTTCCACGGAAGTGGGGGACCAGAGCCTGAATTTGTGGGTCTTCAGCACAGAGTATGTTTGGGTCCATAAAAAGAGGGGAACATGGCTAGAGATTACTGAGTCTTCATGAATCAGAAATTACACCGATCTGCAAAAGGAAGTGGCTGGGGCTCAGGTTCATGGGTCTGAAGGAGAGATGTGATAAGGGGATTAACTGGGTTCCTGAAGAGAGAGTAGTGATTCCTGGGTCTGAGGGAGGAGGGGCTGGGCTCTTGGGTCTGAGGGAGGAGGGGCTGGGGGCCTGGACCCCTGGGTCTGAGGGAGGGGGGACTGGGGGCCTGGACCCCTGGGTCTGAGAGGAGGGACTGGGGGCCTGGACTCCCGGGTCTGAGGGAGGAGGGGCTGGGGGTCTGGACTCCCGGTTCTGAGGGAGGGGGGACTGGGGGCCTGGACTCCTGGGTCTGAGGGGGGGGGCTGGGCGCTGGACTCCCGGGTCTGAGGGAGGAGGGGCTGGGGGGCTGGGCTCCTGGATCCTGACTCTCAGCCCCTCCCCCAGGAGCGCCTGGACCATGTTGCTGAGCGCCTACTGGCACGGCCTCCACCCCGGCTACTACCTGAGCTTCCTGACTATCCCGCTGTGCCTGGCGGCCGAGGGCCAGCTGGAGTCAGCCCTGCGGGGACGGCTCAGCGCCGGGGGCCAGAAGGCCTGGGACTGGGTGCACTGGTTCCTGAAGATGCGCGCCTATGACTACATGTGCATGGGCTTTGTGCTGCTCTCCCTGCGAGACACCCTCCGGTATTGGGCCTCCATCTACTTCTGCATCCACGTCCTGGCCGTGGCCGGGCTGGGGCTGGGGCTGGCTCTGGGTGGGGGCAGCCCCAGCCGGAGGAAGATGGCGCCCCAGGCTGCCAGCCTTGCCCCAGAAAAGCTCCGGGAGGAGTAGGGGAGCAGGGAGGAGTTGGCTGCCGTGACTCTCCCTTTGCCCGTCAGTCCAGCCACCAAGGTTTCCTTGGGAATTCCGTGAGCCAGGCTGCTATCGCCTTTCCCAGAAAGAGCTGGATTTGGCTGGGGGCCTGGAGAGGATTCCCATTCCTCAGCTCTGTCCCTGCCTCCGATGCAGCAGCAGCAAGGCGGGGGGTGCTCCCTGCTCCCCTGCCGCCTGCCCTGAGGGCTCAGGAAGCCGGTTTCCCCCCTGGAAAGTCAAGGTGTTGTCCAGAGGAGAAGCTCCGTTTGTCCCTGCCCCAGTGTCTAGGCATCCCGCAGCTCCCTAGCAGGGGCCACTGGGCCACAGGGTTTCTGGGGCAAATTCCCCCTTTCCAGCTCCATAGTGTGGGGCAGGAGCTGCAGGGCAGGTTCTGGGAGGGGGGAACCTCTCAACGCTTTTGCTTCACTTTCATCGAACAGTCTTTCAGGCCTGGAAGGGAACATAACTCTTGCATTTCATAAAGGGGAAACTGAGGCACCGAGGAGCCGGCCTTTGGACATGGTTCTTGCAGCTTCCATTAGAGCCGCCTCAGGGCCCCAGCGCTCCTATCACCGGCTTGTCATTTTCTGGCCTAAAATAGGGTCAGAATGTGTGAAACCCCCCCCAATAAAATGTTTCACAAAGACCGTACGTTTGTCTGGGGGTGATCAACAGGTGTGGGCTCGCAGGGCCGCGATGTGAGGTGCTCCGGCTCTTGGGAGACACACCGGCATCCGGGGGTTTCAGTTCCCAGAAGAGCTTCCAGAGCGGCTGCCCTGATGGTTGATATTCCCCGCCCCGAGCCACCTGGCGGCCAGGTACGGACCTGCCGGGTCCCGTCCTTCTCTGGGGCAGTCCCCGCCCAGCTGGCCGCTAGAGACGGAAACACAGTTTCACCTGGGGCCATGGAAGAGCGACCGATGTGGGAACCGGAGGCCTGGGGCTCCTCTGGAGTGTGGCCGGCACCCCGCGAGGGCAGAGCAGGTGGGGGAGTGGGAGAGGGGTCCAGCCCCTCGGGCTGGTGGAAAGCCTAAGGGAGGCAGGGAATGGAGGCCTGGACTCCAGGGTCCAGAGGGCAAAAGGGGGAGGGATTTCGATTCCTGGCTTTTTGAGGGAGAAGGGAACCAGGGGCTGGGACTCCTGTGTCCTGGGGAGGAGTCTGGAGGTCCAGACTCCAGTCTCAGGGGAGGGGAGCCAGGGTCAAAAACTGAAAAAGAGGGAAGAGGAAGTTGAGCAGACTCCTCAGTCCTGAGGTAGGAGGGGTCTATAGAGGGCCCACATTTGGGTGCTTTCAGAGGGGGCATGAGGCCCAGACTCCTGGGTCTGATGGAGGAGAATGCTCCTGGGTCTGAGGGAGGAGGGGCTGGGGGTGTCTGGACCCCTGGGTCTGAGGGAGGAGGGGCTGGGGGCCTGGACTCCTGGGTCTGAGGGAGGAGGGGCTGGGGGTCTGGACCCCTGGGTCTGAGGGAGGAGGGGCTGGGGGCCTGGACTCCTGGGTCTGAGGGAAGAGGGGCTGGGGGCCTGGACTCCTGGGTCTGAGGGAGGAGGGCTGGGGTCTGGACTCCTGGGTCTGAGGGAGGAGGCTCAGGGGCTGGACTCCCGAGTGCTCCCAGCCCCTGCTGTCCTGCCCCAGGCCCGTCGCTCTCGTCTGTGCTGAATGAGCTCCCCAGTGCTGCTACCCTTCGCTACCGAGGCCCCGGGGTTGTGCCGTGGGGGGCCTCGGAGGAGGAGGAAGAAGATGGAGAGAGGAACATCCAGGCCATCACAGAAGCTGCCCAGAAGGAACTGGAGGAGGCCCTCCCGTCCCGGGAACTGCCCTGGCCCATGCAGGCCCGCCGGGCACACAGGTGAAGCTCCCCTCCAGCTTCCCCTCCAGGCGAGGGCCATCCTCTGGCTTGTGGGCACTGTGTCTACTTCTCGCTCCGTCATCTGTCTCTCCCTGCTTCTCTTGGCTTCTCTGCCCCCGGCCTGTGTCTCTGCTTCTCTGACTCCAAGGAGTCCTGTCTCTCCGCCTCTGGGACTCTTCCCTCGCCCGGGTTCGCGTTCTCTCTCTGCTCTGGCTGTTTCTCCCTGTGCCTGAAATCTGTTCGTCATGTTTTCCTCTCTGCGTCATGTCTGTCTCTGCCTCCTGACTCTTCTTTCCCTTCCCGGTCTACACGGTCCACACGATTTGCAGGGCTGGTGAACGGTGAACGGGCTGAGCGGCTCGGTCAACAATTACAGGTCCCCCCGCTCTCTGAAGGACAGCGTTCCTGCGAACCCTTTCGTTAACCTGCTGGGCACAAAGCCAAGAGTCGTGTGGGTCTTTCCTAAAAACAATGCCCAGCCCTGGAACTTGGGGGCCGTGTGGGATACCTGTGTTAGGCATTTGTACCCAGGAGAAGCCAGTGCAAGGCCCTTCTGAGAAATGGGTCGTCTATCTTGAAATTGTTCGCCGAACCCCATCGTTCTGGGGTTTTATGGCTGTTTTGTCACACAGGCATGCTTGATTAAATCTTTGGCCATTGGTGACGGAACTCAGCCTGTTCCTCTCGCTCCAGTCACGGGGCTGGTTCCCCTGGCAACCAGCCCTCGCTCTTAGTTGGGGCCCAGAAGTCACCTCTATCTCAGCACTTAGGGCATCCCAAGTGTTTGCCAGGAACAGGGACAAAAACCAGATATATATTTCTTATTATAAATCACAGGATCACACCTTCCTTTTTTCTTCCTTCTTTTACTTTTCCTTTCTGATATTTGCCTGCAGAAGAGTGTACAGAACATGGTGTACACACCGAGCGTATTCCCATCGCGGGATCCCAGGCCACTCCATGTAGGGCAAGAGGCACAGCTCTGCGGGACCCGGGAGCAGCCCACCTGCCCCCCATCACCCCCTTTCTCCCCACAGTATCCCCTCCCAGACTTCTCTGCCGATCTCTCCCTGGCTGTCCCGTAGAGCCCTGCCACCGGCGAGTGCGTCCCTAGAGAGCAGGGTGTGTGCGCTCCGGAGCTCCGTCCACACATCCCTGCCGTCTGCGGGTCCTGCCTGGCTTCTATGCGCTGGCTGTGTCTCTTGCTATTGTTCTGGAATAGTCCCAGTTCCCGATATACTGCAGTTCGCTTCCTGGTCCCACCATTGTCTTGTCTCTACATTTGCATGGTGTCCAGTTGGGGCTGCTGGGCCCTTCCTAGTCTGTGTCTGAATCTGTTTCCCTACCAGGCAGAGCCATGCCAGGGACCAAGTGGCTCAGGGATCGGGTTCCAGAGCCACGCTGTGGGCCCTGCGGCTTCGGCGGTCCAAGGAGAAGATCAAGGCAGGCCTGCATGCCTTGCAACCCTGGGCGTGGACGCTGAAGAGAATCGGGGGTGCGGTGGGGTTGAGGCCGGTGTCTCGGGGCGGGGTCCCCCTCCCTGGGTCTGAGGGAGGAGGGGCTGGGGGGCCTGAACCCCCGGGTCTGAGGGAGGAGGGGCTGGGGGCCTGGACTCCCGGGTCTGAGGGAGGAGGGGCTGGGGGCCTGGACTCCCGGGTCTGAGGGAGGAGGGGCTGGGGGGCCTGGACCCCCGGGTCTGAGGGAGGAGGGGCTGGGGACCTGGACCCCCGGGTCTGAGGGAGGAGGGGCTGGGGGCCTGAACCCCCGGGTCTGAGGGAGGAGGGGCTGGGGGCCCTGGACTCCCGGGTCTGAGGGAGGAGGGGCTGGGGACCTGGACTCCCGGGTCTGAGGGAAGAGGGGCTGGGGGACCTGGACTCCCGGGTCTGAGGGAGGAGGGGCTGGGGGCCTGGACTCCCGGGTCTGAGGGAGGAGGGGCTGGGGGCCTGGGCTCCTGGCTCAGAAAGGAGCCCAGGCCTCTCTGGCACCCCCTGCAGGCCAGTTTGGCGCCGGCACCGAGTCCTACTTCTCCCTGCTGCGCTTCCTGCTGCTTCTGAACGTGCTGGCGTCCGTACTTCAGGCCTGCATGACGCTGCTGCCCACCTGGCTGGAAGGGCCTCCCCCCGGTCCCCCTGGACCGGACGCCTCCTCACCCTGCGGCTTCTACAATCCCAACCCGCAAGGCCTGGTCACCTTCCCCACCCATCTCTTCAACTTGCTCTCAGGAGAGGTACGTCCCTGGGAGGCCCCCCTGTGAGGCTCAGTGCCCCCCCCATTCTGATTGCCCAACCGCACAGTGCACTTTCCCTTTGCAGGGTTTTCTAGAATGGTCTCCTCTCTTCTATGGCTTCTACCCGCCCCGCCCACACCTGGCAGTCACCTACCTGTGCTCCGTCTTTGTCATCGGCCTCCTGTACCTGCTGCTTACCCTCCATCGGTGAGTAGCGTCCGCACCCCGGCCCCCGGGAGCATGGAGGGGGCGCTAGTGGTGGGAGAAGAGCCCTCCCCAGGAATCCGGCGTCTTGCTCTGTGATCCCTTTTCTCAGTTGGAGTTGAAATCAAATTTAAAAATGCTTCGTACGTGCTAAAAACCAGTGACAAAGGTGGGCAGTTTGTCCTTCTGCGGCTTAGAGGCTGGGAGGGCAAGGTAAGCGATTAGCCAAGCAAAGTGACTCCGTCTTTTCTGGAGGGCGGGGTGCTCTGTAGGAAACGAATAGGGGTGATTCGTTCATTCCTGCAACAAGTATGTATTAAACCCCTATGATGTGCCGGCCACTGTTCTAGACAGTTGGCAAAACAGGGCAAAAAACAAACAGGAACCCGACCGAGTCCTGTCCTGTGGAGCTGACAGTTTACCAGGGGGAGACAGGTGATAAGCGATAAGCCATAAATGAGTCCATGACGTGGCGGGTTCGCAGGTGAGGCGGGCTGCTGTCTTAGCAGGTGCCCAGGGCCGCCGCCTTGAGACGAGACCTCTGAACAAAGACATTGAGAGCGAGAGGGATTTGATCAAGTGAATACCCAGGGCAAGAGCAGTGCAGGCAGAGGGCACAGCCACGCAAGGCAGGAGCAGGGGGTGGTGGTGGAGGGCGCACCAGGCAGAGCAGAGGGAGGTGGGGAGCGCGGCGGGGGTGCACCCGCACTCTGTACAGGACGAGGCTGCTTTCTGGTGACATGGGACTCACTGCAGGTTCTTGAGCAGATCACCCTGATCTTATTTGGGTTTTACAAAGGGTTCTTCCTGTCTGGCTCTGTGGAAGAGAGGGAGGGAGGGAGGGAGGGAGGGAGAGGCAAGAAGGGAGGGAAGCGAGTATGGGATGGGCAAGCCCCCAGCAGGTGGGATAGTTCCCCCGCGGGCCATTGCCATCCAGGCAATACACGGTGGTGGCTTGGAGCGGGGTGATGGCAGTGGTCCATTTTGGATTTTTTTTTTCATTGAATTTCTATTCCCCCTCCCCCAGCTTTCCTGAGCTATAATTGACATAAATCGTGTAAGCTTAAGGTGCACACGTGCTTATATATCGCAACATGATTAACACCCTAGCGTTAGCTGAGGCCTCCATCCCCAGCACAACCGTGTCTTTCCCAAGGACATTTGAGATCTCTGTTAGCGACTGTCAGTACATGACGGTGTTGATAACCGCAATCAGGATGCCCCGAGCTTCCAACTGCAGGTTTGTATCCTTTGACTTCTCCGTGTCCCCATCCCCTGGTAACCACCATCTTACTCTTCTTCCAGGAGCTCAGCTTTTTCAGATTCCACAGATAAGTGGTATCGTACAGTGTGTGTCTGCTCTGCCTTGTCCCACTTAGCACAGTCCCTCAAGGTCCATCCACACTGTTGCAAATGGCAGGACGTCCTTCTGTCTCGTGGTTGAGTAATCTGTTGTTATGTATGTATCACGTCGTTAGCCACCGCTGGACAGACACTCAGACTGTTCCCAGATCTTGGCTGCTGTTGATAATGCAGTGAATGTGCGGGTGCACCTGTCTCTTTGAGATCCTCTTTTCATCTCCTTCAGATACATACCCAGAAGTGGGATTGCTGGGTGATACGGTAGCTCTATTTTTTTTTTAAAGATTTTATTTATTTATTCGACAGAGATAGAGACAGCCAGCGAGAGAGGGAACACAAGCAGGGGGAGTGGGAGAGGAAGAAGCAGGCTCATAGCAGAGGAGCCTGATGTGGGACTTGATCCCATAACGCCGGGATCACGCCCTGAGCCGAAGGCAGACGCTTAACCGCTGTGCCACCCAGGCGCCCCTGTAGCTCTATTTTTTTGGGGGCGGGACCTCCATACTGTTTCCAGTGGCTGCACCAATTTATGTTCCCAGCAGTGCACGACGGTCCCCTGTTCTGCACATCCTCCCCAACACGTCACCTCTTGTTGTCTTGATGAGAGCCACCCTGACTGTGAGGCGATAACTCATTGGGGCTTCGATGGGTATTTATTTCCCTGATGATCAGTGATGATGGACACTTGCTCGCGCACCTGTTGGCCCTCTGGATGTCTTCAGAAAAACGTCTATTCAATTTCTCTGCCCGTTTTTAAATTGAGTTGTTTTTTTGCTGCTGAGTATGGTATGTGGTCTTTTTACTTTTCTGTTAACCCCAATGTCAGAGATGATTTGCAGATATTTTCTCTTATTCCGTAGGTTGCCTTTTCATTCTGAGTATTGTTTCTCATTTTGTTGTAGAGGATTTATGTGTGGTGTCGTTCCACTTAATTTTGCTTTTGTTGCTTGTACTTTTGGTGTCCTGTCCAAAAAATCGTCCCCAAGGCAAATGTCAAGGATCTTCCCTCATTTTTTTTTTTCCCTAGGACTTTTTTCAGTTTTTGGTCTTATGTTTAAGTGTTTCATCCATTTCAAGTTAATTTTTGTGAGTGGTGTAAGACTGAGGTCCAGTTTCATTCTCTGCATGCGGCTCTCCGGTTTCCTCAGCATCATTTGTGGAAGGGACCACCCCCCCCAATTGAGTATGTGGGCTCCCTTGTCAAATATTAGTTGACCGCACATATAGTTTTCATTTTAAAAACATCACGCTTATCCGGAAAAATGCAGAAAGCGAAGAATAGAGCTTGGTATGTTCCCATGCATATCAAGAACTCGAACATGGCCAGCCTCCAGAAGCCCCTCAAGATCTCAAGTCACCGCGTCCCTGCTCCCACCCTCCCCCCGCCCCATCCTTTCTGTTAACACCGTGGACTGCTTCCACCTGGGAGGCCCTGGATGTACGATGAGTAGAGCCGGAGGGCTAAAGATTGGGTGTGGGGCTTGGTAAGGGGGGTAGTTAGGCTTGACCCCAGCTGTTGCGGCTGAGCCCCCAGAGGTCAGCTCTTCCCTGCAGGGACGGGGAGAGCAGGAGAGCGTAGAGAGCAGGGCGGGGGCAGCGGGGGGTGCCGTTGTGGCCGGTGGATTCTGAAGTGGCTTTTGGACAAATGAAGGGAAAGGTGAGTAGGCAGTTGCAAACGTGGGTTCTGAAGACGGGTCTGGACTGGAGACGCAAGTCTGGGACACACTGGCATTCAGGCAAGACCGGGGGTTCCCCGGGGCGGTGGGGGCAGGGGGTGGCTGTGGTCAAGAAGGAAACCAAAGACTTAAAGAAAAAGTGGGCTGTCTCCTAAATGCCAGGCACTGTGCCAGGGATAGCAGACGGGGGTCCCCCTACCTTGGTGCACCTCACAGTCCGAGAGGGGAGATGAACGGAGAGAGAAAAAGCAACGTTTATGTTACAAAGCAAATCAGCCCTTTCAGTTTGGGATCACTACTACTACATAGAAAACAAATGGGGGGCTAGGATAGAGATGATAAGCAGGGCTCAGCAGTTTTTTTCCTGATAAAGTAAAGGCCACATAGGAAATATGTTCATATTTTCTGGCCATACGGTCTCTGTCTCAATTAAACTCTGCTGTTGTAAGGCTGAGACAGCTGTAGACAGTAAGTCAATGAGTGAACGTGGCTGTGTTCCAATAAAACTTTATTTACAAAAACTGGTTCTGTAGTTTGCCACCGGTGTGATAGAGAATGGGTGGGGATCCTCACTAAATGGAGCGGTCAGTAAAGGACTGAGGAGGTGACCTGTAGGTAGAGACCAGAAAGATGAGAAGGAACCAGCCAGGTGAGCAGCTAAGACCGCATTCCAGGCAGCGGGAACTGCACATGCAAAGGCCCTGTGGTGAGAAGAGGTTTGGAGTGTTCTGAGAAATGAAAGGCCAGGAAGAGGACGGACAGGATTTGAGCTTCAAGAAGTGTTGGGGGCCAGATCAGGTGCGTGGGTGCTGGCTGGCTGTGCTATGAAGGAGCCTAGACTTCAAGAACAAGGAGAAGCTGTGAAATAGGGTTTAAACGGCAGTACCATCTAATCTGCATAAAAAGAAGTTTCTACCTGCCCAGGAGCAGAAGGGATTCCAGAGGGCACAGGTGGAAGCAGAGAGACCAGGAGGCAGGCCTCTGTAATCGTCCACTCAAGAGATGGCGGGGGCTTGCTCCAGGGCGGTGAGGGTGGATATGGACCTTCTTTGCCCCGTTTTCTCCATTTCTTTCCCTCTCTCTGCTTCTCTGTCCCCTCCCTGGGCCTTTGCCCCACTTCTTTGAGTCCCTTTCCTCCTTTCTCTGGGCCTGCCTCCCCCACCCCCTTCTCTGGACGTCTGTCTTTCCCTCTGAGTCTCCAACCTCTCTCTCTAGACCTCTTCCCTTCGTTTCACTGTCCCCCTTTCTCTGAATCCTTCCCCTTTGGGCTCTCAGTCTCCCCTCTAAATGTTTGTCTCTGCCCAGGGTCTTCGTCTTTCTCACTCTGGGTCCCCATGCCCTTCTCCCTGGAGCTCTGTCGCTGTGTACTGCTGTCTTCCCGAGTCTGCCCCTGAATCTCTCTTGGTCTTTATCTCTGTGTCTCTGACACTCTGCTAGGTGGCAGCTCGCCAAACGCCCAAGGTCCTAGGGTTCAATTCCCTGTGTCCCATAAGAGGGGTGCCCCCGCACTCGCGGCTGACCTTCCACAGCCCGTGCCCTGGGTCTTCCCTCCCATAGCTCCGTGTCAGGACTGAAACAGACGCTGTTGGCCGAGTCGGGGGCCCTTACCAGCTACAGCCACCGGGTGTTCACCGCCTGGGACTTCGGCCTCTGCGGGGACGTGCACGTGCGGCTGCGCCAGCGCATCATCCTCTACGAGCTGCAGGTGCGCGTACGGGTGGGGTCTACAAGCAGGGAGGGCCCCCGAGGGGCGGGGCTCGGAGACTCTGGGCGGAGCTTTCTTCGGAGGAGGCGGGCCTCTGGAAATGAGAGGGCTGGGAGGACGCCCCTGTAGGGATACCTGATGTCAAAGGGAACAGGAAAAAGCAAGCGGCGGGGACGGGGCGGGGCCTGAAGCTCCTCCGTACAAGGTGAAGGGATAGGCAAGGCCCGAAGGGGGCTTGATAAAGTAGAACTGGGACTCCGCCCCCGACATGAGTGCTGGGCGGGGCTTGGGGGCGGGGCGTGGGAGAGCAGAGTGTGGAGCACAGGCTCAGCCTTCAGAAGGCGGGGCTTGGGGGTGCTGGGTGGGGAGGTGGAGGGGTGGGGCCGGGAGATCTAAATTGTCCCCTAGAAGACCATGGAGGAACTGGGACAAGGATTGTAGAAGTCCTTCGAGGGGTGTAGCTGTATCGGTTTAGGTCGAGCAGGGGGCTCTGAAACACCTTCAGGGCCTGGGGGAATTGAGCCCAAATGGACATCTTTCCTGGCCTCAGGTGGAGCTGGAGGAAGCTGTGGTGCTGCGCCAGGCTGCGGTGCGGACCCTGGGCCAGCAAGCCAGGGTGTGGTCGGTGCGGATCCTGCTCAATCTGCTGGTGATTGCACTCCTGGGAGCAGCTTTCTACGGAGTCTACTGGGCTACAGGGGCCGCTGTGGGGCTGCAGGTGCGGAGGTCCTGCAACTTACATTTCCGGGGTTGGAGGGGACTGAAGTCTGTAATTCCTGGGATCTTAGGGAGGAGGGATGGGGGTGTACGTTTGGACCTTGGACTTCGGGGTGCTGAAGGAAGAAGAGGCTGGGGGAGGATGTTTAGCAAGGTTGTGGAGGACCAGAACCCCAGGGTCTCTTTGCTTGGTCCACCCTCTCTCCTAGGAGGTGACCCTTGTCCAACAGATGCCACTGCTAAAGCTCGGAGTGGATTACCTTCCGTCCATCTTCATCTCTGGGGTCAACTTCTTGCTGCCACCCGTGTTCAAGCTCATTGCCCCACTGGAGGGCTACACCAGGAGCCACCAGATTGTTCTTATCCTGCTCAGGTTCTAGCCTTTGGGCGTGTGCTGGGGATGATGGCTGGGCTGGTCTGAAAGACACTGGCTCTAGTACATAAGGCTTGGAAATCCCCAGAATAGGGGACCCAGTGAGACCTGGATTCAAATCCTGCCTCTTATTCACAGAATCTAGGTTTCTTGATCTGTGAAGTGGGAAGAATTGTGAGCGTGTTCCACATGGGGGTGGGGGTGTGGGGGGCAGGGTGACCCCTGGTCAGTGCTGATTCCCTTTCTCTTCCCCTTGCCAGGACTGTGTTTCTCCGCCTGGCCTCCCTGCTAGTCCTGCTGTTCTCTCTCTGGAATCAGATCACTTGCGGGGGCCAAGCCGAGGCTAAAGAGTGCAAAACCTGTGGCTACAATTACAAGGAACTGCCGGTGAGAAGGAGAGGGGCCTCAAATCCTGGGTCTTTGACAGCAAGGAGGAGCCAGGCGGGTCCAGATTCCAGGTTTGAGAGGAAGGAGGAGCTTAAGGTTCTAGAACACCCTTTCCTTGAGGACAAGGGTAGGGATGTTCGAAGAAACTGAGGATCCTTCCTTCCCTTTCAGAGGAAGGATTGTTACTCTCACGTGCTTGTGATTTGGAGACTGGGATGCTTGGGCTTCTAGGTGCCTGGGTCCTGAAGTCTTTCTGCCCCATGACTTCCTTCCGCAGTGCTGGGAGACTCGGCTGGGGCAGGAGATGTATAAACTCCTGCTCTTTGATCTGCTGACTGGCGTGGCTGTCATGCTGCTCATCCAGTTTCCTCGGAAGTGAGAGCCCCGCCCCTCGCAGTGCCACCCCCTTTTCTATCCCCGCTTCTCCGCCCTGTCTGCAGACCCCGCCCCTTCCAGTACCTAATTACTTCCCTCTGGCCCCCCCACCTCTGGCCCCGCCCCTACCACCAGCGCTCCGGCCTCGGCCTCTGGACACACCCACTCTAGGACTGTGAAAGCGCCACCCCTATTCAGATATGTTCACTTCTGATTGGTGGGCGGGGCAGCAGAGGCGGGGCAACGGGGCCACCACGCCTCTGACTGCCCCGCCCCGCCCCGTCCCCCAGACTGCTCTGTGGCCTCTGTCCTGGGGCGCTGGGTCGTGTGGTGGGAACCCAGGAGTTCCAGGTGCCCGACGAGGTGCTCGGGCTCATCTACGCGCAGACGGTGGTCTGGGTAGGGAGTTTCTTCTGCCCTTTACTACCTCTGCTCAACACGGCCAAGTTCCTGCTACTTTTCTATTTGAAGAAGGTGAGGAGTATGGCGGATTCCTGGGTCCTGAAGGAGGAGGATGCGAGCAAGGGTCCCCAACTACTAGATCCTGAGAGAGGAGGGGTCTGGAGGACAGACTCCTGGCTGTGGGAGGAGGGGTTTAAGGCGTCTTAACTTTTCCGTGCAAGGGAAGAGGGGACCCGGACTCCCGGGTCTGATGACAGCAAAGGACTAGGGACTTCTGGTTCCTGACTGAGGAGGGGCCAGGGACCAGGACTCCTGGATGATGAAAAAGGACAGGTTAGGACTCAGAGTCTTGTGTCTCCTTCTCCCCACAGTTCACCCTTTTCTTCACCTGCTCCCCGGCCTCCCGCACCTTTCGGGCTTCCACAGCGAATTTCTTCTTCCCCTTGGTCCTTCTCCTGGGTCTGGCCATCTCCGCTGTTCCCGTGCTTTATAGCATCTTCCTGTAAGTGGGAGAGGGGCCTGCCTGCCTCCCACCCTCCCTCCCTCCGCCCTCACCCAGGATTCTGAATCTTGGCCATCCTTGAACACTGCCTGTCTCTGCCCTCTCCAGGATCCCACCTTCTAAGCTGTGTGGTCCATTCCAAGGGCAGTCGTCCATCTGGGCGTCCATCCCGGAGTCCATTTCCAGCCTCCCTCAGGCCGTCCAGAACTTTCTCTTTTTTCTTGGGACCCAGGCTTTTGCTGTGCCTCTTCTGTTAATTTCCAGGTGAGGGAGCCCAGACTCCTGGGTCCGAGTTTGTGTGCCCTGGGGGCCCCCACTGCCTGTTTATAAGGGAGGAGGGGGCTGGGGGCCTGGACCCCTGGGTCTGAGGGAGGAGGGGCTGGGGGTCCAGATCCTTGGTTTCTAAGGAGCCATTACATTGAAGATATTCTAAGAGCACTCTGGCTTCTGTTTCTGTCTCCTCTAGCATCCTGATGGCATATACCCTGGCCTTGGCTAACTCCTATGGACGTCTCATCTCTGAGCTCAAACGCCAGATAGAGACGGTGAGCCAGACTGGGTTCGTGGGAGGGGGTCCTGGATATGGAAAGAAATAGGGGGGAAAGGTCTGTCTCACCTCCCATTTTCTTTACCCTTTACTCAGGAGGCGCGGAATAAGGTCTTCCTGGCACAGCGCGCTGTGGCCCTGAGCTCGGCCAACGGGGCTCTTTGAGCTCCCTAGCCTTCGTCAGGACGATGTCCCACTTTCAGTCCTGACCTGCCCCCGACCCTTTGTAAGCCTCCGGCACGTCATCTGTAAAATGGGAGAACTTAGAGCCCTGGGATTCGGACACCTCCAGGCCCTGATCTCCCCCACCCTGCCAAGTCCCTCACTCTCCAGTTAAACTCCTGTATCAATAAACGCAGCTGAGGCTGCCTAGCACTGTTTGTACTTTGCATGCTGCGGGTGGGAGGTGGGTGAAGAGCCAGACACAGGCCAATGAAATGTATTGGCCTCGAGAAGACATGACGGGCATGCCAGCCAATCAGCGCCCACATCCTGTAGCTTCGGGGCGGGGACACGTGAAGGGCTCAGAACCTTGATACAAGGCGGTTGCTAGGCTACACCAGCCCGAATTCGGCGTGTCAGCCAATCAGCGCTCGCTACGGACCTGGAGGGGCGTGGCAACTAGCTCAGGACCAATCCGTGGCTGAGGCAGGAGCAACAGGGAGGGGCATCGTCTCGCCAATAGGAAGTGCTCGGAGGCGGGCCTGCCAGTCGGCGGACGGCTACGACGCCATGAACATCTTGCCCAAGAAGAGTTGGCACGTCCGGAATAAGGACAATGTCGCTCGCGTGCGGCGTGACGAGGCTCAGGCCCGAGAGGAGGAGAAAGAGCGTGAGCGGAGGGTGCTGCTTGCTCAGCAGGAGGTAAGCCCCGAGTGCGGTCGGGCCTAACTCCCGGGTCGAGCGCGCAAGCGTGTGGTGAGGGGCCGGAAGCGGGTGTGGCGCGCAGGCGCGATGCCTCCTGTGAGGCCGGAGGAGCTGGGCGTGGCTGGAAGCGCGTTCCCACTTGCGCGTCCCCCCGCCGCCCCGCCCGGCCCTCCCCTCACTTGCGCGGCCCCCTTGCCCTGGTTTCCCCCCCTCGTGTTGTTCGCGAGGCCAGAGTGTGCCTGGCACAGTAGGGGCTGGGGAAGAAAAGAACCGTTGCGCAGTTCAAGGAAACTCGAAACCTGTTTAGTGTGCCTGCACGACCGTCCTGTTGAGCGCCGTGCAGAGCGCTTGACCTGTGGCCTCTCAAGCACCCTTCGTGCTTAGAGGACGCTGTCCTCCATGGTGCAGACAAGTGGGAAGGGACAGTGGGACACTCACCCATCCCGCTGTGGGGCGAGCCCTCTTCCTGCTTCCTCCCATCCCCCAGGGGCTTTGTGTAATTTCTAATCTCTTAGTTTGCACCTAGTTTGCAGTCCTCTAGCCAGTCTGGTCCTCACCGCTGGCCGGGAGCTGGTCTGGGCTTCTAAAGTTCGCTTTTGTCAGCAGAGGTTGCACATCGTCTCGGGGGCAGTGACTTGGAGCCCTGCCTGTAGTTCCGGTCGCCTGTTCTCGTATCTTGGGCTGCCTTCCTAGCTGTTTTTATTGTGTCACCGGAGATTGGGAACCCTTCTGGTTGACCGAGAGGCAGTGTACGAGCCCAGGTGTCGCCTCAGTCCCCCACCGTCTGCTGGGCCAGGACAGGTGCCTCTGCTGGGCTCCCAGGGCCCACACCCCCTTCTTTCCAGCCCCCAGCACTGACACTGGGGTTCTCTGTACTTGGCACCAGTCTCTCAGTTCTTGGAGTCACGTCTAGGTTTAAATGCTCTGCCTGTAACTTTCTTTTCCCCAGGCCCGCACAGAATTCCTACGGAAGAAAGCCAGGCACCAGAACTCACTCCCTGAGCTCGAAGCAGCAGAGGCAGGAGCCCTGAGTTCTGGCCCTGTGGACCTATTTCGGGAGCTGCTGGAGGAAGGGAAAGGGGTGACCAGAGGCAATAAAGAGTACGAAGAAGAAAAGCGACAGGAGAAAGTAAGCTGGCCCCACACCTCGTCAGTCATGGGTAGAGCCTGGGGGTGAGTGATGGGAATGGGGGGGATGAAATGAGCTAATACAGAGAACTCAGTATGGAATACAGCTCTCAGGAGTGTGGGTTATTGCCATCCAGGGGCTTGGAACGGGGCGCTGGAGCCCCCTTCCCCTTGCTATGCGACTGGTAGGTGCAGACCCCTTGGCTCTGTAGAGGTCTGAGAAGTGTTAAGGAGCTCTTTCCGTGTAAATCACAACCTGGGGTCCTGTCGCTCACCTGCTATCAGGAATTCCCACCAAACTTGAACTTGCCTTCTTCTTGCCTCGCTCCTTTGCCTTGGTGGCTGCTTTCAGGTTTGTCTTCACCTCATCTCCCCAAAGTTGCCTGCCTCTGAACCTTAAAGCAGTTGCGCCCCGTGTTTCCCCATGCTCGTTACTGAATTCACCATTGTGCCCAGGGCAGGAGCCCCACCTGTCCTTGGCACATGGCAGAGCCAGCCCACGCTGGTTTTGCCTGTCCAGGAGCCTCAGGTGTCCTGTTGTCATATGGGGGGCCCTCCAAAGGGGAGATCTACTTGACATCCTCACCTCCCTACTTTCTGTCCCCCTCAGGAGAGGCAGGAGAAAGCTCTGGGCATCCTGACATACCTGGGCCAGAGTGCAGCGGAAGCCCAGACCCAGCCGCCTTGGTACCAGCTCCCCCCGGGGCGAGGGGCCCCCCAGCCCGGCCCAGGTCCAGATGAGAAGATCAAGAACCGCCTGGACCCTCTGCGGGAGATGCAGAAACATTTGAGGAGGAAGAGACGGCACAGCGGTGATGATGGTGGCCGCAGCAGAAAGGGGAAGGAGGGGCCGGAGAAGCAGCGGCCAGAGGGGTAAGGAAGCTGGGCTGGCCGTGTGGGCACCAGGTCTGGGGCTGGGCAGCTGGAGAGGCGGCTCTCAGCATGCGTTGTTGGGACCCCAGTGCCCGTCCGGCGGTCCGCAGAGGCAAGCCTGCTTTCCTGAGATCCCCAGGGAATGTTCGGTCTCAAGCGTCCAGTGGTTTCCCGGGAGACACTGCGGGGACAGACGGGGCTGTAGCCTTGTTTCGAGGTTTTCTCCTTGCTTCACGCAAAATAGTGATAAAACCCACTAAGACGTAAAGCTTTCTGGGGTTCAGAGTTTGAGAGCCATGGGGCCAGAGCAGGTTTGTGTCCCTAGCAGGACAGGCCCGAGCAGACAGTTGGTCTTCCACAGAAGGGTAAACTGAGGCCCTGGGTGTGCTCATTGTCACACCTGATGACAGTGGGCTTTCTTGACCTGGAGGGGCACCCGATTGTAAAGGGGGGGGGGTAATGCGAGTCCCAGAGCCTTGTGCGCAGCATGAAGCCAGCTTCCCACCCCCAGGCCTCACAGACCACAGCATGTCCACTGCAGGGTTCCAGGTGGCAGCTCCTTCTTGGAGGGAGGGTGGGGCCTCCAGGGGCCATGAGCTTTCTGACCTGACTCTTCTCCCCTAGACCCCCATCCCTGGACCAGCTTCGAGCTGAACGTCTTCGGCGGGAAGCAACAGAACGGGCTCGTGCAGAAGCCCTGCTGGCACGCGTCCAGGGCACAGCCCCCCAGGAAGATCAGCCCGAAGAAGAAGCAGACGAACGGCGGAGGCAGTACAACTCCCAGTTCAACCCCCAGTGGGCCCGGCGGCCTGCCAGCAAGACCCAAGCGCTCACTGACTCCTTGGGGGAGAGGAGAGGCCGCAGCTGCCAGCCGTCATATAAAACTATTTATTCATAAATATTTTCCAAAATGAAAATAGGTTTACCAAAAAATGTCCCTCACTGGGGAGGGGAGGAGGGGGCAGCCCTTGCCCCCGGGCCCCCAGGGTGGGGCTGCTTCCTGGGGGAGAGGGCTGCCCCGTGGCCTGGGGCCTCCCCCAGTCTTCCAGGGCAGGGCCCTCGCCTGGGCAGGGGGGGTCAGCATGCGGGGGGGAGGGGAGTGGAGGGTGGAGGGAGGGGCCGGTGTCACTGGAGGTCCCGGTCCTCCAGGTAGCGGTATTCAAAGGTGAAGCCTTCCTTCTTCCGCTGGCCCCACTTCTCGTAGTCAAAGTAGATGTAGGTGCCCTGGCCGGGGGAGAAGGCGGTCAGTGAGTGGACGAGGAGGTGGCCGGGGATCCAGGCCGCACCGACAGATGAAGGGGACAGATCTCAGGGCCATGGATGTGCCAGGTACTGGGCCCAGCACCCTGCATGCACAGGCCATCTCCCTCCACCCTCACCAGGCTCTTCTCGGGCAGGAAAAGTGCTGCCCACTGTAGAGGAGACGGGGAGGCGTGGAGAGGCCACAGCTGGGCTTCCACCCCCGGGCAGGGTTACAAAGTGTCTGTGGCTTCTCGCAACGGCGGCGGCGCGTGAGCACAGAGCGGGTGCTCGGTACTGAGCTGTGTCCTAGCCTTTAGTCTTCACACAACCCTGAGACCGTTCCCCCATCTGAGAGAACGGAACAGGCTGAGTCTACATCCAGGCACGCTGTTGGGACAGATGTTTTATTGGTGACAGCGGTGGCGTGGGTATTTGTGAAGGAGTGAGGCCTTGAGATGTACTTGGAGGATTACTCTGGCCCAAACCAGGATGGGGTAGGGAGTCTGGTTCATGTCCGAGAGGACACGGGGAAGGGGGCCGGGTCTGCATGAATGTCTGAAATGCTGCCAAGAACCTGAAAGAACCGAGGGGAGGGGACCGAGTTCTCTGAGGACAAGGGCCTTGCTTGGTATTTGGCATCAGGCCAATGTTTGGTGGAAGAAACCACTGTGGAACATAGCAATTAAAAGTTATTTGAAACAAAACACCCCCACGATACTTACTACGGCGCAGACGCCCTTAAGTACTTACATGTCCTTAACTCAGTCCCTGTAACAACTGCACCGACGGGTCTGCTACCCGTGTTTACACACAAGGACAGGAGACAGGTCCAAGTGCCTTGCCCAAGTCACCCAGCGGGAGCTGGGTTCAAGCCCGCATGCGGGGCAGCGGGAGGGAGGTTCTGATTACCAGTGCGCGGGGAGTCATTAGAAAAAGGGCTTCCCCCTTCGTGTCTGGTGTGGAGCCCCTGCCCTGCAGGGCGTGGTGGCCAGGACGGGGAGCAGCCCATGCTCCCAGGTGGCAGGAAGCGTGCTGCCCGGTGCAGGGACGCCGCGGCTAGGACCTAGGGGATGACTAGCTGCAGGCAGAGGGGAGGAGGAGGAAGAGCACAGGGCCTGAGGGGGCAGCACGGGCTGCAGCTGGCAGGCAGGGCGGGGCCCTCACCTGCTCAAACTCATCCGTGATGGTCTTGGGCTCCTCGTGCCTTTGGAACCACATCATGTACTTGGTGTGGAATCGCCACGACTGCTTCTTTAGAGCCTTGGCTGCCAGGTACTGCGCCTTCGTGCCCTGGGGGAGGAAGGATGGAGCCGGGGATCAGCGGGGGCGAGGGGCACAGGGCTGCCCCTGGGCCCCGCCGTAGACCAAGGGTGGGCTGGACAGTCCCGTGGGAGAGGGCCAGGGCACAGAACATACCCCTGCTGGTCAGCAGAAAATTGCTTTCAGAGAAGCTTTGAGAAGGAAGAGAAACTACTGCATGTTGAGAGCTGAGAACAGAGAGTTTGGAAAGTTTCCCCAGGCAGGATGAGCGTGGGGCTTGCTGCGACTCCCTGGGGTCATGCAGAGGGGACGGTCCCTAGTGGCCTCCAAGGGGCCAGCAAGACTGCATGGGGATGGGCACTGTGGGGACAGCTGTGGGCAGCTGGAGCGTGGCCGGGGGTCCCTGGTCCCCGCAGTGGGCCGACCTAGCCCTCCACCTCCACACAGACGCATCTGTGCTGAAGCGGGAACAGGGACAGGTTTGCCTGGGGGGG
>NC_048229.1:27175207-27258915 GCF_002007445.2 Ailuropoda melanoleuca
GGGGGGTGGGGAGGGGGTGCGGTCCCGGTGGCCGCAGTGGGGCACCCACCTCACCCCTCCAGCCCGAGGGGGGACGGCGGCGGTGGCGGCGAAGCCGGGGGGCCCGAGGCTGCCCCGGGGGCCCTGCTGTACCTCCAGATAGTAGAAGATGAAGAAGAGCGTCTCCGTTGACAGGCGCTGGTAGAACTCCACGGTGTCCGAGTGTGGGGGTGGCATCTGGTGGTGGTAGGGGGGCGTCGGGCAGGGGTTCCGGGGGAGGTACTGCCTGCGGAGGGACAGGAGGGTTCGTTCCCGTGCCCAGCGGTCCCTGCGCTCTGAGGATCTGCTCACAGCCTCCCCACCTCACTTATCGGGGCAGCTTCTCAGGTGCCTGGTCACCCCCACACTGAACGCCTCGGACCGCCCCTCAGGCGCCCAGCCTGCAGGAGGGCCGGCGGCAAGCTTTACGTAGCGTCTCAGGACCAGGGAACCAAATCCCCACCAGGGCCGCCTCCCTCACGCCCGGGGCCCCTCACCGGATGCGCTCGGAGTCTGAGGGGTGGGGCATGTGGTGCCAGGCGGCCTCCTCCATGGCCTGCTGGTAGAGCTGCTCCTTGGTGAGGGCCACGGGCCCCAAGGGACACACGCCCAGTGACAGCGGGATGTTCACCTCCGACAGCTGCAGGGGAGGCTGCGCTGAGGCCGGCGGGGCAGACGTGCTGCTCAGGATGATGTCTGTGGGGAGCGCGGGGCCAGACCCTCTGGTGAGGCTGGCGTGGGGCCGGCCCCCCCTTCGCCGGGGCGCCCCGCCTCGCCCCGCCCAGACCCTCACCTCGCTCGGTCAGGTGCAGCGTGGGCACGGGGTCCTCGATGCCAGAGCTGATGGCCGCCCGCTCCGCCATGGACTTCAGAGAGCTCAGAGGCTCCGGGGCCTGCAAAGAGAGGAGAGTTGGCGCCCACACTCCCTGCCTCCAGCGGGAGTCGGTGGAGCCCAGGCCAAGAGTGGGCGGAACGCTGCCGCAGCATCAG
This sequence comes from Ailuropoda melanoleuca, assembly GCF_002007445.2. Classification (NCBI taxonomy): domain Eukaryota; kingdom Metazoa; phylum Chordata; class Mammalia; order Carnivora; family Ursidae; genus Ailuropoda; species Ailuropoda melanoleuca. Next base: position 27,176,216 of record NC_048229.1, read on the forward strand.
AGAGCCTGTACAGTGGGGCCCCCACGTGCGGGACCAGGAGGGTGTGTGGCAGACGGCAGAGCACACAGCGGTGCAGGACCAGCCAGGCGGCACTCGCAGCACGCGGTTCTCTGAGCGGGCCTCCACGCACACACCAGCACCCACTCCGCCGGCAGCTGCGCCGTGGGGTGCTGCTGAGGGGCAGGGGGGCTGCATGTACACGCCCCCACCCCCGCGTCCGGCTGGCACGGGGCCGTGGGGCAGTCTCCTGCCACCCCCTGCGTCCCAGCTCCTTGCTGGTGGACAGGCAGGCCCGAAGCCACGCCTGGAGGCGGTGTCTGAGCCGTGGTCAGGGCTGCCCGCCCCGCCACGCAGCCTGCAGGCCCCAGGGCTCTGTGCTGCCTCCCGATCTCCCCGTCCTCGCTGACCCCAACCCTCACGCCACCTGCCCTCTGTGCTCTTCTCAGTGGCCCCAGGGGGACTTTCCCAGCCACATCCTTCTCTGTCCCTTCTCCACTCACAACCCGGTGGACCCTTTATTTCCAGAAAGACACACACACTATAAATTCCCATCCGTGGTACCTCTAAACTGTGTGCTTACTCTGGGCTGCCCACTGTTCCAAGGGCTCCAGCGTCCTGTCGTACCTGAGGTACAATTACGAGCACCTGCTTTGTCCGGAGAAGGCACAGGACGTGGACCCGGACTCTTACTCGGGGGAGCTGAGGTTAAACGCAGGCCCAGAAAGTCAGCCCCACATCCTGCCCCCCTTTCAGACCAGGGCGCCCAGGACCCCACTGCCTTCTCCAGGACACCCTGCCATCAAAGCCTCGCAGCCAGCCTGCACCCCCACCTCCTGTCTATGGAGACCTGTCCCAGCGTTCTCCCTCTGCTCCGACAGCAGCACTCCCAGAACTCCAGCATGAGACACACAAAACCACTCCTTCCTCCTTTAGCCTTTCCTGCCACCGGGCCCCCACCTCTCCCAGCTTAGAGATCTCCTCCCCAAGGCCTTGCTGGGCCATCTCCCCAAGTCCGAGGCACCTCTGCAGGTCCACGGCACGTGCTGCCCCCAGCCCTGTGCAGTCCTGCTCAGCTTCCCGTAGAGAAGGTGGGACCTAGGTATGTGCAGCCGGCATGACACACCTGGCCTAAAGTGGACATCAGTGTTCTCTCAACTTAGATGGTCCCTCAGAAGGGAAAAGGAGGGCGGTAAGCTGGATGGTGGGGTGTGTGAAGGAGCAAGGAAACACGGGGACAGAGATGATGGTGGGAACCCAGAGTGGAGAAGAGCAAGTCCAACCAGAAGCCCAGGAGAGTCCCAGAGCGAGAGATGGCAGAGGAGCCTGGGGTCAGGCAAGGGTGCAGGTGGCGGGGGAGAGAAAGCCAGAGCCCCACAAAGGGGTGGGGGTGGCCGGCAGACCTGGAGGAAGGGGACACCAAGCACGTGCAGGGAAGACAGCAGGGCCAGAACACACAAGCCTGCGGCCCACCTTGATCTCTGGGGCAGCGCTGAACTGCGGAGGTCCGTTGAGCAGGGCACCAGCTGCCTTGGCCTCGCTGAAGCTGGGTGTCGGGGAGCTGGGAGGGTTCACAGGAAGTGGCACCAGGAGGCTGGGTCCCCCTGTGTTGTTCCCTGAGCATGGAGCCACACCTCCAGCCCCTGCTGGGGCCGCCACACTGGGTTCCTTCCTGGGAAGGAGAGAAGGGGACAGGGCTCAGAGGAGGGACTGGAGGACTTGGTGATCAGGGGATGAGTCAGGCCTCTGCCTGTGCAACGGTCCATGGAAGGGGAGCATGAGGAAGGTAAACGTTCCACCCACAGAACGAGACGCCTCAGGCAGATGGACGCAGGGCAGATGCCGCGCGTCGAGCCTGGCGGTGAGGCAGACCCAGAAAGCAGGTCTTCCCTACGTCCCTTGGAAGTCACAGTCTCTCTTGGGGCAATCTGAGAAACAGGGACCGAATGGAAAGATCTGACCTGGGATCTGGAGAGGCAGCTCTCTGAGGGGAGACAGGTGCGCCTGGGGCAGGTCACGGGAAAGGGGAATGTTTAGAACACTCCGAAGGGTAAAGCTAGGGGACTGATGCATACAGTGTCCTGGGTGGAAAAAAGTGGGGACACAACACCTGACCAGTGGGAGGAGGCCAGACACTCACGAGGTGCTGGGAGGTGGGTTGTGGGGGCCCGACGGGGGGCCCAGAGCCTGGCTGCTGGCGCTGTTGCCCCCACTGCTGCTGAGAGCCACCTCTGCCGGGCTGTCTGCCACCACAGAGCTGTAACCTGGGGCAGGAAGAGGGAATGAAAATGGGCCGAGCACCCCAGGGCCCCCCAAGCCCCTGCAGTGCCCCTGCTCACTGGTGGCGCCGTTCTGCTTGCCAGCGCCTCCGCTGCTGTTACTGCTGCCACTGCCTCCACCGCTGCCGCCTCCCCCGCCCCCACCAGGCTGGACGCTGGGAGGCCGGGGCTGGGCGGTGCTGGACCCGCTGGGGGCTGGCGGGGCCACGGCCTGGGCATAGGGGGCAGGGGTGCCTGCACTGTGGCTGGGAGCTGGGCTGGCCTTGGGGCCCAGGGCACTTGGCGCTGCTGGGGCGGAGGCCCCGTTGTTGCCAGGGGTGGTGCTGAGGGCAGAGGCGGCAGGCGGGGGGCCGGGCGGGTAGCTGGGCGGCACAGCCGGGGACTGAGGGTGCTGGTTGCTGTGGACAGGCTTGGAGCCGTTTTTGGCTGGAGACTGCGGGTAGGAGAGAAGAGGGTCAGGACCCAGTGGGCCAGCAGGTCTGCCGAGCCTCCCACACGTGCCCCCACGCGCTCCTGCCACCACCTCCCCTCCCCCAAGACGGGCTCACTGTCTTCGCAGGACCTGGCTGCCCCCAGCTGTCCCCTCCCCTTGACCTGACCCTCAAAGCTTCAATCCCACCACCTAAAAACACTCACGTGCATTCCAACCCACACCCAGCTTCCCACATCCTGCGTGGGCACCTCCCCATGATGTCCCATAGGGGTCTTGTCAGGGACAGAAACTCAACTGGATGTCAGGGAAGTAGGTAGCTATGTCCTCACATGAAATTAGCTGAAACCAGCTAATAATCCAAGAGGAGAAGGAAAAACAGCCTAAAATTGCACAGTAGTTCTGAATGTTACTTAAATGGTCACAAAGGCAACTGCAGGGGCAGCTGATGACCACCACCCCCAGAAAGCAGGAGTGACACGCCCCCAGCACCGCCTGCCTGACGGCCCCCTGGCACCTCGCACTCACTACACATCAAGGGGTCCTGAGACCAACTCCTCCCCAGCCCCAAGTGCTCGCCTGGGTCCCAGAGCAGCCCCCTCAGTGCCCTCCCAGCAGCTGCTCCCTGACACCCTGGTTCGAGCAGCAGCGCTTCCTAAAGCGTGTCCTGTCCTGGGGGGCACTGTCAGGTCACACCCACCTGGCTGACTTCGCTATCCGTTGAGCGTCCCCTCTTCTTGTCGTCTTCAGAGTTTTCCTGAGGTGGGAGAGGCGCAGTTGGAAACCTGTGTGACCTCTAGGGCCCCGACAGAGACGCCAATCTCTGAGGCCCCAGGGCCGCTGTGATGCCTATGCCCTGAGCCTCACCAGGGGACCCAGGGTCCCTGTCTCCTGGGAGCCAGCACCACCTGCCAGCTGCTCACAGACCCAGGAGCCTGCTCTCCTTCGGAATCCACCCCTTGATCCCTGCTTGAGCCGCCGCGCTGCCCAGCCCTCGCTGGCCCTTAGGGCCCGGACCCAGGATACCTAGACCCGTTTCCTCAGTTCCCCTCCCATAGGCCGCCTCCTCACCGTGGTGCAGTTGGCCGGGCTGGGCGGGATGGGAGAGCTGGAGGTGGTCGAGGTGGGTGTGCTGCTTGACTGGTTGAAGATCTCATCCTCCATGTGACTGTGGCTGGGGGGGGAGGTGGCGACCAGCGCCTGTGCTGTGGGGGCAGGGGGGCATGCTGAACGGGCTCGGGCGCCCCCCCACGCGGCCCTCACTGCCCCGCGCCCGCAGGCCAAACTGGGGCCTCACGAATGTCCTCGAGGTCCAGGTCGTCATAGAGGAACTCATTCTCCTCGAAGTCGGGGTCCTGGGACGAGTCGACGTAGTACTCCACGTCGTCCTTGATCTTGCGGATGGCGTCGACGAGGATGGAGTCGTTGTCCAGCATGCGCAGGATGGTCTCCAGCATACGCACGTGGTAGCGGTGCTTCTCGATGTGCCGCTTCAGGCCCTCGATCCGGTCCTGCTTCTGCTGGCGAGCCCAGGGCCAGGCTCAGGGGCTGCAGGGCACCTGCCCGGGCCCCTCCTGCCCCCATAGAACCTATCCTCAGTCCCCGACCCCTGTAGACGCCCAGAGGCTCCACTCCAGCCCCTCCTGGTGTGGGCAGTGTGGAGTCTGCCCCCCCGCCGCCCCCGGCCCCTCAAGGACCCCCAGCTCCTGCCCGGACATCCCGGGAAAGCTCTAGAGAACCAGAAAGCCTCGTGCCTCCTACAGAGTGGCCCTCTCCGCAGCTCCCCTGACAGCCCAGGTTTCAAAATCACAGCCCACCCCAACCCCATCTCACTCTAATGACAGGAGTGACAATGCCCGTTTGCAGGGAGCCATCGTCCTTGTCCTCACAACACCCCACCCTAGCTCCAGGGCTCTCCAGGCACCTCCCCTGCCCAAGGCCTAAATCCCCCACCCCGCCACAAGGACCTAGTGCATCTCTCCTCCAGGCTCCGCTTCCAAACCTCCCCCCCCCGAGTCTCAGACCCCCAGATTGGGCACATTTCCCACTGCAGCCTGCCCCCAGACCCAGCTCTCCATCCCCTGTGTTTCCTGTGCCAATAAGTACATGTGCTTTGCATCCCCCTAAACCCACACCCTACAACCCTGGAGTTTTGGCATCTGGGCCCCTAGATCTGACTTTGCCCCAAGAGTGCTTTTCTTTTTTTTTTTTTTTTTTTTAAAGATTTTATTTATTTGACAGAGATAGAGACAGCCAGTGAGAGAGGGAACACAAGCAGGGGGAGTGGGAGAGGAAGAAGCAGGCTCATAGCAGAGGAGCCTGATGTGGGGCTCGATCCCACAACGCCGGGATCACACCCTGAGCCGAAGGCAGACGCTTAACCGCTGTGCCACCCAGGCGCCCCTCAAGACTGCTTTTCTAAGCCCAAATGAGCCTCGCCTCTCCCTACTGCCTCAGGACTTGGGCCTTCTCGGAGCTAGGAGGCCATGGCTTCAGCTCTCGGACTTCCCCACCCTGTGTGGCCATCTGCTCTCACCTCGTCTGCAACCCCGGCAGAACCCAGCATGTTCCCCCAACCTGCTCCTCCTTTCCATGGTGTTACCGAAGCTGGACCCCTGAGACTGGCTCACCAATATACACAGACCACCCCCAGTGGCCGCTAAAGCCCCCCACTCACCAGCCCATCTCTGTCCCCCGGGCACAGGGTCCCCCCACTCACATCCTTGTCACCCTTCTTCTTGCGTGTCTGCACGGACAGGGACTCCACTTCACTCTCAAACTGGTCCACCTGCATGTTCAGGGTGTCGATGGTGTTCTGGGAAAGGGAGGAGAAAGGCAGATGGTCAGCCAGCGTCCCCAAGGATGCCAGGGGATCGTTGCCCCGAGGTCCCCTCCTCCTCTCTTCCCTGACTCACTGTGAGCCACTGGCCAACCTCCTCCTTCTCCTTCTGGGCAGGGTCCACCTTCTGTGCCAGGCCCAGGCCCTCCTTGCTGTAGGCTTTAGTCTTGGTCTCTCGCTCCACAACTTTGAACCGTTCCATTTGCTGTGGACAGCGCAGTTGGCAGGGGGTCCCAGCCCATTGCCTCTCCCCTTCCCCGGGGCGGAGAAACCTTCCTCTTCCAGGGACTTCAGGGTACCCGGGAACTGGCCTCCTCCCACCTGTCAGGTGCCAGGCTCTGGGCTCCTACCGTCTCAATGAGCTTGCGGTTGTCTACGAGCTGCCTCTTATCCTTGATTTCGTTGGACGCTACCCATGTCTTGATCTGGTCCCTCAGCCGCTGCAGGTGGGGGAAAAGCGAAGACAGTCACACTGCCTCAGGACGTGGGCACCAAGGCCGCCAACCCCCTCCTCCCTGCTCCCTCTGCCCTTGGGATGCAGGAATCCAGACCCCTAGTCCCCTCACTTGAAGCTTCTTAATCTCCTTCTTTAGGTCAGCCTCATACTTTTCTTTCTGGTTCGCGTTGGCTGCATTGTGGAGCTGAGGGATGAAGAGAACCCAGGCGTTAGTGCGGGACCTGGGGCCCTTGGGCCCACTCCAGCAGTAAAGCCCCAGTCTCTCGGGGCTGGGAACTCTGGGAACACCCCCTCCCCCTGCCCCAATCCATTTCAGAGCCACTTCTTAGGTCCTCAGCACCTGGACCCACAACCCCTCACTCTGGCCTACATTTGGAGACCCTGAACCTCTTCCTGTGCTCTCCTCCCTGGAGACCCAGATTTTTAGGACCCCAGGCCCTATACCTTCTGCCAAATATCTTCAAACTGCTCCACGCCTTCGGACACCTTCTTGAGGCAGCGATCAATCTCACCTGGCCGGGGAGGAGAAAGGCAGTTAGCACCTGCCAAGGCAGCAGGCATCCAAGGAGGAGTTCTGAGCACAGTGAGCATGTGGCCACACAGGCAGCGGGTGAGGGAAGCGGTACCTTGGAGTTTGCGCTTGTCCGCCATCTTCCTGCCCTACAGATGCGCTCTCTTCATACTCTCTTGGAGACGGACGCTGCTGAGAGGGAAGGAAGGGACACGCATTCATTCCCTGGCTGGTCCAAACACAGAGGCGTGACTGAGGAACAGGAGGGTACGTGGGATGGTAAAGGGAAGACGCATTTACTATCTGATGACAGAGAGGAGGCCAAGTTCTACTTATGCTGCCCCGACAGCCCAGCACAGGGGTCTGAATGCTCCGGAAGTTAACCGAAACAAGGAAACAGATGTACCTTTTCCCAGGAAGTGGGAAATTAATAGAGCGTGGAACACCGTCTCCCCAGATGACACTCCAGACATTTCAGAGCAGGAAGAAGTCAAGCAGCCCATGGCTGAGTGCTGGGGATGAAGGCCCACAGAGGGGCACATAGTGATTAGAATCCTAACACTAGAGCGGGGACCGCTCAGACAGATCAGACGATGAAGTCTGCGGGGAGAAGAGCCAGATGCTGTCTGTGTGTAAGAACTGTAGGGGATGGAGGGGGAACAGTGGGAGATGAGAAATGCCTGGAATCGTGAAGAGCTAAACCCACCCATCATGTCAGGGCTGGGTCTCAAGCAGAAGAGGGCTGTACACCACCAAGTCTATTCCACGGCAGAGTTGTTAAAACACAGGAGACAACCCAACCCAAAGACACTGACACCGAGAATTAGACATGTGGGGGCAGAAGGCGTCACCCCAGAGAGGGCCAGGAGAGTGAAAGGGGACCTCAGCCCCGAGAGAGTCATCTGTGAACACGCAGGAGATACATATCAGATGCGATGGTAACACAGATGCAGGGAAACATAAACCACCAGGACACGTGCCCAATACTTAGAGAGAGGGGCATCTTCACCCTAAAAGTACATGCAACCCAGAGGAGACTGGGTTCAAAGGGAAGTCACCAGGACTCTGGCCAAGGGGGAAGCCACAACTTAGGATGTGACACCAAGATTGGGGGAGCTCCAGAAGCCTTGCAGAGGGGCTATGCCAAGGAGACTCATGCACTGCCTGAGGTCGCCCCCCAGAGAGGGGGCCTCTATGAAAAGCATGGCTCCCTGAGGCCCAGGGAAGGGTGCCCCAGAGCAGCTCTAACTCCAGGGAGGACTAAGAGCCTCAAGCCAAAGGGAGGTCACACCAACAGGGTCCCACCCACGGGGAAGGAAACATCTCAAGAACAGCCCTGTCCAACAACACTTTCTACAACAACAGAAATGTTCCCTACCTGTGCTGTGCCCCTGAACACTGAAAATGTGGGTCGTGCACGAAACAGTGGAATTCTTCATTTTTATTTCCATTATTTCACTACGCGTGGCTAGCAGCTACTGGTGGACAGTGTATGAGAGCACGCTGGAGGAGTACCAGAGGCCCTGAGGCTGTGTGTACCCGCACCCTCACAGGGGTCCATTCTGGACAGTGGGGAGCAGGTGTGACACTTTAGACTTGAGGGAGCATACATCTCCACAAAGGGCCAGCCAAAAGAACAGCTCCACCCTCGGCCCAGGGCCAGCTGACACACCAAGGTGGGGCTCAATCCCCGCACAAGGAAGATCCCAGCTTCAGGAAGAAGAGGCAAGCAGAAAAAGGATCTAGCAGACAGTGGCACAGAGGGGACGCGAACTGAAACCAAGGAAGAGTCTGGCCTGGGAGCTCGGGAGAGGGCCAGGACCCCAACACAGAAATGCCTCTTACTGCCCAGGGGCAGAGACAGGGATGTGACACAAGGGCTTGCACTGCCTGCCTCCAGCCCAGAGAGGGAAGACATGAGACACACCACACTGAGGGGTCGGGACACCCAGCTTGGTGGAGGAGGTGATGGCCCCAAGAGGGGTACAGACTGTGGAAGCAACAAGTCCTGAAGGAGTCAGAAACACAGTGCCAGGCGAACAAGAGCCCTGGTCCAGGGAGCTGAGGTCTCAGGCCCGGAGAGGACAACACCGGATCTGTGGGAGGCACCATGGGCCCGGTACGTGCATCTAGACAAGCCGGGTGCTACAGCGGACAGGAGCCTCGCCACAGAGGCAGCAGCCCCTCCCTCTGAAGAAAGACCCCCCTCCAGCAAAGGACCGACAGAAAGGTGGAGCTTCAGCCTTTAGGTACAGGTGCCGCCACAGAAAAGCGCCATTCTTAAAGAGCTGGGAGCCCCCACTGCTCCTGAGGGGATCCACCAAGATCCTCCAGGGAAAAGGAACCACAGTAGGCCCACTTGGAGACAGGGGACATCTCAGGCATCCAAGAGCTTGCACGCTCACGGCAAGGGGTCTCAAACGGACTGAGGAACTGGGGAACCTTGGCCCAGGAGGCTTCACCAAAAGTCTCATCCCCTCAAGGAGCACATTCTGGGGGTGGGTGAGCAGTGTGCCAGACCCACAGAAGCCAAGAGCCATTTCAATGAGGGACCAAGCTAATAAAGGACAGCCCCCCAAACCTCAGCTCAGCGAAGACGACGCAGTTAGAGAGGCCTGACGGAGACCAGGGCAGGAGGGTAGAAGGCTCAGTCCTGGGAACTAACACCAGGTGGTCCTAATCCTGGGGGCTGTCACGGGCCCCTACGAAGAGGCTGTGTGCCATGGCCAAGGAGCTCTGGCCCACTCGGGGGATGCTGGAGGGCAATCCCTAACCCAGGAGGCTGCTGACACTGCCACACAAAGCACCTGACTCTCTGGAAGAGGGATGTGTGAGGGCCTGGGGTGGAGGCGGTTGTCTCCCCACTGGGAGGCTCAACACCAAGGATGGGGGACTGGGAACCCCAACTTTGTCCTCCGCAAGGTGACAACAGTGGGGTCTGTCCATCAAATCTCAGGCACCTCACACCCCCTCAGCTGAGAGGGTAGAAGCCTTAGAGCCACACAGGGAGACCACGCAAGAAGAAAACAGAAGCATTAGCCCTGGGCACCTACACCTGCAGGGGCCAATGCCAAGAAGGGCAGGAACCCTGTGCCTGGGGGAGACAACCCTGAGAGTTTCCTTACCCTGGAGGAGAAAGCGCACCCCAGCCAGCAAAGTCCACATGGCACAGTACAGGAACCTCAGATCTAGGAGGCCTTAAGCTCCCAGGGGTTCCAACTGCGTGGGAGTGGGGACGTGTGAGCCCTAGACCCACCACGGATGCCGAGGGGGCGGGCCGGTGCCTTCTGGAAGGAGGACGCCCCCAGGAAGGTCTGATGTAAACGGGGGCACGCTCCTGGCAGCGGGAGGAGGTGTCAGCACACCCACAGGGCAGGGGCGTCGTCAGGGGGAGGCAGGGGTGCTTGCACGGCCCAAGGCGGAGATTGTCTGCAACACGGAGCGGGCAGGAGCTGTACGGGGTGTCCCCGAGACCCAGGGGAGCTAGGGGACCCAGCACAGCGCTCGTGAAGTGGGATGACATCACCCGGACGGCAGACAGCCCGCGTCCAGAGGCGGGCCCGCACCCCGAGGGGGCATCGCGGGGGGCAGCCCTGCCCGCCCCGAAGACGCAGGGCCCTGGGCCCCCGACTTTCCGCTGCAGGGCAAACTTTGGCAGAGGCTTGCAGGCGCCGGCGGGCCGTGCAGGCGGGCCTGGCACCGGGGGAGGTGGGGGGACGGAGACCCCCGCCCCGCCCGCGGGCCCGACGCCCACGGGGCGCTGCCGTCTAGCGGGGGGCCGGCGCCCCAGCCGCCCGCACCGACGCGGAGAGAGGCGGCCCCGGGCGCCGGGGGAGGAGGGGAAGGGGTCCGGCCCAGTTGAGCCTGACGCTCTCACCACAGGAGCTGGCGCCGCCGCTGAGGAGCGTATCGCGACAGGCGGGGGAGGCGAGCGCCCGCCGCCTTTTTCTCGCGCCCCGGGCCCGGGCGCTATCGCGATAGCGGCGCGAAGCGGAAGTGGGGTGGGGGGAAGTGGGCCCGGGGTTGTTCTGACGACGGGGTCGGGGCTCAAGGGAGGCCGCGGCGTCTGCCGATGGCTCCGCGGAAGCTGACCGGGCCCGGTCCAAGATGGCGGCGGCGGCGGAGGCCTCCCCTCCTCTCTTCTCGTCTCTGGCGCCGACCCGCCCCCGAGCCCCGAATATAGGCCTATGATTGCTCCTGCGGCATGTCGCTCTTGCCCCTCGGGCGCGCCCTATTGGTCCTTGGCAGGGATGCAGCCAGCCTCCTCTCGCCGATTGGGCAATCCCTCCAAGGCGCGGCGTTCGATTGGCCTCCCGCGCAGGCTGCTAGGATTGGTTCAGGTTTTCTTCCCCGCTCCTCCTCCTCCCCGCCTCAGGGCACAACACGCCAGCGCGAGGGCCCGTACGTCAATCACGAGGCCACTGTCGTGCTGATTGGATACACCCGCTCCCTTCTCCTTACACCAATTGGCCGGGGGGAGGAGCTAGGCTGATCAGGGGCGGGAAGTCGTTCGTCAAGTTTAGAGCCGTTTTTAATTGGTTGTGAAGGGATATTCTGCCCTGAAGCCATTGGTTGGGTCCGGAAGTGGGTGGGGAAAGCGGAGGCAGGCATGGAGCGTGGGCGTTAAAGGCAGCACACCTAATGAGGGGCGGACAGGTGCTCTCAAAGCGGGGGCCGAGCCGAGGTCGCTTGTCAATCAAAGTAGCCCTGGGAGGAGCCGTCCCCTCGTTGGCCGTGCCAGGTGTCGTTCACCGCGGCGGGTCCAGAGGCGCAGCGAGGGGGCGGTACCGGCCTATGAAGCGTGTGAAACGGGGCGTAGCAAGTGGGCTCGGCCCCGGGGCGCAGCCTCCAGCGTCCCTCGTGTCCGGCTGCGTCATGTTCCTGCACCTGCCTGTGTTTGGCACATGTCTGGGACTCGGTCTTGTTGGAGGGACGGAGGAAGCAGTGGACAGCGCCCCCAGTCACTGGCCCCTCGCACGCCCACGGGGTGGGGGGAGCGATGCGCGGAGTTTCTGTCGTGCTTCCGCCTGGTCCCGCGGCGGTGGGACAGCAGCTCTCCCCTGCACGTCCGCTTCCTCGGCGCTGTGACGACGCTGTCCCCTCGCGCTCTCGCTTTGTCACGTCTGCCGTCGTTCTCGTCATGATTCCAGTCTGCCCTTCCGGAGTTGGCATCCGCAGAAGACAGTGACTGTTTGCTGAATGAATGAGTGAATGCGAGGGATGACTTGTGGTTGACGACTCTGGTGCTTTCACGAACCACGAGGCATTTGCCCAGGGCCAGACGGTCAAGATGGGAAGGTGGAGCAAAGCAAGGCAAATCCAGGGAAGATGCAAGTGAGAGCTGCATCCGAATCGCCTGGCAAGGAAGGGAAAGGGTTGTAAAAGCGCAGCGTTCGTAGGTCCACAGACCCGGGGCGTGAAGCCTGGAGGTGTGCACTTTGACACACTTCCTGTGTGATCCCCACGCTCACTGGAGTTGGAGACTCACTGATCTAGAGCCGTGCTCCTCCAAGTGCGGGCCCTGGATGGGGCAGTGCCGCTCAGACATCCGGGAACCATTTGAACATTTGTTAAAATGCAGAATCTGATTCAGGAGGTCCCAGGTTCTGCTTTTTTGACAAGTTCCCAGGTGATGCTGACGCCCCACAGTTGGCACTTTGAGTAACAAGGACTCAGAGCAATGGTTCTCAAACCTGGCTGCACATTAGAATCGCCTGGGTGGCTTGAAAGAAAAAACCCAGCTACTCAGGTTTTTACCCTAGACCACTGAAATCTGAATTTCTAGGATGGGAATCAGTAATTTTTAAACCTACTGAGACGATTCCAACATGCAGCTCATCTGAAACAGAGAATTTTCTAGAAGTGGTTCTCAAAGTGAGGTCTCAATCAGCAGCCTGGAAACTTACTAGAAATGCACTTTTGAGTTCCCACCCTAGACCAACTGAAGCAGAACCCCTGGGTCCTGCAACCCTGGTTTTAACAAGCCACCCAGGTAATTCTGAAGCATACTAAGCTTTGAGCATCTCTGTTCTAAGACTATGCACGACTGCGGCAGGAGGTGAGTCAGATCCTTTCCAACTCCAGCCAGGCAGGGGGAGGTTCTGATGAGTGGCCAACAGAGCGCCCTTCCCAGGCAGACCCATCGGCAGAGATCAGCCAAGTTCGTCACTTTTCAACAGGGCTGATCTAAAGGCTCAGGGATAAAGTAGGGGAGACCGAGTTCAGTGACCTGGGGTAATGTGGCCATTAGAGGAATCTCCCAGGTGGTGCAAACTCTGATGTGAGGGGAGAGATTCAGGGCTGCTGAGGTCCACAGAGCGAGCCCTGAACTGAGACACACTTGCAGCAAGTATGGCAGGAGTGGCCCAGAAAGAGGAACATAGAGGGAGATCTCAGACAGGACTCAGCCTGCCAGAGCCCCAGGGAGAAAGTGTGAACTGGAGGGCGGGAGACCGGCAGAGGTCGGAGGCATCACCTTCCTACAGGGCCGGTTGTGCACCCAACTCCTGGGTAGCTAAGAGGGGTGCTGACTGGCCTCACAGGTCACTGACCAGGGCTCCCTCCCCAGTGCTCTAGAGTACAGCACATGGGCCCCCAGGTGGTGTTTTCCTTAACTAGCACTTGCAGGGGAGCCCCTGGGACTGTCCCTGCCTACAGCCTGGTCCCTGCCGACAGGCTGCGTGCCCCTCAGCCTGCACCTTTCAGCCAAAGTGAAGGGGACCTTGGCTGAGCCCAGTTCCAGGAGACTGAGCTGGAAGGACCTCTTACAACACTGCGTCCCTGCCAGCAGGGAGCGGGTCAGCTCGGCCCCATCAGGGTTTGGCACGGCAGGGCGGGCAGGGAGTACCCCGCAAACACTGGACCCTGACAGGGAACCCAATGCTAAGAACCTTCTGGGCACCTTTCACATCCTCCCAGGTGGCCCGTGGTGTTACGGGTGGAGGCTTGGAAAGGCAAGGCCACTCACCTGACACCACAGCCGCCCAGGTTGGCCTGTTCGCAAAGCTGGGGCTTTCAGCAGCCACATCACTTGGGTGACGTTCTCCAGGTGGGCTGGAGACAGAGAGGCCTCTTCTCTTCCTGGGATCCGTGACAGGGAAGCGAAAGGCCAGGGATGGGCCTAGACACCACCTGGATCAGGAGCCCAAGCTCTGTGCCCCCAAACCCCACAGCTCTGACTCCTTGTCAGACGTGTCTTTGACAAATGATCACTCCCCAGGAACAGAACCTGATAATGTGCCTTTAATTGCACTTTTTCCAAAAGTATCTCCCTTCCTAGTTAAAATACAAAAGATGAAGCGTGGTGAAGACTGGCTCTGCTCCCCTGCAATGGGGAGCGATCTTGGTGCTTGGGGGGCCGGGCCTCCTCCTGAGCCTCTCCAGACAGTCCTGGCACCGGGCTGAGGATGGAACCTCCCAGCCCCATCCTGACCCCGATCCCTTCACGAGCGCAGGGGCCGCGTAGCTTCAGGGGCAGCCCCCAGAGGCACAGCCCCTCAGGTGGACATGATGCCGCTCTTCTCGCCCTTGACCTTGAGGAACTCGGCCATGCTGGAGAAATACTTCTGGTTGGCCTCAGCCACCTTCTTCTCAGCGGCTTGCGGATTCACAATCTCCAGGCCCTGGGCAGGTGAGGGAGGTGATGGTGGGGTGGGGACATGGGCTGGCCTGACAAGGCCCCTCCCCCAATAAAAGAACCGTGAAATGTCCGGGAGGCCCTTCTCAATGGTCCTCGGGCTCCAGGTAGATATGAGAACAGTTTACCAGTCATCAAACTGCCCCTGCCCCAAACCTGGGGAGATTCTGACTCTGTGGGTCTGGGATGGGGGGAGAGCGGGGAGGACCTGGGCATCTGAATTTCTGACAAGTCCTCCAAGTGATTTTAAAAACACCAATGTTTTAGAACAGCTGACCAGGTTTGGTTCCTGAATAAGGAAACTGAGTCACAGAGCTAAGTGGCTCGCCTGCGGCCCTAGTGCAAACCATACCAACCCCACTGGTGACACAGGGACCAGCTCTGGGGGCCCCACACTGGCTGGCACCATGCCTAGTATCTTCCATAGCTAGTTCTCACCTTCTCGCTGAGGCCTCCCTGAGCGGCTCCAACCTGACGCCTTGCTCCCTCTCCCCTCTTCCTCCCTGTACTGTCCACTTTCCAACAGGCTCTATATCTTACTTATCTGATCCCTGCCACCCCATAAGCTCCATGAGGGCAAGGCTTCCTGTCTCGTGCTTGTGGCTCTATCCCCAGCTCCTGCAACAGCGCTTGGAACTCGGGTGCTCAGTACACCCTTGCTGGCACAGCGAATGAGCTCAGTTATTCCGCACGGTGCCATGGGACACGCTGGCCCTCTTCTGCGGGTAAGCCGAGAAATGGACAGAGGCAATGGCTCCATCCCATGCATCAGTGGCTGGGCTGGGACCTCCACTTCCCAGCCAGCTAGCTATGAACTTTCTTACGTGGAGCTCTGACACTGTGCCAACCACCCAGCGCCTCAGGGAGGGGCTGAGCCCGCTCGAGCTCACAGGGAGTAACTGGTCACCTGCAGTCCCAGCCCGATCCTAAAGCCAGCCTGTGCTTGCAGGCACAACAGTTTCCCTTTTGCCCCACGAGCCTGAGCACCAGGAACTGGGCCATGCCTTCCAGGGGCTTCCCTGATACACTGTCCACAACAGCCCTGCAAGGTACTCTTTCATGTGCCTGCTTCACAGGCAAAGAAGCTGGAGCCCAGGGAGAGGAAGGGGCTTGCCCAGGGCCACTCAGAAAGCTGGGAGTGGAGCCAGCCCAGAGTGGGCCTCCTGACTTCAGCACACAGTACCTGGAGTGGGGTGAAGGCCACACTGGAGGCGGTCCCCGAGGAGCGGTCTCGGATGGTGGACTTCCCGCCGTATACCACACTCTGCTTCTGCAGGGTCCGCTGTGTTGGGGGAAGGGGATGGGATGTCTGCGCTGGGCCTGGGCTCTCCCATCAGAGCTCCCTCACCCCTGGTCCCACCCAGGCCAGGCCCATACCTGCAGTGTCTTGGAGATCCTGGCTTTGGTGGCCTCGTTCACCTGTGTCTGCCGTACACGCCCGCTGCCCGATTTGCCCAGGTGGCCCAGGCTGAAGCCCAGGTCCTCTTGGTAGGCATCCTCCTCGATCTGGTGGGAGGGGAAGGTTTCCCAGAGTTAGCCACCCTCCATCAGCCAGATGCCCAGGCGTTCCCCCGATTCAGGTACCTGCTGGGACCCAGTGAGGCGTGCAGTCCTGTTACTGCCCCCTGAGCTGACAGCTGAGAGGGGCTGTGTGTGGGTCTGTGTGTGTTTGGGGGGGGGGGTCAACAACCGAAACCGGGCTTGCTGACCAAAGGGCATGTGAGCTAGTTCTTGCAGGACCAGCAGGATGATGCTCAGATAATGAGAGACTAGCAGAGGTGAAGCCTGGGGAAGGGCACGTACAGAAGGGCAAGGCAGGGGGAGGGGGGTCAGAGCCAGCACTGAGTGCTACGCCGGTCCCTTTGGGGTGCATGGTTGTGGGGGAGAGACTGGAGGTGGGGTGCCGCCCCAGCACGGAGAAGAAGAAATGTGAAAGGCGCATCAGGGTTAAAGGCCTGACCTCTCCGAAGCTCATGCGGTTGGCCTGCTTCCGGATCTCGGTCAGTCCTAGCCGCTCCTTCATCTTGCGGTACCTGGGGATGGGCGCCAGGGGTCAGCTGGGGCGCATGAGCCCCCTCCCTTCCCTTCCCCCCCCGCCCCCGCCGGCCCTCAGGACCCACCTGCGGCCACCTCGCTTCTTGCGCTGCCCATCAAGGGGTGCAGGCAGTGGCTTCACCTGCTTCACGGGTGGCGGCTCCTGCCACTTGTCGAACTTCCGCTCGATCTCGTCCTTTAGCTCATAGCCCACCTGGGGAGGGCAGGAGGGTCCCATCAGGGCCTTGCCTGGCCACTGGCCTGAGTGTAGCGCCTGTCCCCAGGCCTATCCTCTCTCGGGGTTTAGTCCCATCTCAGACTCAGGTCTTGGGCTCAGACCTCTCCTTGCACCCCTCACATAACTGTCTCCTTGATGGGAGATGTGAGCAGCCCCCCAAATGCAACAGGGCCAAACTCAATGCCTGTGCCTCCTTCCTAACCTTCGGGCCTGGACTGCACAGGTGAGGAAAGGGGGGTCACCTGGGAGCCTTACCTCTGTGGTTTTTGTCCCACCAGGCTCTTCCTTTAGGGAAGACCCCAAATCAGCCCCCCATCAGCACCTCTACTACAACCAAGGTCTCTCCGGGGAACACAGGCTCTGCATGACCTGGCCCGTCCCATGGCCTCCTCTCCCTAGCTTGCTGCGTGCCAGGCTCAGGACCTTTGCACTAGCCGTTTCCTCTTTCTGGGACTCTTCCCCCAAGCACTCACTTGGGTGCATGTTAGACCTTCACCTTTTCAGAGAAGCCCTCCCCAAAGTCCTAATTAAACCAGCACCCACCCTCCCTCACCAGCCCAGCACCCTCTGATCTCATCTCAGCATTTACGCAGCCCCCCTGGGTGTCCCCCATCTCCTCACACTGCCCCCAGCCAGAACATGAATGCCACGGAGGCAGGGCTTTGGTCTGAGTAGCTGACTGCTGTCCCCCCAGCACCTCGACTAGTGGTCAAGAGACAGGAAAAGAGGAATGGAGAGAGAAAGAGAGAGAGACGAAGCCCCGAACGTTGTGCCAGGCTGGGTGTTTGGACGCCAATGCACGAGACAGAAAACATACCCACTTTCATGAAGCAAGTCTGTCAAGGCAAGAGAGATAAACTGAACGCTGACAAGTCTGGTAGAAGAGAGAGACCCACACAGAGAGACACCTGCCCGTGCCTCACCTTCCCTTCCGTGCTCTCGTGGAAACTGTCCACGCGGGCTGCCAGAGTGCACTTGGCAGCCACCAGACGGGCCGCTTTCCGCCGGAGATCCTGAAGCAGCGGAGAGGGGGTGGAGTTGATGGGAGGCTTCCTTCGCCAGCACAGAGCATTTCCCAAACCCCAACTGCCACCAGCTCACTTTCCGCAGGTCAGCAGTTCACCATTCCTACTGCGTGTTACCGTAATAATGTGTTATGGCAACAAATCATCACTGTCACGGCTTTCTTTCCACTGGCTTTTTAACAACTTGAACCCGTTTGCATAAACAGCTGCATTACTGCAGGTAGAAGACTGTCACATGCTCAAAACAATGATTAAGATAGAAAACACCTATCTGCGTATCACAAAGGGCGGTGACCCACGTTCTGAGATACGCCAAGACGGTACATGTAATCCCCCAGCCACACATCTAACTGGTAACGATAACGAAGTTAGCAGCGACTGTGTAAAACCCTGCCCTAAAAGGGCCACCCTCGGCCCTCAGCTCCTGGGTGGTGATCTCTGCTGGCCTCGGGGCCTTGGACAAGGCAGAGACCAACCACAGGACTGAGGGTGGGGTCTTTGGGTTATGGGGTCTCAGCCTGGAGCCCAGACCAGCCACCTGGGCTACGCGGTCACGTCTGCACAACTGAGCCCCATGAAGACTCTGAACTTGGAGGCTTAGTTGGGCTTCCCTGGGGGCGGGTCTCCGTGCACCATGTCACATGTGGAGGCCAGGAGTGACGTGTCCTGACAAGGAGAGAAGGACCGGAAGCTTATCACCCAAGTGTATCAGCCTGGAGTCTGTACATCCCTCTAGTGGGTTACTGAACCTGGGGATGGTCTGGGGACCCCTGCCATTTGCAAGCTAATGCTGACATCGCTTGTTACATGCAAATGCGACCTGAAGGAATTTCATATGTAGGAGTCGTGATCACAACCCCATGAAGCAGGTTCTATTCCCCCTAGTTTACAGAGAGGGACACTGAGGCACAGAGCTCACGCCTCTTGCCCAGCGGTCAAGAGGAGCTCTAGAATCCCAACCCCAGCACATCAGCTCCGGGGTCCTTGTTCCAATGCCCCATGTGACCCTGTCCTCTGAGCTCCTGACCATGCGCATCGGTTCCGACCAATGGGAGCTGAGGAGCAGAGGGGGCACTTGCTCTCTGCACGAGGCTGCTTCCGGCACGGCAGAAGCCTCCACGGGGAGCCATGTGCGGGGGGCGACAGCAACTCACCGGGGGCAGAGACTGCACGATGTCGCTGTGGTAGATGTAACCGGTGTGGGGCAGCACGGACGTGGACGAGAAGCCAGACAGCGTCTTCCGCTGGGCGCCCAGCAGCATGATGTTGCAGGCAGGCATCTTGGAGAGGTTGGTCAGGCCCCCAGCCACCCCTGCAACAGTGGGGAGGGAAGGAAGGAGAAACGGAGGGAAGTCAAAAGCAGCCCAGGGCGTTTGTCTGGGGGCTCACTGCGTGCTCTGTGCCTTTATGTGAGTTTCTGGTTGGATTCCTGAGTTGACCCTGACAGGAGGGCTGACAAGTCCCGTTTCAGAGGGAGGATTCAGAGGGGGATCAGAGAGGTGAAGCCACCTGCCTAAGGACGCACATCAAGGAGACAGCCCAACAGGAACGTGCCCCCAGAGTCTGCAGAGCCGCACGGCCCCTGCTGTGTGCGTCTCACAACAGCTGCCACCACACCGGGGACCCACTGAGGATGGGCTCTGTGTCAATCCCCGCTGCGATCCCGTGAGCATGTCTGCAGGCCCGGGGAAGGGGAGGGGGAGCTGCAGGTAAAAATGCCTCTTCTGACGGGGGTCTGCTGGGCGCCAGGCCCCGTGCTGGGTGGTCAACTGTTTCATCACACACCTGTACAAGCACGGCAACCCCACACACTGACGTCACAATCCCTGCAACCTGCGACCCCTCGCAGACACGATTACGTGAAGGACGTGAGACGGGGTAAGCGGAAGAGAAAGGTGGAGAGTCACAGGGAGGTGAGACAGGAGACTTTAAGGTGGGGGGATGCAGGCAGTCTCTAGAAGCTAGAGAAGGCCAAGCGGATTCCTTCCTAGAAGCTCCATAAATATAAAGGAACACAGGAACTGGCCGACACCCTGACTTCAACCCAGCAGTCATAGGACAGCAGCAAAGCCCTATCACCACTGGGGAAACCGAGGCACACGACGACACCTGCCCAAAGACGTGAGGTCAGTGAGGGGAGAAGGAGGGTCCACACCTGAGTCTATCTTGCCCTGAAACCACTGCTTTTTTCTACCCTGCAACTCTGCACACACCTGCCACCCAAGGCTGTGCTACGACCTGAACTGTGTCTCCCCCAAATTCCTATGTCAAAGCTCTACCCCCCAGTACCGCAGAATGGGACTGTGTTTGGAAATGGGCGTTGGAAGAGGTGATTAAAGTGGAAGGACATCATCGCATGGGCCCTGATCCAGTACAACCAGTGTCCTCGTAAGAGAAGAGGACACAGATGTGCAAAGGGGAGGCCAAGTGAGCAGACGGCCACCTACAAGCCGAGGAGAGAGGCCCCCGCAGGGCCCAGCATGCTGACACGCTGCTCCTGGCCTCCCAGCCTCCAGGCCTGTGTGACAGTGAGCCTCGCTGCCCCCATCTGTGGAACCTGGTTATAGCAGCCCGAGTAGCTGGGCACAGCTGCTTCACCCAACCGCCCGGCAGAGTCTCTCGGCTGAAGGGGCGAAGAGCCCAAGAGGGCACTCTGAGACTGCAGGGGATCGGGCATGAGGGCCCACCCTCAGTCCTAACACATCGTCAGGACTGCAGCCCCCATCTCGTGGTTGAGCCTGAGGTCCCCGGGGCTGACGCTGCTCGAGCCGGGCAGCCCAGGTGTCCGTGCAGAGCCAGGAGCTGCTGGGACGTGCTGGCCGAGAAGGGCCAGCCTCTCCAGTGGCCACACTACCTTCTGCTCTGGCCTGTCTCGTCCGGCCCGGCTCAGCGTTGCCATCCTTTCTCCGTGTCTGCAGGAGAAGCAGGGTGGCTGACCTCTGTGATATCTAGCAGGGCTGACAGGGTGAGGGCAAGGGGGATGTGGTGCTGGGGCCCTGGGCCCAATGTCCCATCTTATAGAGGGATGAAGCGTCCCCGAGGTCGCACTGTCCAAGGACGGCCCTCTGTCCCCACTCTGCCCCAGGGTCTCACCCATGATCTTAGCGGCCGTGGACGCCCCGATGATGATGGAGAGGTTGGGCGCGATGAAAGACATCCGAGACTCCACATACTCGTAGATGCGGTGCTTGGAGGCGTTCAGCTCTAGCGCCATGTCACAGGCCTCCTCCAGCCGCTCCAGCTCCTCCTCGGACAGCTGCTGCCTGCAGGGGTGAGGCACGTGGCTGAGTCGGAACCGGCCCTCCGGGGTACCCTATCTGACTGGCACAGAAGCCCGTGTCCTCCCAGCTGTGTGTGTGTGCACATCCATACACACATGTGCACGTCAGGGCAATTCCAAGTCCCATCGGCCCTGAGGCCTGGAAGCAAGGGCTGCTGGGAATCCTAGTTTTCGGTGCCCATGCTGGTCTCTGCCAGGTGCAAGCTGGCGTCGGAGCCTTTGCCCATGTGCCCCCACCAGCTCCTTCCTCATCCTTCAGGTCTCAGCCCTGCCAGCCACGGAGGCCCACTGTCACCACCTGTGACCAGACTGGCTGGCCCCAGGAGAGGACCCCACGTTGTCTGACTCTTAGCAGCACGCATCCCCGCCACATGAAAGATGGTGGGCAAGGACTTGTGGCAGGAAACCACAAAGGGGGGCTGTTATCACTGCCATTTTACAGAGGGGGAACCCGAGGGCCAGACAGTGAAGGGGACTGGCTTGAAGAACCGGTAACCAAACCCAGCCATACCCCTCCCTCCCTCCCCCCATCCGCGCTGTACAATGCACAGAGGAGGGACCACGGAGCCGGCCGTAGGCCCCTGCAACCAAAGCCCGGTGGGCTGATGCTCAAGGCTGCCCCCAGCAGTGGCAAGCTAAGAGCCCACTTGCTCTCCCACTAGAGCTTGGTCTCTGCCTGAGGCTGAGTTGTCACCTCCTCCAGGAAGCCATCCGGCCCAGTAGGATAGGTACCCTTTTTCTTGCGCTCCATGCCCCTCGGCACCCCGTCTGGACTCCGACACTCGCCCTCCAGCCTTCGACCTGTGTATGTACCTGCGTCCCCCGGACGGGATTTTGGGCAGGGCAGCCTCTGCTTTGCCGGGCTCTCTAACGTCTGCCCTCAGAATAGTGCTTGGTGCTTGGCCAGCATTTATTCAGTGAACAGAATGGTGGCCCAAGGGAGGTCTCCACTCCACAGGACTCTGCTCTGGGGTCACAGATGCCAGAGGGGAAGCTGGAGACCAAGGGGCCAACACAAAGTCCCTGCCTTCACAGACACTTGCACTGCAGTAAGGGACGACACGCCCGAGACAAATGCTTCCGCTCCGGGTTCGCCCTCCGCCTCGCTGCTCCCAACTACAGGCTCCCCACTGACCGAGCATCCCCGGGCCCAACACAGCACCTGGCTCACAGCAGGCGCTCGTCCAACGCACGTGGACAGAAATGAACTGTCCTCCGGAGACGGACACCTGGGCCACCGGGACCCCGAGGTCCTCATCTGCCATCAGATGGGCCTGGGGGGCCCCGGTGACTTCTCCCCCCGTGCACGCACCCCTGGGTGGTAGAGGCGGTCACACTGACGACCATAATGGTGGCGTTGGTCAGGATCTGCTGTAGGTTCTCGTTGTTCTTGCACTTGTCCAGGCTGTTGCCCAGCTCCTGGGGGTGAGAAGGCAAGAGAGGGGAGGTGCAGAGACTCAGGAAGGCCCTAGACCCTCTCTTGCTCTTGCACCCACCTGGGTCTCTTCTGGGGACACAGGGACAGCTGGGGTCTGTACACGGGGTGCCTGCCCCCTCCCAGTTCCGGGGACTTCACCGCTCAGAGCATGAGCAGCATCTGTCCTGTGCAACGGGTCCAAACTGGACCCGGGCAGAGCCACTGCCCCCATCAACTCAGGGTGCAAACCTGACCGCACGACTTCCCTGCACGTACGCCTCCTGCCACCATCCTCACCTTCTCCTGGCCTCACACAGGAGACTCCTCACTGCTGTCCCTGCCCTCACTAGCATCTGACCCTCTCGTAGCTTTCCCAGAAGGCCAAAGCCTTGGAGGTCACATGGGACCCGACCTCATCAACCCTGCCCCTCACTTCCTCATTTCTGTACACACCAGGGCTGGTGACCATCTCGGGGTCTTGGTACTCATCACTTCTTCCCCCAGATCTCTGCACGGCTGCCCCTGCATCAACCTTCAGATCTTGACTCAAATGCCACCTGCTCCAACCACTATTGGTGGCATGAGGAACCCCTCATCTCCCTCCCTGCTTCCTTGGCCTCAAGCAGCTCCCAGCCGTTCCTGGGAGACCCATCCAGGGAAGTGGCGGGACTGGAGGTGGGGCAGAGGAGTCCCGAGAACATCCTTTCCAGGCTTCGTCTCTTTCTTGCTGGGAAGCCTGGAGCAGCTGAACCACTGCTCATCCCCTCCAGTATCTCCAGGCCTCAGGAGAATGAGGAAGGCAGCTGAGGCTCGGGCATCCTCACTCTGGGTCATTCACCTGCTCCTTGCGCCGCCGCCCCCCAGCTTCACATGAGGGGCGATCAGCTCCTCCTGAGTCCTGACCTCTCTCCACTCACCTTGACCGTGCGGATGTAATCCAGTGCATTGGGGACCAGTGACTCCAGTTCAGGGAAGCGCTTTGAGTACTTATCCCGGATGAACTTATGGATGATGTCTAAGGCACATGGGGAGGGCAGATATCTGATGAGCGGGCCGGCAGATTCTGCTGTCTGTCCCCAGCACCCATCTCCCCTTCTTCCTTTAGTAACTGAACCCCTGAATTCAGCTGGGCTCATGGACACCCAGCAAAAAATCTGTGCTTTCCTGCTGCCCGTTCTGCTGGATGTGGCCATGTGAGTTCGTTCTGGTCTACGACATGTGATCTCAAGTGACACGTGCCATTTCCAGGTCACCCCCTTAAAGAACCATGCCCCCCTCTTCTTTCCTGTTTTGCTGCTGGGGATGCAGAGGTGATGGCTGGAGGTGGGCAGTCACCTTGTACCCTGACACAGCTGGCAGGTCAACAAGATAGAAAGAGCCTCATCCAGACTCTCACATCAGAGGAAAGCACACTTCCTTCTTATTTAAGCCTCTCTGTTACAGCAACTAAACCTGGACTTGAACTAGCACGAGGAGTTTGGGGACAGGACGCCGGGGAAGGCCAGCGGGATCCTGCCTGCCCCCTCTTTGGGGACGGGAGGAGGGTGTGAGGGCCAACAGGCAGGGCCGTCTCTGCTCGCCTTCCCAGCACTCACTCAGTTCGTTCTCGATCTCCACGGTCAGGTTGTTTGCATCCACGATGACCCGGTATTCGGGGGCTGCCTCGACTGGTCCCATCACTGTGAGGATGACAAACAGCCTGGGTGGGCGGGTGTGCGTCTAGGCCCCCACAGCTGGGGGAGTCAGGGGGCAGTGGGGTGTGGCTGGAGGGTTGTTGGGGGGCCGAGGAGAAAACCCGGAGGTAGGTTTACATGTCGGCCCACCTCCCAACTCTCTCCCTCCGGGCCAGTCTAGACATGACCCCATCTCGCTCTGGGAGGAACCCCTCCAGCAGCTCCCCACACCACTGAGGCTGAGGGTCAAGCTCCCCAGACAGGAAGCCCCATGAGGACAAATACTTTGTCTGTCTCCCACAGCTATGCTCCCAGTGCCCAGAACAGTGCCTGGCTGGGTATTTGCTGACTATTTGGCTCCGTGGTCTGGCCTCTGCCCTGACCCAGGCACCCCCCACCTTGAGACGCCTCTGTCTTATCACAACACCAGCCAGGAAGGACTGGCTGCAGTGCCTGAGCGCTCAGGGCTGCTTCAGTCTCCTCTGGGCCACCATCCTCCTTCCCTGGCACATCCCTTCCTCACATCTGTTTCTTTCTTTTTTTTTTTAAAAGATTTATTTATTTATTTATTTGACAGTGAGAGACAGCCAGCGAGAGAGGGAACACAAGCAGGGGGAGTGGGAGAGGAAGAGGCAGGCTTCTAGCAGAGGACCCTGATGTGGGGCTCGATCCCAGGACCCTGGGATCACGCCCTGAGCTGAAGGCAGACACCCAATGACTGTGCCACCCAGGCGCCCCCCTCACATCTGTTTCTGAAAGGCTCCCCCCCCAGGTTTTAACAATGATCGTAACAAGGACGACACACTGAAGGCGTTATCACAAGCCGTAGGCGCAGTGGCTGACACACAGGACTTACGTGTGTGCCACTGCTCCGGGAGCCTCACAGGTATTGCTCTGTTTTCCCACAACCACCCAGGGAGGCTGGGTTACATGAGACCAGTGACACGGAGAGAGAAATGGATGGACGCGGCCTGAAGCTGCAGAGCCAGCAGATGGCAGAGCTGAGATCTGGCCCCAACGTCCGCGTTCTTAACCCCGATGGCTCAAATGTCTCTTCGTCCTGACAACTCAGCGGCACCTCAGGGTCCTCCCATCCTTTCAGGAAGCTTAGAGGTCTCCTCTGTGCTCCCGCCACACTCCGACCACATCCAGTAGACACAGCCGCCACCCAGACTGTAGATGTTCCGTATCCACCTCCCTGACCACGCACCAGGTGAGATCAGGTCTGCCTTAACCTGGAGCCTGACCCAACATCAGGGAGTGTCCCTCCCTCCACTCCCCACAGCACTCCAGATGGAGAAGCTCCCTGGCCTGGTGCTTAAAATGCTGCAGGATCTGGCACTTCCTTGTACCACCTCTGCCACTCCAGATGTGCGAGGCTTTGCACACACAGCTCCCTTTCCCAGGACATACGGCCGCTGTTCTTCACCTGGTGTGTGTACTCATGCTTCAGAGCCCATTTCAGCAGTCAGCTCTTCCCAGCCTCTGAGGCAGGGTCAGCCCCCACCTAGCAGCGCCAGTGTCCCATGCTCCCCCCTGAACCCAGCAGGCACTGCCCACAACTGTCCGGACTCGGCCTGTCTGCCTTGCCAGACCCCGAGCCTTCTGAGAGCAGAGAGCTGGGCAAATATCCCAGGGCACCGAGGGCCCACACAGGCCTGCCACGGGCGCCTCTGCTCTGACCATGCTGCTGCTGTGCCCACAACCTCTGCCAACGAATTCCAGCCCAGAGCTCCACCTTGTCAAGAAGAATGGGTGGCAACAGGAGCAGCATCCCAGAGCTGGGCTGTGTATTCAGGAGACAACCTAGTGTTCCCCGAAGCTGATGATGCGATACCTGTGCATCTCAGGATTACTCTCTGTTTACCAAATGACACCAGTTACCCACTCACAGCAGCAATAATTTCCCTTCCCAGGTAAACTGAAGGAAAAGAGTATGCTGATTTAAGGAAAACGTGAAGTAAATAATAAAACAAGTGGTTTAGGGATGTGGCAAGACCCTGGAGCCTGAGCGGCCTTGAGGTGAGTCCTACCACAGCTGGTAAGCGCTCGGCACGGACGTAAGGAGCGTCAGCTTTACAACCTGATGTATTCTCGGGGGAGAAGACTGGGGTGGGATGGAAAAGAAAAAGAGGGCTCTCCAAAAGACTGAGAGGGCGATAGACCGAACTTTCAAAGCTGCAAGCAGCGAAAGAGCCCAGGGGCTGGGTGGGCGAGGGGGAGTGGGAGGGGAGAGGTACCTTCCGAAGCCTTGGCCTGCTTGCTGATATACTCCTCAATCTTCATCATGATCTCAGCAAACTGTTCGGGGAAGACAGACAGTCGGGACTCAGGACTCTGAGGAGGAAGCGCCACCGCGCACATCACCCCTCCCGGCAGCTTCTCTCTGCAGGCCGCTCACCATCTTGCTGTCCCACAGCTTGGCGATGCTCTTGACTGAATCCCCGGAAAGATCCAGCTGCGTCTCCTCCTGCACATCCTCGATCGCTGGCTCCTCTTCTTCCTCCCCATAGCTTCCTCCCTCCTCCTCCTCGGCCGCCTCCTCAAGGTCAGCCAGGAGCTCATCCGCCAGAGACATGACGAGGCCTGTGGCGGGGAGAGCAGGGTCCCCCTCATTAACGAGAGGGGCCTCTCCCCCCAGAAGGGCCTGGTGCTTCTTGGATCAAGCATGCAGGCTCCATAAAGACAAGTATTTTCACGTGATTTGTTGTTCAGAGCCTCACTGTGCCTGGCACCTAATAGGTGCTCAATGACCAGCGAATCGCTCTGCAAACAACCCTCCCGGAAGCAGGTGGTCTCCGGTCATAGCTCACACCACTCGCCCTTCTCACGCTCACTTCACTGGAAAACACACAGCGTGCCCTCACGCCACCGCCTCACTAAGACTTAAAAAATGGACATCCTCCTCTTGATGAGATGGGACCTCTCCTCAGACCCTTTTTTGTCCTATAACAGAGACTCCTCCCCAAAATTGTTGGGCCCCAAATGAGTGTCAGATAGCCTAAAATACTGATCTCCCCAGCCATCAGGGCAACCAGGTGGGGCATAAAAGGTCTGGAGTCCCGGGCTGATCCCCTCTGGCCATGAGCAGCCTCCTCATCTACTCCAGGTGGTGGACAAAATGAGTTTCTCTGAGTCCCATGAAATGGAAAAGAATGGGAAGGACTACTCAACAAGGTACAATCCCACCATCCTCCCCATTGCTTTTTTTTTTTTTTTTTTAATGAGAAAACTGTCCTCCTTCCTGCTCCTTCCCACTTTCCATAAAACAAATCCCCTCCCTCATTTCCTTCCCTTCCAGGCCACCCTCCCTTGAAGTGTAAAAACAGAAGCTTCCCAGGTGATCTGCCGGGTGATTCGTGGAGTGAAGCATGCTGGAGGTTGGGCAACAGGGAGAGCAGAGAACTCCTGGCCAATGTAAACGCACGGCCGATGCACAGCTACAGACATGCTTTGCAAGTGGGATCGTCAGTTGCATGGTGCCAGGTTTTTCTTTTTTCAAGAGGTTCAATATTTTCACACAGAATCTCTCACTTCCCATGTTTCCTTATAATTATTCAAATGGATAATTAAACTAACCCCCCCATACCACCACACACAGCACAGGCCGAACCCGACAAGTTACAGGACAGATTTGGCCCTTGAGGTGGCAGTTTGGGACCCCTGGGTGTCCAGTTGTCCATATGAGATCAGTTTCCCCTCACACCCTCCTCTCTCCCTTGGGTGCGCTATCCCCTTTAGTCCCACTTCTCTTTAACGTACCTGCATGGTCTCACATGTGCCTTCCTCTGAAACTCCCCTCCTCGCTTTCTCTGAACAAGGGAAGCTCTCTTTCCTTTATTTATTTATTTGAGAGTGAGAGAGAGCAAGCGAGCGCAAAGGGGGAGGGGCAGAGGGAAAGGGAGCAGACTCCCTGTTGAGCAGGGAGCCCGAGGCTGGGCTAGATCCCAGGATCCTGGGATCACGACCTGAGCTGAACGCAGCCGCTTAACCGACTAAACCACCCAGGCGCCCCTCTTTTCTTATAGAATATTCCCCACTCCCCATACATATAAGACTTGGGTATCTCTGCAGGTCCTCTCTGTTTCCCCACTCAACTGTCAGCAGATCCGGGCAAGAGATGTATCTGTTCGCAGCTACATCCTCACTGTCTAGTCGAAGGTCTAGCATGTAGTTGGCACTATCCGCTTAACGAAGGAACGACTTTATCTAATCCTTACATCGGCCACATCACGCTCTTTCTCCAGGTCTCTGTATTATTTTTTAGTCCCTCAGGGAGGGGCACAAACATTGTTTCCTGCAGCGTGCATCCCCGCGCCCCGGACTAGACCCTATCCCGCTGTTAATACATCTTACGAGCCCTTTCGTTCACCCCAACACTTAAGACTGTCCGGATTTCTAACATTTCAAACGCCCGTCTTCCCCATTAAGCTTACATTTCTGCAGGAACAGGGGCCATGCCCTCTTGGTTCACGGCTCACTATGCCCGCGATGAGCTCGCTCCATGCCAGCCCACGTCTCCGGCTACACCGCCGCCGGGACGCCCCTCGCCCTCGAGTCCTCGCACTCCTTCCTCCTGGTTCGAGCCCTCCTCAGCCCTCAGTTCTCCTCCCGTGTTCCCGCCACCCTGGGTGCGCCCCGCGGCGCTCCGCGCGTCCGTAATTACGTAATTACATAATCATTACCTGACTAAGCCGGTCTCCCCAGGGACCCGGCACAGCGCTGAGCGGACAGGGACAGTGTAGGCTCCCGCCACACCGCCAGAGCCCTGACGCTGTAGGAGCGCACAGGACCTCTGCGTAACCAGTCTACGGCCTGCCTCTCTCCCTGCACACGCCCGCCCCCGGACCCAGGAACCTAGCCTCCCGCCCTCCCCTCGTCTCCCTCACACGCACCTCTCCCAGCCTCGCACGACGGTTTCTAGAATAAGTCGCTTCCAAACAGAGGTCGACGCTCACTGATGACGTCTGCGGCTCGCGCCGGCGTTGCTGCAAAGCCGCGCTCTGATTGGCTCCCGCCGCTCGTCATTCTCGGCCGCCTTTGGAACAACAACTTTATTAGCTCCTGCCGCTAGGCTTAGAGGCGGTAAGCAGGAGAGGAGAGGGGACTTGTCGGCCTGACGGCCCGCCGAGGACTGAGCCTGGCAAGCGGGGAATCGCCTTAACCAGGCGAGAAGGTGCAGAGACAAGAATAAAGACGGGGACAACTCAGACGACTGGGGAAGGAGACCACAAAGCAAGGCCTTTAAGCCGGGCGGGACTCAGGGTGGAGGTGGAGGGGGTGAGGAGGGAAGTCGGAGGCCGGGAACTACAACTCCCAGAAGGCGTAGCGGCTAAGTCCCGGATGCCGTGCCGTGAAGCCCGATGGGACAGGTAGTTTTGCGAAGGCCTTAACCGAGAGGTTTGCGAGGTTGACCGTTCTGAGACCCGCGGCGCCCGGAGCGGGAGAGAGAGAGAGAGAGAGAGACATGGAACTGGAGCAGAGAGAGGGGTGAGTGGCTTGGGGGAAAACCACCACTCCCAAAAGGCATTGCGGCTGCATCACGTACAGCCCTCTGCACTTTTACTTGAGGGCGGATGGGAATTGTAGTTCATGCAACTGCTTTCGTTCAGCGCTCTTAGGGACTAGGGTCTGTACTTGGACATCTTGGGGGAGAAAGCCACAGATTTAGAGTTCTGGATCTGAGAGATGACGAGGTTGGAGGCCTGGACTCCCGGGTCTGAGTGAGGCGTTGGGGGCTTGAACACTCTAGGGTCCTCGGGGAGCAAGTCCTGAAGTCTGGACTTCTGGGTCTGAGGGAGGAGGAGGCTGGGGGTCTGGACTCCCGGGTCTGAGGGAGGAGGGGCTGGGGGCCTGGACTCCCGGGTCTGAGGGAGGAGGGGGCTGGGGGCCAGGACTCCTGGGTGTGAGGGGTCTGGATCCCTGGGTCTGATGGAAGAGGAGCAGGGGGTCTGGACTCCCGGGTCTGATGGAGGAGGGGGCTGGGGAGCCTGGGCTCCTGGGTATGATGGAGGAGGGGCTGGGGAGCAGGACTCCGGGTCTGAGTGAGGTGTTGGGGTCTTAAAGTCCCTGCGATCCTCGGGGAGCAAGTCTGGGGGTCTGGACTCCTGGATCCTGGAAGGAGGGGTCGGGGCTCGAACACCTGTGGGACTCCCGGGTCTGAGGGAGGAGGGAGCTGGGGGCCGAGGGTTCAGGGTCCCTGAACCTCCTGACCTTACAGGACCATGGCAGCTGTGGGCTTTGAAGAGTTCTCAGCGCCGCCAGGCTCGGAGTTGGCGCTACCTCCGCTCTTCGGTGGTCACATCTTGGAGAGCGAGCTGGAGACGGAAGTGGAGTTCGTGTCTGGGGGTCTGGGCGGCTCGGGGCTCCGGGAGCGAGATGAAGAGGAAGAGGCCGCCCGCGGCCAGCGGCGGCGCCAGCGGGAACTAAATCGCAGGAAGTACCAGGCGCTAGGGCGGCGCTGCCGGGAGATCGAGCAGGTAGGTGAGTGCGGATTCTCCCCTTTCGGGGCCCCCTGGCCAAAATTACTCCTTCCCAGTCTCTGCCTGTCCATGTGCCAGCCTTCTTTACCTAGCTGAGTGAATCTTTCATTCATTTATTCTGTACCTGTTATGTGCCAGGCACCATGCAAGGCCCCTGGAGAGCCGGGTGCTCTATGAGCGTCCCTGACGACCCACATCAGCTCACTGTTTGCAGGTGCCTCTCCTGTTCCGCACTGATCAGGCTTCTCAGGTCTGCCATACCCCTCACATCAGGCCCTCGCGGCCTGTCCACTCTGCTGCTTGCATCTCCCTTGGAGCCTCCTATCCCCACGGCTCCTGCCCCAGATGCAGTTTCTATCAGCTGCATCACTGCATCGGCTTCCTGGCTGAGAAAGGGGAGCGCGCAGTTGGCAGGGACCAGGTCTTCAAAGGCCAGGAACACCAGGGCATGAAGTTTGGTTTTGTTTTGTTGCTTGATTTAAGTAAGGGGGAGCCGTTGGAAGGTTTCAGACAGGGTGGGGACAGGGTCGGGTCTGGGTGTTTGGAAGACCGAGCTTGGTCGTATTAGTCTCTTAGGCCTGCTGTACCACGAACTGGGTGCTCAGTAAAAGAAATGTACTGTCACAGCTCTCTGCAGGCCGCAGGTGCAAGATCAGGCTGTCAGCAGGTGTCAGCAGGACTGGTTCCTTCTGAGCCCCCCCCCTGGGGGGGGCGGCAGGGGGTGTGGAAAAGTGTCTACTACGTCCTCTCTCCTTGCATCTGGTGGTTGCTGGCAATCATCGGTGTCCCCGACTGGTGATCTCTGCCTTCACCGTCACGCGTTCCCCCTGGGCATGGCTGTCTGTGCCCCAATTTCCTCCCCGTATGAGGACATGGGCCCGCTTACTGACCTCATTTCACTTGATTATCCCTGTGAAGACCCTATGTCCGAAGGTCACGTTCTGAGGTACTGGGAGTTAGGACTGTACACCTTTTTTGGGGACACCATCCAACCCCTAACGGTGGTGTTGGGGACACTGGGGACAAGGGGAGGCTGGTGTCATGGTCTGAGCTGGAGTGGGGGTCAGGAGACAGAGCACGTAGAGAGCAAGGACGGACGTTCAAGCCGTCTTTGGGTGCAGAGCACATTAGGCTGCCTGGAGCGGGACAGACGTTTGCTTTGACAGATGTCGGAGAGGGCCCCTCGGGAAGTGGGAGCAGGGGGAGTGCTTGGAGCAGGTCAGCTCCGTGTATTAAAATGTACTGCCTGGAAGTTGCACCAGAGCTGAAGGTGTGTGCCCGTGGCCAGCCGCTCCCACGCACCCAGTGACAGGACGTTCGCAGGACGCTCTCTGCCTCGTGGTTTCGTGTATGCGTACATGCACAGCTGGAAGACGGCAGGGGACCAATCAGGTGTGATGTACACAAACCAGACACCATACATCTTGTGCTAGGGGCTGTTGGCTCCACCGCGTCCTTAGCTCACCCCGACCTCGTTCCCTCCTCACCCCTCTCACCTCTGCTCCCCTGGAGACTGCTCCCGTGAGTTCCACAATAGCAGTAACATTTCATCCATGGCATTCTGTATTCATAGGGCTTCTCAGTACACGGGTGGTGACATGAGTGACCGCGGTCACGTGGGAGTACCCACCGTGTGCCAGGCCTGCCCTGGGCTTTACACAGGTGTCGTCTCAGGACGCCCTGCCGCCTCTACCTGCCCCCCCCCCACCTGGCAGCGGGACCCCGAGCCCCCTTTAACACATGGATACCGGGATCCAAAGGGATTCAGTCATTTGCTCACACGGAGCCGGCATTTGAGTTTCTGCTTTGTCCACCCCATTAGGAATAGGTGGTGGTGTTATTCCTGTTTACAAACGTAAGGCCCAGAGCCGTTCTAGGTAACTCGCCCCAGGTCACACAGCTGAAAGGGTCGGCTGGGGTTTGAACCCAGATCTTTCTGAGCCGGTGTCCTACCTACTCATCCGTGTCTTGGCCTACACACCTCTGATGGTCCTGAAGTAGCCACCACCTGCCTAATGTCTGGCAAGTGGGCGTGGTGTCCCTTGCACTTTACACAACAGGGGGTCACGCGTTCAGCAATACTGACGGAGCACCCTCCCCCTGCCCCCGCCAGCTTCTGCTCAAGGCATGGGACCCAGGCACGATCCCTGTCCTTTGGTGCTTTGTCTGGTGGGGGGAGACAGACAGTGAGCAAGAGAAGTGGATAGGCTAGAAGGCAGTGAGGAGCGTTGTAAGGAAAACTGAGGCAGAGAGGAGTGGTTGGGGGCACAGGGGGGCATGGGGGAGCACGGCAGGGGACATGAGGAGGGGGTATTGCAGTTAGTGGGAGGTCTGGGTGGACTCCCTGAGCAGGTAATCTCTGGGGTCAGACTTGCAGGAGGGAGCTCTGCAGGCACGTGGGAAGGCCCCCAGGAGGGGAGGAGGCCCACTGGGGTGCAGTGGATGCGAGGGAGAGGGGCAGGAGGGGCCGAGAGGAGGGAAGAAGTGGGTGCAGCAGGCCCCGGAGGCTGGGGGGCAGTGTGGCCGCCTCCCTGGGTCCCCGCCAGGGCTCCGCTCACCACGCGCAGAGTAAGTGAGTAGAGTCCAGGTGACTTGTGCCTTCTCCTGCCTCCCTGCAGGTGAATGAGCGGGTCCTGAACAGGCTCCATCAGGTGCAAAGGATAACACGGAGACTCCAGCAGGAGCGGAGGTAACCCCTTGCATGCCCCCTGCGTCCCGTGCCTCTGCTCCCGGCGGCCGTGTCGGCCACCTCTCGCGCTTCTTGCCCGCTTCCTGCCTGCCCTGGCCTTGCCGGAAGGGCTGAGGGAGGCTGGGGCGGTGGGTGCGCTCCCTCTGAAGGGGAGGCACAGAACAGAAGATCAGGATGTAGAGTCGTACGCTTGGTTTCAAGCAGTTTTGCTGTGTGACTCTGAGCAATCAACATCCCTCTCTGAGCCTGTTTCCTGGCTCAGTTGATTTCGGTAATGCCAAAATCTCGTGGCTGCTGAGGACCGAACAGGAGCTCATGGGAAGAGCCTAGCCTGGAGCTTCCCGCCACGCACTGTGTCCCCGTGTCTGTGGACCGTGCACAGTGCTCAGCCCCGGTCAGTCCTCAGCCCCGCACTCACCTGACCACAGGACGTGCCCGCCCTCAAGCCCTTCCTTGGCGTTCAGGTCCCTCACCCGCCTACTTTCCCCTGCCTCCTGGGCATTCCTCCTCGCTGGTACCCAGGGCTCGGCCCTGGGTCCCCCCGTGTCCACACCTCCACTGTCCAGCACGGCAGCCACAGGTGGCGACTTAACCCGAGACTTCGTTAAAGTTGAAAGTTAACGTTAGTCAAAATAAATTTTAATTCACTGGAGTGAAACAGAAAATTCAATTCCTCAGCTGCACTGGCCTCTGTTTACGTGCTTGGCAGCCTCCAGTGGTGATTTTCACCCAAACTAACTAAAAGTAAATGAAATTAAAAACATCCGTTCCTCAGTGGTGCTCACTGCACAGCTCAGTAGCACGGGTGGCAACCGACGTCAAAACCGAAATAAATGACCTCAAAAAGTTGGTTCCTCCGTGGCTGTCACCACATGCCAGGGGCTCCACAACAGCGACAGGTGGCCAGCGGCTAGTAGTGCATAGCAGGGGTACAGGACGTTTCTGTTCTCACAGAAGGTTCTGTGTGCACTTCCGGAACGTCTCACAGCACCACGGCCTGAAGGGCCACGTACACACTGCCAGCCTTTGAATCCTGTCTGCAGCTCTTTGAACTCTCTGTCCCCTTTGTCAGCCGCCCGCTGGGCAGTGACTTCTGGTCACCTCACTCGTATGCA
Organism: Ailuropoda melanoleuca; assembly: GCF_002007445.2. NCBI lineage: Eukaryota > Metazoa > Chordata > Mammalia > Carnivora > Ursidae > Ailuropoda > Ailuropoda melanoleuca. The sequence goes on from NC_048229.1 coordinate 27,210,318, forward strand.
AAGCTAACTCTGACCTCGCCCCCTGACCCCGGTCTGCTCCCCCTCAGGCTGCTCCACGTCAGAGTGAACCCTCCCAGTTGTTTCTCTCTCACCCTCAGAACAGACCCAGGATGCCAGCACCCTGGGCCAAGGGACTCAGCTCCTTGCCCAATGCCTGCCCTGCTCGCCCTGGCCTCCCTGACCCCTCCCGAGGCTCCTGCCACCACACCCTGGGTGAACCTTTTTTCCCGGCTGCACCATTAGCCAAGACTTTGTTTTACAGTAAAATCAAGAGAGTTTATGAAAGGGAAGGCCGGCCTTTATGGTTGAAACATGAGTTCGGGAAAGGATCTGCACGTGCTAAACTTCCCTTAACCACACAGATCAGTCACGGTGATCGTGCTTTCTGAACTCTCTGGAGCTTGGCCCCGTGCTTCTCAAAGTGCAGCCCGTGGACCAGGAGCCTCGGCACCACCTGGGAACTTGCCACAAACCCAGGTTCCAAGACCTCACCCCAAACCTACCACATCAGAAATTCGGGGGGTGGTCGGGAGACCTTCTAAAACGTAAGGCACGCCACTGTGTAAAACCAGTATGGCCGTTCCCCTCAATTTAAAGACGGAATTGCCATATGAGGTAGCAAGTCCACTTGTAGATACACACCCAGAAAAGCTGAAAGCGGGGCCACTCACGGATACGTGCGCACCCATGATCACAACAGTGTGCACAGCAGCCCAGCGTGGACGCATCCGAGCGTCTGTCTGCAGATGGGCGGGTGAGCACAGTGTGGTCCACACGTGGGACTACCATCTGGTCTTGAAAAGGGTGCTACACCACAGACCCCGAAGACGTTGTGCTAAGTGAAGTCAGCCGGTCACTGAAGGACAAATACCGTGATTCCACTCCTGTGAGGACTTGCGTTCACAGAGACAGACAGGAGAGTGGTGGTTGCTAGGGGCAGGGCACCGGGGAGTTGTTCAGTGGGACAGACTTGGGGAAGAGGAAGAGAGTCCTGGAGACAGATGGTGATGGCTGCCCAACAGTGTGAATGTGCTTAATGCCGCTGAGCTGGACACTGACAAATGCTTAAACTGGCAAATGGTATGTTATGTGTATCTTACCACAAATTTTTAAAGATTCTTTTTTCAAAAGTAAAAAAAAAAAAGAAAGGATAAAAGGCAAGACACACCAAGTCACTTCTCTGCTCCAAACCCCGCCGGGGACCCACGTGACTCAGAGCAAGACTTATCCTACGACAAGGCCCTCTGTCAGAGGGCCTGTCACACCCTGCTCTACCAAGAGCACAGCACACGTGCTGCTCCCGCCTCAGGGCCTTTGCGCAGGTTGTTCCTTCCACCAGAAATGTTTTTCTGCCACTCCCTCACCTTCTCATGAGGCATCCCCCACCATCCTTTTGAGGTTCCAGCCCTCTTCCAGGTATCCTGCGTCTTCCTACATTCCAGCTTACTGTTTTATGGATTTGCTGACTGTGCCCCAAGTTCAGTAGGCACAGGGGTTTTTGTGTGATCCCCGAAGTATTGCTAGCACTGAGAACACATGGTGCGGAGCCGGTGCGGACACACACCTGGAGAGATTGCATGTAAAGCGCTCCGCCCAGGCGCTGGCCCCCCGGGTAGCATTCAGACCTTAAAAACCCCAAAGTTCTTAGAAGCAGGGACTAGGGGAGGCAGGAGTGCTCTGCACGGTCTTTCTCTTGCTCTTTGGTTCTGATAAAGACACCAGCGGACACCAGAACGTTGGCAGAGCACTAGGGGATGTCACTGCTAGCTGCAGTGCCACTTTCATGGTGATCCGCCCACTCAGGGTTCTCTTGTCCTGTTGACAGAGCAGGAAACCAGTGCAGAGAGGTCCCCCTGTCTGGCCCAGGGTCCCACTGCGTGCTCAAGTACTTGGACCACGGTCTCAGATTTGGGAGCTCCGAATCTTCTGGCTCTATGGTTCCAGGGCAACCTTGGCTTCAGAGCTGGGGCTAGGCTGTGGGGTACCCCTTTCCCCAACCACCAGACACTGAGGTTGTGCCCCTGGTGGCCTCTCTCCGGACACAGGTTCCTCATGAGAGTGCTGGATGCTTACGGTGATGACTACCGCACCAGCCAGCTCACCATCGTCCTGGAGGTGAGCACGGCCTCCTAGCAGGCTGGGGCGGGGCAGGGGGGGGCTGGGTACCAGGACAGAGTCTTCACCTGCCGCCCCTTTTCCCCACCAGGACGAGGGCAGCCAGGGCACAGATGCTCCCACTCCCGGCAATGCTGAGAACGAACCTCCAGAGAAAGAGGGGCTGTCTCCACCCCGAAGGATGCCCGCACCCCCAGAACCCAGCAGCCCGACCCCTGGTGAGGGACCCAGTGGACGCAAGAGGCGGCGAGCGCCCCGGGAAGGACGCCGAGCAGGAGCTGTGCTGACTCCAGAACTGGCCCCGGTGCAGGTGGGACCAGGGCTCCTGGGTTTGGCAACAGTGCTATGGGGGCTGGGCCTGGCAGAGCAGGCAGGCTCCGGCTGGGGACAGCTGGAGAAAGGAGGTGGGGCTGGAAGGGTTGGGGGTGGGTAGGGAAGGAGAAAGAGCCGGAACAAGCCAGGTGAGGGGTGAGGGCTCAGGTGGAAAAGGAAGGAGAGAGACCTGGAGGAGGCTGGGGGAGCAGGAAAGAGACTAGAGAAGGTTGGAGCATAGGGGAGAGGGAGGGTCAGAGACCACGGGCAGAAGGGAAGGCAGGACTGTTGGGGTGTTCGCCCAGGTGCCCAGAGGAAGTTGTCTGAGGAGCCAGAATTGAGGCCGGTGGGCCTGCTCACGCCTGCTCCTTCTCTCCCCCAGATTAAGGTGGAGGAAGACTTTGGCTTCGAAGCAGATGAGGCCCTGGACTCCAGCTGGGTTTCTCGGGGGCCAGACAAACTGCTGCCCTACCCCACCCTAGCCAGCCCCCCTTTTGACTGACCCCCACCCCCAATAAACTGACCCCCAGAAATGCCTTGGCCACTGTCTGTTCCCACCACTGATCACGCACAAGCTCAGATTCTGGGGTCGCTTTTTGAATTTTATTGGCTACAGGGGAGGGCCGCCTCCATGTCACCAGGGGTGCTCACAGTTTCTTCAGCCACTCCATGCTTGGGCCCTGGGGGTCCTGGGGGTGGCTGGGCACTTCGGGCATGTTCCCATCATCTCGGAGGGGCACTGTGGGGCAGGAGGGTGGGCCACTAAGACCAGCAGATCTTGGGAGGCCCATGAAGGCTAGTCTGTCAGTTCATATTCAAAGAGGGAACGGGGACCCCAGGGGAGAGGTGAAAGAGGGGACACAGAAGCAGGGAGACAGAGACCCAGAGGCGTGGAAAAGCATAGAGAGAGACAGAATGACAAAAAGCCAGAAAGGAATACAAATCTGGAACAACAACAGAAACTCACAAGTGCAAAACTGACAGGAAATGAGTTTTATGGCACATGGATTAGATCTCAGAAAAAAAAGAAAGTCCAGCCCACACTACAGATTCTCAGACCCCTGCAGAGGAAAGACCTGTCCATGATGATTCCTCCCCCAGCACAGGGAGGTTACCCCCCGAACCCCCACTCCCACTTGGGGCCAGCCCTCCAGCTCCCACTCACCTGGATAGTTGTAGGGCGTGGCCTGGTTGATCATGGTGGCGTATTTGGTGAAGGGGCTGAGGGTGGGCAGAATTACAGCTGTGGAGAGACGGGTGAGGCCCCGGGGAAGGTGGCTTTCAGGCGGGGGTGGGAGAGGAAGGGGCAGAAGCTGAGCCTTGGCAAACTGGGAGTCAAGTACATGGGAGGAGGGGGGCAGGGAGGTCCTGCCCCTCCAGGAGACCCCTTGGCATTCTGGGATCCCCATTTATCAGCAGGAGAGGGGGTGGGAGCAAGCAATTCAAGGAAACATGGGACCTAGAGGCCACAGGGAAGGGAAGACATGGGGGTGGTCACGGAATGAGTGCATGAGTGTAGAGGTGGTCAGGGAGCACAAGGTGGTGGGTGAGAGGAGTGTTTTGGGAATCTTCCAGAGGAATCACGAACTGTTTCAAACTGAGGAAAGGAGGGTTGTACAAGGATTAGTCGCTGGGAAATTACAGCCCACCCAGGTGGGAGCCAGGACTCTGGGGGGCAGGGGTAGGGGGTAAAAGCAATGTTCCAGGCCAGCACTGTCTGATAGAAATATAAGAGCCACATACTTAGTTTCACACCTTCTAACAGCCACATTAAACATAAAGTTAAAAGGAAAGGAGCTTGGAGATACTCTAAAGACTTGTCATATACTCTGCAATCCAGTGTGTACGTGACACAACCGAAACGTGTACCAGCTCAACTCAGTGGCCAGTGTGGCCAGTGGCTGCCTTAAGAGACAACTGCTCTAGAACCTCACCCGCGGCGCGTGGCCTACAGAACAGCAGTACTGACAAGATCTGGGGACCCGGGAGAAATGCTGCATCCCCTGCCCCATCCCAGACCTATGCAATGGCAGCCTGCATCTCAACAAGACCTGCCACACATTCAAGTGGGAGTAACCCTGTTCTAGAACAGACGCTGTCAATAGAATCACTGAGGGATTTCACAGGATTCCCCAGCCCCACCTCCACCCCACTCAGCTCCACACTGAACGTGGTGGGGGGCGAGGCTGAAAAGTGGGTAGGATTCGGACATTTACTTTTGTCGCTCAGGTGTTTTTAATGCACAGCCGGGGCTGAGAACCTCTCCTTTGGGGGATCATGGACCTCCTGGGTAGGTGTGTACGGGGTGGGAAGAGGGTCTGGTGAAGGGGTCATAATATCGGGATGGGGCGGGCAAGGGGTCGTCGTGCGGGCGCTAACACACGAGGGAGCCACAGAACGTTGAGGGGGACAGGATGGAACGCTAGTGGGGAGCGACGGGGCTTTGGGGCAGGGTGGGGCGATGCAGGCTCACGCACCAAGGCCCCCGATAGTGAAGGACGCGACCAGCACCGGCTCCTTGGCCCAGGCATCCTTGAGGAAGGTGGCGAGTCCTGCAGGGGCGGGTGAGGAGGGTCAGTCCTGCAGGGGACGCCCCCAGTGACCTCTAACCCTCTCGCGCCGCCCCTGCCCTGGAGGAGCCCTCTCGTGACCTTGGCGTCCCCCTCCCAACCGGACCCCACCGCCTCCACGGAGGCTCTGCCGCGCCCCAGCCCCGGCACCACCAGGGGTCCCGGAACCACCGGACCCCGTGCGACCGCGGGGCCCTCACTTACTACCGGCCATCTTGGTCGCGGCGGCGGCAAGCACGCGGAGCACTCTGGGAGTTGTGGTCCCTGCGCCGGAGTCTCTGCTCTCTGAGTCTGCGCGTGCACCCTGGCACGGAACTGAGGTCCAGGGCGGGGACGAGGACGCGGAGCAGTCTGGGACTTGTGGTACCCGCGCGCGAGCCCCAGCCGTCTGAGTCCGCGCGTGCGCACTGGCGCAGAAGAGCTGTCAGAAGCTGCCGCGGAAACGCGGGCGGCGCTGCAGATTAAAGGGCAAGCCTGTCTCTCCGCCTAGGAGTCACGCCTGAGGAGCACTCCCAGGATTCCAGCTGTGACCCATCCAAGGCGGAATGCAACAGTCTTCATTTTAGAGTTTACTCATGAAAGCCCATTCTACAGATGGAGGAACGGAGGCCGGGAGAGGACAAAGGACAGCTATCATTTGAGGTCGCAGCTCAAAATCAGTTCGTTCTGGAAGCTTTACCTCTCATCCCAGAAGGGTTAGGGGTCTTCCGTGGATTCTCGCAGTGCCATATGGGACCTCTATGGTAGCTCGCTTTTCTTTTCTTTTTCTCTTTCTTCTTCTTCTTCTTCTTTTTTTTTTTTTTTAACTCAGCTGGTTGGCCTCTGTCTTTACATCAGACTGGGAGCTGCTCTAGGGCAGTAATGGGGTCTGACTCCTCTCTGTGCTCCCAGAATAGCGCAGCACAGCGTCCCACACATAATAGGTGCTAGTTTTTAGTCTTTTTTTTTTTTTTTAAGTTTAATTGGTGAACACAAGTGGTTATGACTGCCCCTTCTCCCAGGTTTTCCACAGCACCATGGGGCTGTGACACGGTCAGCCAGAGGCCCCCACTTCCCTCCTCCCTTCCTTAAACAGAACTCTGGCTCTGGCTTTCTGACACTGCATTTCCTGAGAGGTGAGCGGGCACAGCTGAGCCCTGGCTCCTCCTTCTGCTCCAGCCGAGATCTGTCCGCCATGGCTCTGGTGCCGACCCTCCAGCTGCTGACCCTCTGTGAGCCACCCCACCCCCTTCACCCTGGGTCCCAGGCTGCTTGGGGCGCAGAGAGATAGGCTCTGGGGACCTGGACACCCTGAGTAGGGAGGGGGAAAGGAAGAGGGCTACTGAGTCTCCCTGAGGGCAGGTGCAGGATAGTCAGGGAGCACCAGCTGAAGGCTCAGAATTCTAGACCAGAACAAGGGGACAGGACCCAGATCCTTGGGCCCTAACACAGAAGGACACATGGGTCCTGAATTCCTATTCCTGGACAAGGAGAGCATGGGGGCAGGATTCTCTGGGTCCTGAGGCAGGAGGGTGCTAAGGACCTGAACTCCTGCGGATAGCAAGTGTGGAGTCCTAGATTCTGATGTAGGAAGACGACGAAGCCAGAACACCTGGGTCTCTGGGAAAGGAGGGAGCTGGGGATCCAGACTCCTGACCCCAGGGAGGAGACACTGTGGGCTCAGACCACTGTCTCCTGGAAAATATGGAGTCCAAGGGTCTGAACACTGGGTGTAGAGGCAAGAGAGGGCTGGGGCCAGAATTCAGGCTTCTGAAGTAGGTGGGGAGTAAGAACCTCGAGTTATGGCTACTGAGAGAGGGCACATGGGTAAGATTCCTGTTTCCTAGAGGAAGGATTTAGATTCCTGAGTTTGCAGTGAGGTAGGACTGGGAGAAGACTAGGGCTTTGAAAAGACTTAGCCTGTCCACCTTCTACAGGGCCTCTGTGTCATGCAGACATCACTCCAACTGGTGAGTAATATCTCCCCTCCATTCACCTGTAAGCTGCTGACAGCCCATTTCCAACTACTCAGATTTTATTTTGGTGCTCCCTGACCCTAGATTTCCAGATTTTCCTTCCTCTCCTCCCTTCTTTCATCTTTTCCTTCCTTCCCTCCCTCCTTCCTTTCTTTCCTTATCTTACTCCCTTCAGTGACCCGCAGAGGTGAGCAGTGAAGACCATGAACTTTGGAGCTAAAGAGACCTAAGCTGCAACCCCACTTTCACCATATTATTCATTTACAACTTTGAACAAACCACTGCTTGCTCCTCAGTTTCCTTCTCTGTGAAATGGGCTATTGTGAGGATTTAATAAAATCACCCATGTGTACGGGGCGCCTGGCTGGCTCAGTCGGTAGAGCACGCAACTCTTGATCTTGGCATTGTGAGTTTGAGCCCCATGTTGGGTGTAGAGATTACTTTAAAAAATAGAAGTATTTAAAAATGAATTTAAAAATCACATAAAACCCTTGACTCAAAGCATGGCATAGTGCAGGGCTCAAGAAACAGGACTTCTGGCAATGCCAATTATTCCCCCGTTTGGAAACCAACTTCCACAAGAGTACGATCCTCCACCCTGAGACAGCCTTGAGTTTCTTTCCAGGTTTTCTGATTGGTGAGACCTCTTTCTCTCAAACCGCCCCCCCATTACACTACAACTAAGAATCGCCTGGAAAACCACTGATACCTTAGCTATCAATTTATTTTAATTATTATTTTTTAAACGATAAAGCTAACATATATTCATGGTTTAAAAAATTACTCCCAAAGGACATATAACCTCCCTTTTCCCCTTCCTCATCTTAAGCTCTAAATCCTTACAAAAAATTTCCATGCATTCAGACACATATATGTATTTATATACCCCTTTGTTTTCTCGCCAAGGCAAAATTGATTTTTCATGACTCATACTATTTTGCATCTTACATTTTTTCACTTTACAATCTCTCTTGGAGACGTTTCCATTTTATTATAACTATACTTTTTAAACTGCAATATAACATTTGCCATTGTATGGCTGGATTCTAGTTCACTTGGCCCTCTCGGCGTATATTTAGGTTGCTTCCAGTGTCCTTCCCCAGCCTCACCCTAATCAATGCTTCAAGGAGTACTCCAGTGTGAGCTTTGTGCGCCCATTTATGTACAGTTGTCTAGGGTGAAACGGTGGAATTACGAGGGCATGCCCTTTGTGTATTTGGACAGAAAGGATGAACTGCGTTCTCAAAAGGTACACTCGAGGGAACCTAACTACCCGTTTCACCGTATCTTCACCCAAACAGAGTATAAACCACTGTTTTAATTTTTGACAACCTGGTAGGCAAAAAATCTTACTGTTGTTTTAATTTTTTTTAATGATTACTAGTAACATTAAGCAACTTCCCCCCTCCCCATGTGTTTTCATCCATTGGACTTCCTCTTCTGTGCACTGCCTGATTCATAGGTTTTGCCCAATTTTCAACTCTGCTGGGTTTGGGATTTCTTTCTATACTCTTAATCTATGTGATTAATGAATAAGTCATTTCTGCCAGTGCTGTTTCTGGTTTTCTGGTCCCTATCTGTCTCTTCTCATACACAACTTTAAACTTTTGCCGTCATCAAATTAATTAACCTTGTCTCTTCTGAATTTTTTGTTTTATATTTTAAGGTAGCTTTCTCTACCCCCAAGATAAATATATTTTCCTATATTTTCTTTTACTACTTTTACAGTAAAACAAAACAAAACAAAACAATGTAGGTCTTTAATTAACCTGGAATTGGTCTTGGGGAATTTGGTCTGAGGTAGGGATACAACTAACTTTCTTTCTTCTTTCTTTCTTTTTCTTTTTCTTTCTTTCTTCTTTCTTTCTTTCTTTCTTTCTTTCTTTCTTTCTTTCTTTCTTTCTCCCTCTCTCTCTCTCTCTCTTTCTTTCTTTTTCTTTTCCCTCCCTCCCTTCCTTCCTTCCTTTTCCTTTCTTTCCTTTCTTTCTCCCAAATAGCAAGTTTTGGCAACTACTGAAATATGTTGACAATGTTACAAATAGTCTGAAGAGCAATTTAAAATTACAGATTTCTGGGACCCAATCCCTTGACATTATGTTTAAAAACCATGGAGTAAAGCTCAGGAGCTGCCCTGCTTCTCTAATTTGCAGCTAGTCCTTACAATCCTTAACCAGGGTCCAGCATCTCCCCTACTTTACAAGCAGGAAACTAAGGATGAGAAAGAGGCAGGGATTGCCCCCAGGTGATTCTCTTCCCACCCCATCTCCTCAGGCTCCCAGGAAACCCAGGGACCCAGCAGCCCTGTTTATTCAGTCCCCCCCGCCTTATACTCCAAGCCATGGCTGGAGGCTCAGCCTGCTGCTGTTGTAACCCCTGGGGTCAATGTGACCTTGAGGTGCCAGGCACCTCAACCTGCCTGGAGGTTTGCACTCTTCAAGTCTGGAGTGATCACCCCTGTGCTGTACCGGGATGTGTCCATGGAGCTGGCAGAGTTCTTCCTGGAGGAGGTGACCCCAGCCCAGGGCGGCAGTTACCGCTGCTGCTACCGAAATCCAGGCTGGAATCTGGGTGTCTGGTCCCATCCCAGTGATACGCTGGAACTGCTGGTGACAGGTGAGGTCCTGGGGTGGGAGGGGGGGAGAAGAAGGGACTTTGGGAGTGATGAGGGAGGAAGAAGGAGAGACAGAGAAATACAGGGAAAGAGATACTGAAAGAGACATATAGACACAGGCTTGTACAATGACCCAGAGCAAAAACGCTACGTGGGGAGAGAAAGAGAAACAGGGATGGTTCTTAACCAGGGACGATGTGCCCCCCAGGTGACCTTTCTGGCAATATCTGGGGACATTTTTGGTTGTCACTACTACCAGAGATGCTGCAAAACATCCAACAATGCACAGGACAGCCCCCATCCTCGCCCCGTACAACAAAGAATTATCCAGATTGATCCGAAATGTCCCGAGTGCTGAGATTAGGAAACCTTGGGAGAAAGCCAGAAACACCAGAACAAACACTTCCAGAGACGCTGCCTCCGAGATCCAGGGTAGTGAAACACAGGACAGGGAGATTAAAACAGGGACACAGAAAGAATTTTAGTGAGGCTCCGGCAGAGACACGGGGACATCCAGGGAAGAAGGACAGAGACACAGAGAAAGGCGTATGTCCTTGGGGATGAAGACACAGGGGGAGTCAGGGATAACGAGCAAAGGGCACAGAGACCGACCCGGAGGCGGAGAAACTGTGGGAGACGCTGGCAGAGATAAAGAGACACGGGGTGCCCCCGTGAAGTGCAGAGAGAGAGGTAGAGGCTGGGGGGCCGGCGGACAGCGGAGAGGAAGTGAGGGAGGGAGATGGAGGAGCGGGCGAGCGGGCGGGAGGGAGATGGAGGAGAGGGCGGGCGGGAGGCAGGTGGAGGCGGAGGAGAGGGCAGGAGGGAAGCAGAGGGAGCGGGTCCGGAGGCGGCGGCAGGGCCGCGCCAGCGCTCGTCCCGGTCCGTGCCCCTCGCAGACCAGCTGCCCGCCCCGTCGCTGGTGGCGCTGCCCGGGCCGGTGGTGGCTCCCGGCGCCAACGTGAGCCTGCGCTGCGCGGGCCGCCTGCGGGGCATGAGCTTCGCGCTGTACCGCGTGGGCGTGGCGGCGCCGCTGCAGTACCGCGACTCGGCCGAGCCGTGGGCCGACTTCCCTCTGCCCGGCGCCAGCGCGCCCGGCACCTACAGCTGCTACTACCACACGCCGTCCTCCCCCTACGTGCTGTCGCTGCGCAGCGAGCCGCTGGTCATCAGCGCCGACGGTGAGGGCAGCGCGCCCCGCCCCAGCCCCTGCTTCCCAGCCCCGGGGGTCCGGGCCCCCGGTTCCTCCCTGCTCCCCAGCCCCAGGGGTCTGGATCCCCAGCCTCTCCCTGCTCCCCAACCCAGGAGTCCGGGTCCCCAGCCTCTCCCTGATCTCTAGCCTGGGGGTCAGGGCCCCCAAACCCTCCCTGCTCCTCACCTCGGGGGTCCGTGGCCCCCCCCCCGTTCCTCCCTGCTCCCCAATCTAGGGATCAGGACCCTCCCCTCTCCACCCCAAATCCAGGAGTCCTGCTCCCATCGACCCACCACACTTTGAGACTGGGAGCTGTGTCCCCAGTCTCACCCTGGAGGTTCAAGACCCAGAGGGCAGGCCCAGGCTGTGGGCTCCGGAGCTGAAGGCCTCTCTCTCTTGCTGTCCTGCAGGCTCAGGCTCCTTGGACTACACGCAGGGCAACCTTGTCCGCCTGGGGCTGGCTGGCCTGGTGCTCATCTCCCTGGGCACACTGGTCGTTTTTGACTGGCGCAGCCAGAGTCACGCCCCACGCAGTGTCAGGCCCTGAGGCCCAGACGACTGGATACAGATGCTTCGCAGTGTGAGAAGACCTCCCAGAGATGGAAAGAAGAAACGGATTCTTGGGTTTCGCCTGGACCTTCCAAGAGCCCCACAGTCCTTCTGGCTGAGCCCGGCTTCTGGGCCATAATAAGCTTCTACTGTGTCTAGCTCCCTTCTGGGTCATTCCTCTAGTGGATCAGGGGAAGGCTGTATCCGTGGTTAAGGCTTCCTAGTCACGAGGCCTGGGTTCGATTCCCAGTGCCGCTGCTCACTCACTGGGTTATTAGGAAAGAAGCCTTCCCAAGTCTCAGTTGCCTTGACTGTAAAATGGGCTCACTGATAATACCCACATCATAATCTTGTTATAGGATTAAGAGGGCGACACACACGAAGCCCTTAAAAGTGACTGGCCCATAGTAAATGCTCAATAAATGTTAGCTATCCTGTAACTGCGGTTTCTACCAGATGCTCAGGGCCGGAATGAAGTTAGCTCTTCTCCATCCCATTGTGCATGCTCCCGCTGAACTTTTAAGCAATTCACTGCCATTGCCTTCATGACATCATTCTTGGTCGCCAAACAAACCTCTTCCAAACCCCTCCTCAGACCTTCCCCGAAGGTAGACCAAGATCTGACCGAGGAGAACATTCTTCCCTAGTTAAAGCTTCACTGGCGGGCAGCGCAGGCTGCTTTTCTTGAACCCTCATTATGATTAAGTGGAGTCCGTTGTCAAGGCAACAGCAAATGCAGTGTGCGCAGCAGAGCTGTGACCTGGACATTTCTACATGGCACCTGGCCTGCTTCCCACGGGGTCTTGGCTGCCTTCACGGTGGTAAAGATAATGCAAACCATTCCCCCTTGCAGCCCATTTGCTCTCCCCTCTCACCTCTCTTTCTGGAAGGCCTGACTACATTCAGTTTCTCCTGAGTTTATTAACTTCTATTTTAATCTTGGTAACCCGGATGCCTTTAACACCCTCACACACACATTTTCTGTCTCTAAGCACTTCTTACCGCTCAACATTTGTGTTCCTTTCTTGCTTTATGCCTAATTTTGGATGGAGCGTATATCTTCTTCTATTGTTACTAAATTTTCCACCTTCCCTTCCTCCTCTCCCCACTTTATGAAGGAGAGGATGCCTTCCATTTTTTTGGACAGCTCCAGCTCCAGCACCCACTAGGGGGATAGCCTTGAGCAATCTACAGACCCTCCTGAATTTTTTTTTAAGATTTTATTTATTTATTTGACAGAGAGAGAGGGAACACAAGCAGGGGGAGTGGGAGAGGAAGAAGCAGGCTCCCAGCAGGGGAACCTGATGCGGGGCTTGATCCCATAATGCCGGGATCACGCCCTGAGCCGCAGGCAGGTGCTTAACGACTATGCCACCCAGGCGCCCCAGACCCTCCTGAATTTTTATCCATGAAAGAGGAAACTAAAAATATATACCATGTGGATTCAAGATAATCAAACAAGGTAACTTGTCCCCAACATGTGGAGAGAGATCATAAAAGCTCAGATCAGCAGTTTTAACCTACCCCCCATGAGTAGGAAGCAAAGCTTACATCACAGCCCTGTACACACATCCATTTACACCTATAAACTAGAATTCAAGTTCTATGAAGCAATATTCACTTCTACTATTTCATTATAATCTATTTTATTAAAAATTCTGATCATGACTCCTTTCATTGATGGAACAATTCCCTAACACCCACGGTCAAACACAATTTGAGGAAGTTGAGCAATATTTGTTGGTGTTCTTTGGTTACAGAAACTGATCTCTGGACTTGTATAAAGACCGGGAAATTCACAATACGGATAAACAGCATTAAACAATGCTATTTCAACACCCAGTTCTCCCAGTGGTTGAGATTTGGGTACTGCAATTAAGCAGAACTGAAATTTGAAGTTAAGTTAGCCACCTGGTTCACTGACTTGCTGAAGAGATGGGAGGAGAGGCTCCAAGCTGGACGTTCTGGGTTTGTACTTCGTATCAATGTGGGGACTCCCGTGGAGGATATCCTGGGCAATCTCCCTGTGAACTGCATGTGGATGTGGAAGTCAAGGGAGAAGCAGGGACCCAGATTCCCAGGAGGGAACCAGACCTGGATGGGGCTGCAAAATCATCAAATCCAGTCTTCTCATGTTGCAGATGGGAAAATGGTGGAATGCAGGGGTGGCATGCAGCTCCCCCCTAGTCATACGGGAAGTCAGGGGCACATCAGGGAGGCTCCCCGTGAGTTTGTACTTCAACTCGGCTGCATGTATTCATTCATTGGTTCCATTACTATTCAACCACTCATCCCACTCACTCATCCATCCATTTGTTCACTGATTCTCATCGTTTCTTTCTAGCCATCTAGCCATCCATCCATCCATCCATCCATCCATCCATCCCCTTTCCTCTTGCTCTTATTTGAATATGCATCCTTCCTTTTGCCCTTACCCATCATTCATTCATTCTTACGTCCATTCATCCGTTCCTCCCTTTATTAATCAGTTAATCAATTTATTAATCCACTCACCTATTTATTATACTCACTCAGTATCCATCAACCAACCTTTGCATTTATTTATCCAACAAGCCTGAAAATCTCTCCTTCATAAAGAGGGGAGAGGGGGAGGGGGAGTTGGAAAATTCAGTAACAACAGAAGAGGATGTATGCTCCTTCAAAATTAGGCATAAATCAGGAAAGGAACACGAGTGTGGCGTGGTGAGAAGTGCTCTGAGGTGGAAAATGTGTGTATGAGGATGAGAAAGAAATCAAGGTTAGCCAGATGAAAAATATAATATTACTGATAGATAATATTATTATTTTTAAAACAAATTTTTTTTAAAAGATTTATTCATTTGAGAGAGCAAGTGAGTGAGAGAGCATGAGCAGTGGGGAGAGGCAGAAGGAGAGGGAGAAGCAGACTCCATGCTGAGCAGGGAGCCTGATATAGGGCTCGATCCCAGGACCTTGGGATCATGACCTGAGCTGAAGGCAGATGCTTAATCAACTGAGCCACCCAGGCACCCGATAGATAATATTATTAGTAGAATATTAGTGTTTTTATTTTTAAAGATTATTTATTTAAATATTTTATTTATTTGTTAGAGAGAGAGAGCATGCACAAGTGGGGTGAGCTGCATGCAGAGGGAGAGGGAGAAGCAGACTCCCCGCTGAGCAGGGAACAGATGTGGGACTTGATCCCAGGACCCCAGGATCATGACCTGAGCCAAAGGCAGAAACTTAACTGACTGAGCCACCCAGGCACCCCTATTTATTTTAAAGAGAGAAAGCACGTGCAAGTGTGGCGAGAGGCAGAGGAAGAGTGAGAAAGAATCCTCAAGCAGAATCCCCACTGGGCGTGGAGACTGACACAGGGCTTCATCCCAGGACCCTGTAATCACGACCTGAGCAGAAACCAAGAGTCGGCGGCCCAATCTGCTGAGCCACCCAGGTGCCCCTGTCACTTCCACTTTTGAATGAGGAAGAGAAAGGGGGATATTATCACATTTAACTATTGCAAAGAATTTACCGTTCTTGAGGCAGTGGTTCCTTTTTTTTTTTTTTAAAGATTTATTTATTTTAGAGAGGGGGGAGAGGCAGAGAGAGGGAGAGAATCTCAAACAGACTCCCTGCTAAGCATGGAGCCCGATGTGGGGCTTGATCCCACAACTCTGAGATCACAACCTGAGCCGAAACCAAGAGTCAGACGCTTAACTGACTGAGCCACCCAGGTGCCCCCAGGCCATGGTTCCTTTTATTTGTCACCACAAATGCTCAGCACTTGCAGGGTGTTCATAATGAGACGGTGACAGATCTGCTACCAGCTCTTTCTACTCGTTCGCGCCTGGTCCACCGCACTCAGCCTTCTGGTCTCAGATTAGATGCCGTTTCCACTGCAAACCGCTGCCTGGCCCATCTGAGTTCCCACAGTGCCCTGTTGTACCTGAATTGAATATGTGCACTGTATTTGGATCCTCTCTCTCCCAGACTAGACCGCAAGCTCCTCCCAGGAGGGACCAGGTCGTCGCATCTGTGTGTGTGTCTGGGGCCCAGCACAGGCCGGAGAAAACAGGAACAGTGTGGCTGGGTGAGCTCAGCACGCTGAAGATGATCTAAGGCAGAACGATGTTCCCCCCCAACACGTCATGTCCCGATTCCTGGAACCTGTGAAAATGTTGTATATGGCCAAAGGGACTTCACAGGTGTGATTAAATTCAGCATCATGAGCTGGTGTGGGGGGGGTGTTATCCTGGATTATTTAGGTGGGTTCCATGCAGTCACAAGGATCCTTATTATAAGAGGGAAGAGGTCAGAGCCAGAGAAGTGAGTGTAGACACAGAAGCAGAGGTCACGTGATGCAGGGTCACAAGCAAGGAACGCCAGCTCCTCTAAAGCCGGAAAAGTTGAGGAACTGGGTTCTCCCCTAGAGCCTCCAGAAGGCAGGCAGCCTCTCAACCCATTTTGGACTTCTGACCTCCAGAGCAGAAAGATAACAAATTTGTTTCGGCCACTAGTTTGTGACAATTTGTCGCAACAGCAATAGCAAAACGAATCCTATTAGTTTCAGTGGAACCTCTTTCCTTTTCTCACAAGCCCAGGCATGTTCACCCTAAGGATTTCCGTTTTTGTCCCCAACCCTGCTTGCCCCAAGTTCCCATTCATCCACTTGGCACACATTTATTCCATATGCCGACCACGTGTGGGGCACTGTGCTGGGCTCTGGGGACAAGTGGGGAATGACAGGCATAAACCCTGCTCTCATGAAGCTCACGGAGAAAAGCATTAACCAAACTGCTACAAACTGTATTGATTAGGGAACATTTTAAGCTGCTGTAACAAACAGACCCCCTCCAAGGAAGAAAACTATATAATTTTATTTCTTGGGGCGCGTGGGTGGCTCAGTCAGTGAAGCGTCTGCCTTCGGCTCAGGTCATGATCCCAGGGTCCTGGGATCGAGTCCCACAGTGGGCTCCTCCTGCTCTGTGGGGAGCCTGCTTCTCCCTCTCCCTCTGCCTGCCACTCCCCGTGCTTGTGCTCTCTCTGCCAAATAAAAAAAATCTTTTTAAAAAATTTATTTTTCTTTCACTTAACAGTATATAGTTGAAACAGTCTAGGGCCATTTATCAATAGCTTTGCTTTTGTCAAAATGCGGCTTTCCTGTGTGGTTCTGAGCCAGCACAAAAGAAGGAAGAGTGAGAGAGAGCGAGAGAGAGAGAATAAGAGAGAGAGAGAGAGAGATCATGCAATTGTTTCTAAAGAGTAGGACCCAGGATTTGAACATGTCTCTTCTGCTCTCATCCCATTGGCCAGAACTCAGTTACATGGCCAGGTCTAGCTGCAAAAGTGGCTAGGCTATATAGCATGTGCCCTTCTAAAAATGGGAGGGGGGTTTCTATAACTTAAAGGAAGAAGGGAAATGTGGATGCTAGGAAACCGTGAGCCATCTCCATCAGTACAACTATAGCAAAAAAGAAGACGGAGATTTGAAAGCCTATAATAGAGGATTTGATCTAGGCTTGGAGATCTCTGATGGCTTTGCTGACGTGCAGAGGTGAGATCTGAACGCTGAGCAGACTTTTAACCAGGTGAAGGTGCTGGAAGGGTGTTCTAAGCAGAGGGAATAGCATGTGCTAAGGCCCTCCCCCACCCCCGGCGGAGGAAGCAAGGTGACAGTGGTTGAGATGGAAGTTGTGTCCTACTGCCATCTTGTGGTCACACCTTTTTCCTTGAAATCCCTGAACAGGTGCATCATAGGACTGTAGAGTCATCCTATTCCAGCTGGACATGGAGTTGTGAATGGCAATGACCAGTGTCACTTCCAAGCTGGAGCATTTAACTGTAAGAACTCCCTCCTCCTCACTCCGCACTCCCTCCTCTCCTAGACACAGTGACCAGCAACACTGGAGATGGTGGCGGCTCCACTGGTCTGGGTGCCTGAGGGACAAGGATGAACCGGGCCCCCTGCCAGCTGTTTCTACTATAGTCTCCCAGCCCCACCCAGCTCCAGGCACTCCTCCTAGGAGCCCATCAATATGACCATCTTTTTGTCCACCTGTCTCGGTCAACTCAGGCTTTTAAAAAAAGCCATACACTGGGTGGCTTGAACAACAGAAACTTCCTTCTCATAATTCTGGAGGCTGGGAGGTCCAAGATCAGAGGGTCAGCATGGTTCTTGTGAACGCCCTCTCCCTGGCCTGCAGGTAGCCTCTTGTACCCTCAGAAGGCGGGGGGAGGGGGAGGACAGGGAGGGAGAGAAAGAGACTTGACCAGGATGGCTGGTCATCAGAAAGACCAGCTATGAAACTAGGAGCTTGGAACCTTCAGCACCACCCCCATTTCTGGGGAGAGGGGAAGAGGCTGGATATTTGATTAACGCAATGGCCAACAATTTAATCAATCATGCCTTTGTAACGGAACCTCCATAAAACCCCCTAGATGAAGGAGAAAGATCTTTCTGAGTCATAAAGGTGATTTACGAAATCTGATTAGCGGCACCTGGGTGGCTCAGGTGGTTAAGCATCTGACTCTTGATCTCAGCTCAGGTCTTGATCTCAGGGTTGTGAGTTCAAGCCCCGTGTTGGGCTCTGCACTGGGTGTGAAGCCTCCTTAAGATCAATCAATCTGGTTAAAGTGTGCAGGTGAACGTTTTGCCAAAAGTATCAATTTTGTTTTCTGATGCAACTAGGAGAATTACAGAAATATTCATTCATGACTTTTATTAACCTGTACTCTGTTGAAATAAATCTACACACAGAGGTGTTAAACAAGAGTCATAGAAGAATCTCAAGACTTTAAAAATCACTGCCACTTCTTTTGAAAATCACCTTCAAAGAAACGCCTGTGATTATAATTGGTTTCTGTCCTTGATAGCTCGTTGCCCTGTTGATTATTCTGTATTACTAAATGGAAAGACGAGTAAGCCCTGTCAAGACAATAGTCTCAGGGGCATGGTGCTCTTCTTCCAAATGAATGGTGGAAAAAATCATAAAAACCTATGATGTGTTTGGTTTCTTAACAAAGACATTGAGAATTCTGTTTTATTTAAATTAGCATATCTATCAAATACCGTTTGTAGATTTGTAGTTCGCAGATTTGAATCCTGGTTTTTAAAAAAACTGACAGAGCATCTTTGAGATGATGGAGGAAATCTGGATACTGGCTGGAGAGTAGACGGTATCAAGAAAGTACCATCAGCTTTCCTGGGATGATACTGCTTTGACGGTTATGTCTGGTTTAAAAAGACTCTCATCTGATAAAGACAGCTATGTACTGAAATATTTGGGGATTAAAAAGGTGAGTTCACAAGAGAAGTCGCTCAGTAAAATTTATTACTTTAGAGCTACTATTAAAGTTTTTTTTTAAGGATTGTTGACACACAGTGTTACATTTGTTGCAGGTGTACAACAGAGTGATGCAACTTCTACGTTACGCCGTGCTCACCGCAAGGGTAGCGACCATCTGCCCCACACGACACTATCGCGGTATCAGGGACTACCTTCCCTATCCTGTGCCTTTTATTCTGGAATATTCCTTATTCATTTCATAGCTGGAAGCCTGTATCTCCCTCTCCCCTTCATCCATTTTGCCCATCCCTACCCCCGTTCTTTCTGGCAACCATCAGTTTGTTTTTATATTCTCAGGTTTGAGTCTGCCTTTTGTTTATTCGTTTGTTTTTTAGATTCCACGTATGAATGAAATCATACAGTATTTGTCATTTGTCTTTCTCAATCTGACTTGCTTCACTTAGCATAATACCTTCTAGGTCCATCCATGTTGTTGCAAATGACAAGGTCTCATCCTTTTTGTGGCTACGTATATTCCTGTGTGTGTGTGTGTGTGTGTGTGTGCGCGTGCGCACGTATCACTTCTTCCTTATCCATTCATCTACTGATGGACACCTAGGTTGCTTCCATATCTTGACTATTGTAAATAATGCTGCAATGAACAGGTTGTATATACCTTCTCAAATTAAAATTTTCATTTTCTTGGATAAATACCCAGCAGTGGAATTACTGGATCATAAGGTATTTCTATTTTTAACTTTTTGAGGACCCTCCATACTGTGGCTGTACCAGTTGGCATCCCCACCAACAATGTAAGAGGGCTCCCTTTTCTCCACCCATGCCAATACTTTTGTTTCTTGTTTGTTCGTTTGTTTTTAATTTTAACCATTCTGACAGGTACCTCATTGTGGTTTTGATGTGTGTTTCCCTGATGACTAGTGATCAATCTCTTCATGTGTCTGTTGACCATCGGCAGGTCTTCTTTGGAAGAACATCTATTCAGATCATC
Source organism: Ailuropoda melanoleuca (assembly GCF_002007445.2). Classification (NCBI taxonomy): domain Eukaryota; kingdom Metazoa; phylum Chordata; class Mammalia; order Carnivora; family Ursidae; genus Ailuropoda; species Ailuropoda melanoleuca. The sequence goes on from NC_048229.1 coordinate 27,229,896, forward strand.
TGCCCACTTTTTAATTGGATTGTATTTTTTTCTGGTGTTGGGTTGTATAAGTTCTTTATATTCTTTGAGTATTAACTCCTTATCAGATATATCATTTGCAAATATTTTCTCCCATTCAGTGGGTTGCCATTTTGTCTTGTCAATGGTTTCCTTTGCTACGCAAAAGCTCTTTATCTTTATTTTGATGTAGTTTTAATAGTTTATTTTAGCCTTTTTCCCTTTGCCTTAGGAGACATATCCAGAAAAATGCTGCTATGACTGATGTCAGGGAAATTACTGCCTGTGTTCTTTTCTAGGATTTTTATGGTTTCAGGTCTCTTAGATCAGGAACAAGACAAGGATGTCCATTCTCACCACTTTTATCCAACATTGTACTAGAAGTCCTAGCCATAGAAATCAGGCAAGAAAAAGAAATAAGAGGCATCTAACTGGTAAGGAAAAGTTAAACTCTCACTCTTCGCAGATGATATGATATTGCACATAGAAAACCCTAAAGATTCCACCAAAAAACGATTAGAAGTAATAAATGAATTCAGTAAAGTTGCAGGATATAAAATTAATATCCAGAGATTGGTAGCATTTCTATATCCATTAACAATGAAGTAGCAGAAAGAGAAAACTAAGAAAACAATCCATTTACAATTGCACCAAAAAGAATAAAATACCTAGAAATAAATTTAACCAAGGAGGTGAAAGACCTGTACTCTGAAAACTGTAAAACATTGATGAAAGAAATGGAAAGAAATGGAAAGGCATTCCATGCTCATGGATTAGAAGAATCAATGTTGATAAAACGTCCATACTACCCAAAGCAATCTACAGATTCCATGTGATCCCTATCAAAATATCAACAGCATTTTTCACAGAACCAGAACAAATAATACTAAATTTAAATGGAACCACAAAGACCCCAAAATAGCCAAAGCAATAAATCTACTACCAGGCATAAGCATGACCCTGATCCACTTCCCCTCCATCCCTAAAGGCAGCCATAACCTGGTGCAAGTCCATTTCTTTTTCTTTTTTTTTTTAAGATTTTTTTTTCTTTTAATTTGAGAGAGAGAGAGAGCACGTGTGAGCACATGAGTGGGGGAGGGGTGGAGGGAGAGGGAGAAGCAGACTCTGCTCCGTGGGGAGTCCCACACTGGGCTCGATCCCAGGACCCTGAGATCATGATCTGAACCGAAGGCAGACGCTTAACTGACTGAGCCACCCAGGTGCCCCCAGAAACTTTACTTTTTAAACACTGTGGTAAACTACACATAACGTGTACCATCTTAACCGTTTTTAGATGCACGGTTCCGCGACGTTAAGGTCATTCACATCGTTGTGCAGGGACCACCGCCATCCACAGAGCTCTTCATCCTGCACCACGAGAACTCCATGCCCATTAAACCACGACTCCCTCCCCCAGCCCCTGGCTCCCCCATCTACCTTCTGTCTCTATGAATCTGACTGCTCTAGGGACCGCATAGAAGTGACTCATACAGTATTTGTCTTCTTGTGTCTGGCTCATTTCATTGAGCGTAATGCCCTCGAGGTTCACCCACATTGTGGCAGGTGTCAGAATGTCCTTTGTTTCAGAGGCTAATATTCCGTTGTGTGTATAGGCAAATTTTGTTTGTCCGTTCATTTGTCAGTGGACACTTGGGTTGTCTACTGTGAATAATGCTGCTGAACCATGGATGCACGAGTATCTCTTTAAGACTCTACTTTCAGTTCTTTTTTTTTTTTAAAGATTTTATTTATTTATTTGACAGAGATAGAGACAGCCAGCAAGAGAGGGAACACAAGCAGGGGGAGTGGAAAAGGAAGAAGCAGGCTCATAGCAGAGGAGCCTGATGTGGGGCTCGATCCCACAACGCTGGGATCACGCCCTGAGCCGAAGGCAGACGCTTAACGACTGCGCCACCCAGGTGCCCCTGTATCAACATTTCTTGTCCTACACTTGCTCCTCTCTCATTGCCTTTTTTCCTTCTTAGCTTATGTCCTCCTCATAAATCTCCTGTCTTTCAATGAGGTTTTGGGAAGAAATGTGTATGTCCCATCTGCATGTTTATGTGGAAGTCCTCGTATCTGTCCCTAAATTCCGCAGTCCCAAATTCTAAGTTTTACAAGAGTTCACTTGTTTTTTAAACTTTTGAGTTTTTCGCATCCTACAGCACCTCACTTAAACTTTCTAAAGGCTTAAATTTCAATAACATTTAAAGGGATAAAATTAACTATCAATTTCAGCCAATTGAGAAAGCACATATAAGCAAGAGGAACAAAAAATATTGAGCACAATTCTACTACTCAGGGAATAATACTTTAAATATACTAGATTTACCTTCTAGATTTTTCCATGTGCACGTCAACCCCTGCCCGTTGTCTGGGTCCACTGTCCGGTTGTCTCTCGTTCCGTCTACACCTCAACCAGATGCGGAACACAGCTCCTTGAGTTCTCCTGAAGAGCCTCTTTCCACCAGAGATCTAATGACAGGAGATTTCACAGAAATTTCACTGAGGAGACAGTTCACATCATGTCCCCACAACAAACCACTTACAACCCACCACAGACATTTCTCTCCTTCAAATTCCTTTTCTGCCATGTGCCTGCCAGTGAGGGTTCTTCTGTCTTACCTTCTCTTTATAGGGCCTGTTGTCTTGTTCTCCCAGATCCCCTCCCCCCCACTCCCTCATGCCCTATGACTTCCCACCTCTTTGCCCTCAGCTCTGACCCCATTCCTGCCCTCAGGGTCCCTGGGACATAACCCAGAAGTTATGCACGTCACTTTGCTCACATCCTGTGACCAAAAGGACCCACAGTTCTCTGAGGGAAAGAAATGTTGTTGTTGTTGCATTTCCTATTTGAGGAGGTGGGCAGATGAAGAGGGAGAGAGAAGCAGACTCCCCGCTGAGCGCAGAGCCCAATGGAGGCTCCATCTCATGACCCTGAGACCACGACCTGAGCTGAACCCAAGAGTCAGATGCTCAACTGACTGAGCCACCCAGGCACCCCTAGAGAAATGTAGCTCTTATTCTGGATCGCTGGGAGCCCAGGTATTTGCTGTCACCATGCAGAAGAGGACGATGGTGAACTGGCAGTGTTTCCCATGCTTTGCATATTCATGGCTATGCCTTAGAAGCGGGTGACTGACTTCTGTGCTGTTGGGAGGACTCAGTGCGTCAAGCCCATGGGAAGTAGCTTGAGAGTATGTTGCAATAGTCATTTCCTGATAGAGACTAGAAGACAGAAACTCTGGGTGTGCAGAGCAGAGGATTGAAAAACGGGGGGCCACGCTGTCCCTGCACGTCCTGGAGTCAAGTGAAATCTTGGCTTCTCAACAACAAGACTGAAGGAAGATCCTTGAAAGAGGCCTGGGGGTGCTACCATGATGCCCCAACTCCTGGCTCTGCTCTGTGCTGGTAAGTCGTGGGGGAAGGCAGCCACTGCAGGGGTGGGGCTGGGCTGCGGCAGCAGCTGGAGGTGGTCGGGCCTGTGGGGTGGGTAATGGCATGAGGTGAATAAACACAGACTAAAGCCTTCCATTCCCTGAATACAAATTATGTGCAAGGGGGGCGCCTGGGTGGCACAGCGGTTAAGCGCCTGCCTTCGGCTCAGGGCGTGATCCCGGCGTTATGGGATCGAGCTCCACATCAGGCTCTTCCGCTATGAGCCTGCTTCTTCCTCTTCCACTCCCCCTGCTTGTGTTCCCTCTCTCGCTGGCTGTCTCTATCTCTGTCAAATAAATAAATAAAATCTTTAAAAAAATTATGTACAAGGGACGTGCTGGGTGCTTTACACACATTTTCCTGTTTCCCCAAACTCAGTCATCCCTGAACTTCCCTGGGACATTTTCCCCTATGTACGTGACCTTATCTTTCCTATGTGATCTCCCTCTTCAAATTCCCCAGGTTTTTATATTATTATTTTTGTACTCAACTCTATTTTAAAAGAAAAGCTATAAAACACTTCTATTAATGGGAAATCAGTGTCCCTCATCAAAAACGGACCCTGATAGTCTCTGGGCCACAGTTTCCGCCAGTCTTGTTTCTGAGAGGTGGTGGTGAATGCAGGAAGCTGGCCTCAGACTAGCACCCAGCTGCGGTACTCCCATGGGGTCCGAGAGAGCGCCAAGAACCGAGAAGACAGACTTGATCACACAGGCTCAGTGACGCTTCCTCTCCTATCATTGTATGACCTCAGTCATCTTACATTTCTTAGAGAACGTCTCCAAAATAGTTCTCTTCCCCATACTGCATTCAAGGTACCCGACAGTCACAGCTGAAGTACGTGTCAAGGTCACTCTGCTACTAAGCAGAGAAGGTGAATTCAAATTCTGGTCTGCACAGTGCCGAAGACCATAATTTTCCATTGGGCTATATGAAGGAATTAAAAAGGTCCTAATTTGGGGGTTTACGGAAGTGTCTGGAGGGTGGATGAAGGGAGTCATGGTTAGAAAAACCTCAGGAAGGTTAAGTGAACAGCGGATCCAATGATCTTAGTAGGTGCCAGCATCCTTCTCCTGTAAAGGGCCCGACAGACAGGCTCTGCGGGTTGCATGGTCTCTGTTGCTTACCATTCAACACCTGTCAGAATGGCTCTCATCAAGAAGAGACAAGAGGTGTCGGTGAGGACCTGGAGAATAGGGACTCATGCACCGTTGGTGGGAATGCTAACTGGTGCAGCCACTGCAGAAGACAGTATGAAGGTTCCTCAAAAAGTTACAAGTAGGGGCGCCTGGGTGGCTCAGTCGGTTGGGTGTCTGACTCTTGATTTTGGCTCAGGTCATGATCTCATGGTTGCGAGATTGAGCCCCAGGTTGGGCTCCTGGCTGAGCATGGAGCCTGCTTAGGATTCTCTCTCTCCCTCTGCACCTCCCCCACGTGCTCGTGCTCTCTCTCTAATAATCGTTTTTTTTAAAGCTAAAGGTAGAACTACCATATGACCATCAACCCCACTCTGGGGTTATATATCTGAAGGAAATGAAAACAGAAATTGAAGGGATGTCTGCACCCCCACGGTCACTGCAGCATTATTCACAGCAGCCAAGGCATGGAAATGACCTAAGTGTCCATCCGTGGATAGATGGTTACAGAAGATGTGGTCTGTGTGTATAACGGGATATTATTCTGCGGTGAGGAAGAGGGAAATCCCAACATTTGTGACAACATGGATGGACCTTGAGGGCATTACACGAAGTGAAACAAGTCAGACAGAGAAAGATAAATACTGTATGACTTCACTTTTCGTAGGATCAGTTTGGTCTAGATCTGAAAGTAAGGCCACCAGAGGGGACAGGTGGGGAACCTATACCTCACCCTTCCAGGCAATACCAATCTTAGATTTTTGAGATTTACTCAGGGGCACCAAGGAGGTGACTTATGGCCAACCGTAACGTCAGGGAGGCATTTAGGCCATTCCCCAAGGGCGGATAAAAGCTTCTCCATGCAAAAGACTGCGTTCTCATCAGCCAGAAGTCCCTTATCATAGGACAGGGATCTCCCCACCTCCTTCCCCTGTTCTCCGTTGACGCGGATGGTTATGCTGCTGCGTTCGGAGGGAATTTGGGACATCATTATTTCCGGAGCTTCAGAAATCTTTGCAAATGACTCTTTACATAAGACTTAAACTCCATTGGTCAAGATGTATTTATTGAACAACTGCCAATGTCTGCGCTGCATTCTAGGTAGTGAGGGTGTATTCTCTGCCCTCAAGGGCATTAAATTCTAGTGACTCCAGACCTCTTATGAACCCAAGAGCAGCAGGAATAATAGTGTCTTTAAAACCTAAGTGGCTTCTTTCCCCCCCAGCCAAATGGTTTTTGTCATTATTAAGATCTCTCACACTCGAGATGCCGTGGCACCAGGGAGGGGAAGGCTGGGTCCTGTGCCCTCTACAAAGATGACACGCTCAGGAGACACTGCGAGTGACACATTTAGGGTAACAGGGATGATCAGGAGCCGAGTGTAGTGTCCCTTATCCTCTCTTCACCATCAAATCTAGAGATGACATCATAGGATACAACAGATGCGTAAGGTGAGTGGATAAAGGATGGGTGGGTGGTGGGGGAAAGCGTTGGGTTCTGAGGCCAGATGGCAAGGCCATCCAAAGTCCTGGGGCTGCTGTGAGGAGAGAGGACCCTGGGACGGTGAAGTGGGACAATGTGAGAAATGAGAGAGAGACCGTGGTGGCCCCCAGAGGATGTCCGTGGCTTAACTCCTGGGAAATGTGGATACGTTCCTTTACGTGGCAAAGGAAATGCAAGATGGCAGGTGGAACTGAAGTTGCTTATCAGTTGACCTTAAAGTAGGGAGCTTCTTCTGGATTATCTGGGTGGCCACAGCGTAACCCCAGGGTCCTTACAGTAGCAAAAGATGCAGAAGAGGGTGTCAATGCACCAACCATTGCTAGTTTTAGAGCCAGAGGAGGAGGCCACCACCAAGGGGTGCGGGAGCCTCCAGAAGCTGGGAAAGGCCAGGGAATGGGTTGTCACCTAGAGCCCCCAGAAGGAACGCAGCCCCGAAGACACCCTGGTTTGAGCCAGTGGGAACTGTGTTGTTGGATTTTTCTAACCCACAGGAACAGCAAAATAATAAATCTGTTTCGTCACGAGCCACTAAACTTGTGACAATTTGAGACACCAAGAGCCCTAGGAAATTAACATAAGGGACAAACCAGCAGCCATGCCAGATGGGTTCTCCAGCAGGAGGCTGGGACTGCCGCTGCACGTGATGACAGGGGTCCGTGCTCAGCAGCAGCCCCCAGGGAGACCCCTCAGGACGGGGCTCCAGGCGGGCGCTCACGTCTCATGGACAGTTCTCTTGCAGGGCTGTGTGCTGGCCAAGGAAGCAGGACAGCTGATGGTGAGTTCCTTCCGTCAGACCCTCCCCCTCCTTCACTCCGAACTCCCCTTATCCCTTCTCTTTCCTTCAGGGGGTTTCCTGAGAGCAGATGGGGCACCAAATCCCATCCTGAACTCTGCTTCCTTCCAGACTCCCTTCCCAAGCCCTCCCTCACGGTCTGGCCGAGCTCAGTGATGCCTCCCAAGAGTAATGTGACGCTGCAGTGTCAGACTTCTACCAAGAATGTCAATTTTGCTCTCAGAAAGGGAAGCACTTTTGTGGAGTCCATGCAATCACAGGCATCCACAGCGGGCCTGGCTGAATCCCGCCTCACTGACCTAAAAACGTCTAATGCTGGACAGTACACCTGTGAGTACTACAGACGAGAGCGCCCGCACATAACTTCACAGCCCAGTGACGTCCTCCTACTGCTGGTGACCGGTGAGGAGGGTGCCTTGGAGTGACACAGGGTCTTGCAGGGACAGGTGTGGGGGAGGAACCCGCGGGAGAGAGGGGGCAAGGGGAGATGGAGAAACCCGGAACAGAATGACCTGGCTCAGGTTCAGCCAGGGTTTGTAGGGAAAGTCTCCTTCCTGCAGTCAGACTGGGAAGAGGGTGAGACCAGGGAGCTGTCGTTTCCCCCACTTGGCAGGAAGCCCCGCCAGGAGAACAAGGTGGGTGGGGGACCCCACGCTTCTCTCCGTGACCTTGGAGCCCTCCTTCTCTTCCAGGAGATTTCCGTAAACCTTCCCTCCAAGCCCACCGAAGGGGTGAGGTGACCGCAGGAGAAAATGTGACCCTGCAGTGCCAGAGGCCAGACAATGTTTTCGGGCCTGTAATGCTCGGTCTACTGAAGGCGGGAGCAGCAGGGCCCATACAGGTCCAGACTCCAGTAGGGAAGGAGGCGGTCTTCTCCCTTCAGAATGTGACAGTCAGTGACACCGGGAACTATAGCTGCGTGTACTTCCTGATAAAGGCTCCTTTCTGGGCCTCGCACCCAAGTGATCGTCTCGAGGTCCGGGTGACAGGTGAGGTTTGCACTGTCAGGGGGACCGCAGCTGGATTACCTGTCTGCTGAGGTGCTGGGACCTGAGGGAGTGCGGTGCAGGCGCAGTCTGTCTCCATGAGACTCTGCAGCTTGGAGAAACCCTTTAGGAAGAAACAAGGGAGGGTGAGGATTCTGTGGCACAGCGTAGAGGATCCCCCGCCAAGAGAGGGAGTTCAGATGGCGGAGGATCACATAAAAGGAGGCTGGGTGGGGGCTTCCCACTGTAGGTGGCCAGATGTGCTGGGGGTGGGCAGGCTTCGGGGAGGGGGATTTGCAATAATTGACTCCCACTAAGAAAATAGGATGTAGCCACAAAACCATCGCACATCTCCTGGGCAGGGCACAATTCATTTAGACTAAAGTGTGAATGACACCTCCTGGGGTTATGCAGGAGAAGGTCCTAGCAAAAAGGCAGAGGAGGAGGGAGAGAATAAAAGAGCCCAAGAGCATCTTCCTGAGAAAGACTCAGAGACTCCAGGAAGATCTGTGTTCTATTTTCATTGGGACTCTATCACTCTTGCCTTTTAAGCTCAGGTGAGTTGAGCTTTTCTCTTCCTGCTGAGCCCTTTCTTTCGAGAGGAAAGATCTTTGAAACACCATGGCAAACGTGCATAACGTAAAAGTTACCATCTTACTGGCAAGTGCACAGCTCAGTAGTGTTAAGAGCAGTTGTACCACCCCCGCCTCCAGAACGCCCTTCGTCTTGCAGAACTGAAACTACATCCCCATCAGACAGCCTCTCTGCACCCCCCGCTCCCAGCCGCTGGCTCCCACCATCCTACATTGTCTCGATGCATCTGACTAACCAGGAACCTCACATCACTGGAATGATACGCTGTTTGTCATTTTGTGACCGGCTTCTCTCACTCGGAAAAATGTTCTCAAGGTTCATCCATACTGTAGCATAGAGCGGGATTTCCTTCCTTGTGAAGGCCGATAACGTTCTGTTTTACAGCCGGACCACGTTTCGTTTATCTGTTCAACAGCTGATGGACATTTGGGTCGTTTCCACCTATTTGGCTACTGGCCTAGCCCCTCCTGGCCCCCAGCGCCTATCAATTATTTGGGTGTATACTCAGAAAGGGGATTGCTGGATCTTAGGATAGTTCTACCTTTAATTTTTGGAGCACCCGCCAGCATACTGTTTTTCGTAGTGGCCACGTCGTTCTACGCCGCTACCTACAGTGCACAAGGGTTCTGTTGGTTTGCTAAGGAAAGGGATGTTTTTTGACCCTTGTGCACTAGGGCTATTTTTGACGACTGAGTTTGTCCAGGACAAGGGGAGAAGAGAGGTGAGTAGGAACCAGGCATCCTCCTGGATGGGGGCTGAGCACCCAAGTACTGACATGAGGACCAGTCATACCTGCACAGGGCAGTAAACAGAGAAGCCGGACTTTCCCAAAAGCTTATGGGGCGTGGATTCGGGGCTCCTGAGAAACGCCATGCAGGACAGGAGAACAGGTGAAGTCAGTGAACCTGGGTTAAAACTACAGCTCTGGCCCTCGCTGTCTGTGAGTATTCCTCAACTCAGCTCTTCGTATGCCTTCCCTCATCTGTCAAGTAGGGGGCAGCAAGGCACACCTCCGATCCGCACAACTTCTCTGAGAACATAAGTGATCAATTACAACAAATAGTTCTGAGGACCGTATTCATCAAGACACTTGGTTGCAAGTGAAACACACCTACCTTCAAGTGACCTAGGGTAAGTGAAGGGAATAGATCAGTCTTTGGAGCTGAAGAGGTCATTCAGGGTTTCCCTATCGTGCACTACTGACATTTTTTGCTGGATAATTCTTTTTGCGGGGGAGAGAAAAGTGCATCAGAGGGTGTTCAGCTGTATCTGTGACCTCCACCTGCTACAAGTCTCCTTTGCCAGCTGTGACAACCACAACGTCTCCAGACACTGCCAAGTGCCCCACGGAGGCCGGACCACGCCTGGCTGGAAACCGTTGGGATCGCAGGCCAGTAAATCGTGGGAAGCACGGGGATGCCACCTGGCTTCTGAAACTAGAATGAAGGACCGGAGTCTTGCCTGGATTCTTTTCCTCTCTGACACTTGTGTCCTTATTGGGCCCATTTCATTCTTTTTTAGTGGGGACCAGCTCCCTCTTTTGGGAAGAGAACATGACTTTTAAGGACTAATTGAACATTAAAAAAAAAAAGAGCTGAATTTATGAGCAGGTCATAAATTCTACTCCTGGAGAAGCATCTGGCCCTCCTTCCCAGGCCCAGTTCAAAAGAGACAGACACAGAGGCAGACAGACAAAGGGACCGGGGAGGGCTGTGAATAGTCCTGGTCAGCTCAGCCTCCAGATCGATCCTAGGAAATGCCCACCACAGGATGTTACGCAAGAAAAACCCAGGACCATCCAGGGTGACACGAATGTAGGGGGGAATGAGCAGTCCTGAAAGAAGGAGAGGTGCTACCCTTCGTCCTATGGTCTGAAAGTTGTATCCCCCCGTCCTGCAATTTCATGTTGAAATCCTAACCCCTAATGTGACAGCATTAGGATGTGGGGGCCTCTGGGAGGTGCTTAGGTCATAAGGGTGGAGCCCTCCTGGTGGGACTAGTGCCCTTATAAAAGGAGACCCCAGAAGCTCCCTTGTCCCCTTCCTCCTCCCAGACCATGTGGGCACCCTGATCTCAGACTTCCAGTCTCTAGACCTGTGAGAAAAAGATGTCTGTTGTTCATCACCGCCCCCCGCCCCAGCCTGTGGCATTGTTAGGGCAGCCCAAAGGGACTCAGACAGCTAATGAAGGCAAGGCATCTGCTCAGCAAGGGTGTTTGCTACAGAATTACAGAGCAAGAAAATCCCAAGGTCCTGATGCTGATCTGGAGACCATCGGCAGCAGCACCGGGCAAAGCAGAAATTTTCTCTCTAACCCAGGGTGGGGCCACGGAGCCCAGGAGTGAGGCAGGAAATTCAGGTGCCCAGGGACGCCCTTCCTGCCTCTAAGACCCAGCTACTCCATTGTTTTCCAGGTCAGTGTGAAGGGCACTCCCCCCAGGGATAAGTCAGGTAATTGGGAGAAAGGGAAGAACACTGAAACAACCCTAGCCATTTAAACAGGGGTGCACACCTGTCGCTTGGGTAGATGGACCCCTGTCTGGAAGGGTGTGTACCCACTCTTGTTTTGCAAATAATTCCAAGTGTTTGGATTTTAATTAGTTAACAAGCTATCTTCCTACAGATTACTTAGCCCGTCTGCCTCGGCTTCCGTATCTGTTGCACAGGGCTGATAGCAGTACCTCCATGAGGGACTCAGTGCTTAGATTTTGAGGAGTTAATTTACCTCAATCCTTTCTAAACTGTGTCTGGTGGACAGCAAGTGTCATCGAAGTCATCTAAGTCTTTACTGTTACTATCATTATGGACACCGCAGACTTCTCCCTCTGCATGCCAACAGCTTTGTCGAGAGCCACGCTCCTAATGGGAGACTTCCCAGGAAGCAGAGAACGTGTGTATCCCTCAAACGACAACAGTCGAGATCCTCATCGTTGCAAAGAATTACAAATACTAGTGGAGAATTACATGACCTCCTAAGGCCTTCCAGGTTCTAAATAGGCCGAGGGTGCATGTCTGTGTCTTTAACTGTTGCATGTGACAAGGTTAAGCACAGAGGAGATGGTCTTTTCAAAACATGAGGCTGAAAGAGACAAAACTGGAAGAAACATATTGTAGGCTGGATTTGCTCTCTGTAGACGGCGGAAATTTTAAATAATTTTGGGTTATTCGACAATTGGTGAATCTTTTTTTTCCCTCTTCTTTATCCTTGGCATATAAGGAACCTTCTGAGTTTCCTGGGTGATGGTCATACATACTGCTGCTCCTGGCATGAATACATCAGTGACAGAACGGCTCACCTGGAAGGACCCAGGAAACTGTCTTCGAGCCCAATCTCCACCTTTCCCGTGTTCCTCCAGCCACTGTTCAAACCCTGACAACTGTCACCAAGGGCAACAGGCTGAGAAAGACAGGAGGGTGTCTTGGGCGGGGGCGTGTAGCAAGGGGATGACTGGATACAGATGCACTGACAGATTACTGCAAATGGAGCCCAAGAGTTTCCCTCTGGGATTCGCCAGAGCCTTTTATAAACCTTACAGTCTGACACAGCTCCTATAGGGCCAGACCCCCAAACTTGCTGCTGCTACACCAGCATGTTTAACTGGTGGGGATGTGAGGGCCACCTGACAGGCCACGGCAGGAGGCAGGGACAAGCTGGGTGGTAGGAATACTGACAGAGGACAAGGAAAGAGAAGCCACTCATCTTAGGCTCACCTCTTATTTCCCTCCACTGGTTCTCCACTGGGGGCGATTCTGCTACTCGGCAGCATATGGCAACGTCTGAGATGTTTTTGGTGGTCACAGCTGGGGCTGAGGGATAGAGGGTGCTCCCGGCATCTAGGAGGTCAAGACCGCAGAAGCCGCAAAACACCCTGTGATGCCCAGAACCCCCGCCCAAAGAATTATCCAGCCCCAAATATCGACGGCGCCCAAGCTGGGAAACCCTGCTCTAGACCACTGTGTCGTTTCCAGGTAGACACCAGAGTTCTTGCAGGGATTTTAAGGGTGGAGACCATACTCTCCTCCAATTCTCGAAGCCTCTAATTACTTCAGCTCTGTTTTAGAAACTACTTACCAGAATACTGGCTTCACTGTCTTCCTTCAAGGTCACTTGTGGTGTTTCAGGTTGTCTATTTTTTTCCCTTTTATCCTGAAGTTTGATTTGTCTCCAGTTTCCCAGCATTTCTTCAGAGCCAGACCCTAGAAGCCTGATGGTGTGGGGGTTTCCTCAGCATTTCTGAGTCGGAATGAGATCAACGCAGTCTCTGGTTCGGAGGAGAGCAGAACGCAGCTGGCAGGGCGTGGGGGGGGAGGGTGAGTAGGCAGGAGGTGGTTGAGTCGAACAGTGTCCCACTTCCTGACGGTGCGGCCCCACGGACACGGAGGTGAAGAGCTACAGGTGGCCCCACAGGGAACAGAGCAGACAGTGGTCCAGACCGAACAAACCTCCCAGGCCTGCTGCCTTCTGTGAAGCACAGGACTGGGGAAGGAGGTGGGGTCTTCAGAAGGTCTCAGGGGCCAGCTCGCAGAGGCAGAGCCAGCACAGCAGTGGACGGTAAAGGCAATGAAGAGTGACGTGGTGAACAGCATCACATCAGCCGGAGTCCCAGCCCGGCTCTGCCTCTCAGAGCTGTGCGACCCCAGGCAGCTCATGTAGCCAGCAGGCTAGACACCCAGGAGAGCGCTGATGTTGAGTCTGGAGGAAGCAGGATGCAGAATTCCTTCATCCTCAAAGGAGATCAGTCTTTCTCTTTGGGCCTTCAACTGATTGCATGAGGCCCACCCATATTATGGAGAGTAATCAGCTCTACTCAAACTCCACTGACTTCAACGTTAATCACAACTCTTTTAAAAAAATGAATTTTAGTTAAGATCCCATTTATTCTATTTTGTTTTAATTCCAGTGTGGTTAACACACAGTGTTATATTAGTTTCAGGTGCCACCTTCCTGGCAACCAGTCTAGACTGGTATTTGACCAAATAACTAGGTACCATAGCCTAGTCAAGCTGACACATAAATTTAAGCATCACACCTGCCTACATGCTAGTCTTGGGGTAACTGAGTCAGGTCCAAACACTTCCAGAGTACACTCGCCTTTTCTTTCTGCAGTCTATCTTACTTAATTCTGTTCCCTAGATAGACCCAAAACTCTGAAAACCTTCCTCCCACAAACCAGCAAGAGAACTGATGAGAATTTCCTTTCTTTTGAGAAATGTGAAAAATACGGCCTAACAGAAGTAACAAATAACAGATAGTCACATATCCACCACCCAGCATTAGACTTGTTTACAGTCTGTCGTATTTGCCCCAAGCTGTTTTCTTTCCACAAATAAAGATTTAAAAAAAGAGAGTCCTCTTTCCTTCTCAACATTATTCCCATTATTTCCCCCCTTCCCAGCAGAGCCCTCTGCCCTGAAGTTGGTGTTATTTCTGTGCATGTTTTTATATGTTTATACTACATGGGCATGCCTTTGTAAATAATGTATAGAATTTTAAATTTTGTTTAAGTGTGTTTAAATTTAAAACTTACCTCAAGAATTCTGTCTTCTAGATAAAACTGAAAAGAAGTCTCCCATGATGGCAGAAACAGAAATAGGTAAGACAGTAGAGATTCCCGGGACCTACAATCATTCACCCGTGGGATGAGATGTCCTTGTGAAGCCATGAGTTTTGCGCCTCTGGGAAAATTCTCGAGGATGTCTGTCTATCTTCTGGTGATGCCTGAAGGCTGCGGCCCAATGCAAGGTCTTTCAAGGTGGGGAGGACCAGAGGCACAGCTCTGGCTCCTCGGTAGCTGGGCCCTTTGGCAATGGCACCTCAACCCTCTGACGTTCAACTTCTGCATCTGTAAAACGGGCATCACGCTGTCTCTCTCCCGGGGCACCTGTAAATATGAGAATAACGTAGTGAGATCTCCAGCACGTGGTAGGAACTCCATCGGTGGCAGACACACTGAGGCACAGAACGTGTCTCAGGAAACCGCGGGCCCTCTTACCCGCTCTCCTCTCCCCAGGGGCCGCTGGGATCACGCTCATCGTCATCTTCATCTTTCTCTTCCTCCTTGGAGCCTTCGTCATCTGCAAATACACCCGCTGTGGTGAGTTCAGGAAAACAACAGCTAAATATCTGGGAGGAAACGGGAGAAACAGAACAGGAAAGTAACACCACAGGGTTGATCCTGTCTCTCTTTCATCCCCAGGGGCAGCTCCCGACAAGATGACCAAACGGTAGGGCTACTCAGAGGATCCCATCAGCCCATACCCAACTCTTCCTCCATTGCCGCCTTGACTACTCAAGACCTTCTTTCTTACCTCAACATTTCATGTGGCTCCAACCAGCCCCAGCGACCATCCCAAGTGTCTCTTCGCATCCTCTCTTCTTACGACCACCCTCCACTTCTCACTCGGTGTTCTTTCCTTGGATCCCTTCCTCTGGACCACACTGCCCCCAACCACTTCCCCTCCTCAGCTCTCAAGACTTTGCTGAGCACCTGAACGACTTGGGGACCCCAGGGAGGGGCATATGAGTGTGGAGGAAGTGGGGGGGACTTTGGTTTACACATAATCTTGCTTGGCACCTCACCTCCACCTACCCACAATGATCCCAGTGTCTCACTCCCATTTCCTTTACCTCCAATGCTTCACTGTTTCTCTCTTTTAGCTCCCACTCTAAGGAACCTGAAGAAGTGGGAACAAGTATTCAGCCCGAGAAAGAAAGTGGTGGTGGGTACACGTGTGTGTGTATTTATGTGTACGTGGTGTGTGTCTCCACATGCGCTGCCTGTGCTCACGTAAGCATGTGTGCTTGAGTGTGCATGTGAGTCTGCACGTGTAGGTGTGCAGGGATGTATGCATGCATGTGAACATGTGTGTGAGAGCATGCATGTGTAGACACGTGTATGAGTGTGTTGCATGTGTATGTGTGGTCTGTGTGTGCATGTGCACATGAGTATTTGTGTATGCACACACACGTGCATGTGAGCGGCTGCGTGTGTGTAGACTTGTACGGTTGCGTGTATGCATTGTACACGTGGTTTGTATGTTCGTGTGCATGTGACTATTCTAGTGTGCACACATGTACGTGCATGTGAGCGGCTGCGTGTGTGTAGACGTGTATGGTTGCGTGTATGCGTGTGTACACGTGGCTTGTATGTTCGTGTGCATGTGACTATTCTAGTGTGCACACATGTGCGTGCATGTGAGCGTCTGCGTGTGTGTAAACATGTATGGTTGCGTGTATGCATGTGTACACGTGGTTTGTATGTGCATGTGCACGGGAGTATTCTAGTGTGCACACATGTGCGTGCATGTGTGTGAGAGCATGCATGGGTATAGGCATGTGCACATGAGGGTATGTATGGTGAATGTGCGTGTGAATGCGGGTGTGTGCGCAGACTTAACCCCTGGAGCCTGGAGGTGAAGCAACAGCAGACTCTCTTCCCAGACCCACCCGCAGCTACGACGAGCTGCTCACCTGCCTCGGTGAGTTTCCTCTGTGGCCACTGCCCGTCACCCCCCATCGTCCCTGGCTCTCCATCACTCCCTCTGGTTTTGTCAATGGTTTGGGTCTCCGCTTTCCTCCACCCCCGCTCTCGCTCTACTTTCCAGAAGAATCTGGTCTGAAATTTTCTGTGCCTTCTCTGGCCGGGGAACGTTCATCCCATGACTTGTCCTTTCCGGGAACATTTCCCCACGTGACATGGGATGTACATCACCTTCTTTCTAGGATGAATGCGATGATTTAATGAGCTCAAAGCCACACAATGATCAGTAGGATCCCAGGCATGGCGTAAGCTTTCAGTGCCCCTGAAGCTACTATTCCTATAAACTATTGGTTATGATCTCGGGCCAGTGACTTTCCCACCGAGCCTCTGTTCCTTCCTCGGGACAATGGGAATAATATGCCCCACCTCTTCATGCTATTTATGAAAATATGGCAACCCCCTACCATGAGGTACCCGCAGAGTACATCCTGCAGTTATCAACAGTAACCTCGATTTTTTCAGTTACGCTTCAATTTTTTAAAAATTGCGGCAAAACGCATATAACAAAATTCACGATTTAACCTCTATAATTTAGCAACTTTTGGAATATTTACAATGTTGTGCAATAATCACCATTATCTAGTTCCAGAACATTTTCATCACCCCAGAGGAAACTCCAGAGCATTTAAGCACTCTCCGCATGCCCACACCCCCACCCCAAGTCCCTGACCACCACTAGCTTTCTGTCCCTAAGGACATTTCATATTAACACTCTCTTTGATGGCTGTTTGTATGAATTATCTATGGTTTCATAACAAATCATCCCCAAACGCAATGGCTTAAGGCAACACTTACCATCTCACAGTGTCTGCAGGTCAGAAATCTGGGTGTGGCTCACGCTGGGTCTCACAGGCTGGGATAAACGGTTGACCAGGGCTGGTTCAAGCTTGAGTAAGAGAGGATTTGTTTCCACACTCACTCACTCAGGTGGTGGCTGGTGAGATTCAGTTCCTCGCAGGCTGTTGGCCAGAGACCACCCTGACCATATGGGCCTTTCCATAGGACAGCTCGTAACACAGCAGCTGGCTTGATCAGCGTGAGCGAGAGACCTGAAAATAGACAGGTGTGAACAAGATGGAAGTCGGTCTTTCATCACCTAGTCTTGGACAGGAAGACACATGAAAGCCCATCCTTTTCACTTATTCTGTTTGACAGATTCACGTCCCTAGACCCCACCAACCTTCCAGAGGGTAGGCGACCAAGAATCAAAGAGCAGGAAGCTCTTTCTAACACAACTGTCTACCACACTGTTGTCACAAACGCTAAATCTTCACAATCCAACACTCCTTTCCCAGGAATACTTGATCCTTTTCTCCTTGCTTCCCTTCAGGATAAAGCATCCCAGGTCTCAGAAGCTGAGGAACCCCATGGAGTGACTTACGCTGAGCTGAACACCAGAGCCCTAAGTGAGGGTCCCTCCAGCCAGACGGAGCAGCCCCTGGAAACCTGTGTGTACTCGACCCTTAAGGCATAGCCAGGAGAACAGCTGGAGCCTGGAAAGGAAGAACTTCCACCAAGGGGATGGATGATGGAGAGAGGACCCTGGAGGCACCAGGCAAATGGGGATCCCTTTCCTCAAATCTCCAATGAAGACTTGTTCCCCTCCAAAAATCTATTTTTTTTAAAACAAGAGGTATCATTTGCATAGATCAGATGCATGCATCATTTGCATATATTTGCATACACGTGATCTATTTCTACCTATCCCCTTTGTTATAACCACCGTCCAAATAAAAACAGTATTTCTAGTACTCCAGAAGCTTTCTTTGTACCACTCTCCAGCTAACCACCCTTCCCCTGAGATCATTCCTTTTTCTGACTTGTATCACCTCGGATGACTTTTGCCCGTTTCTCATATGCACTCATACACTCAGTAAACCACGTGCGTTCTTCTGTGTGGGCTGCTTCCATGCAAAGACATCGTTTCTGAGGTTCATCCCGGATGTTACTCGCATTCATGCCTTCTTCCCTTTTTATTGCTGAGTATTACTCCGTTGCAAGCCCGTGCCACAATTTGTTGATCTGCTCTCCAGTGGAAGGACATTTGGTCGCTTTCAGGCTGAGGCTTCTATGGGTCATGTTGCATGCACACTCTTAGCTATGTCTTTGTATACACAGGCACATATGCAGGCCTTTCCCTGGATTATAAATAATGGGACGGCTGGGTCAAAGAACGGGTGTATGCTTCATTTCATTAGACAGTTCTGAGCAGTTTTCCAGAGGGGCTGTCCCACTTCCTGCTTCCTTCTGGACAAGTGCTCAGTGCCCTTCTTGACTGCCATTGTTCTGTCCCACTCCCTTCTCTCCACAAAACTGCCCCCATAACCTTACACAAGTTTGTGGGCTTGAGTGAGCCTTCCTTGTGGCCTGTGACGTCCGATTATTCTCACTCCTGGTACTCGTGCCCCTGTGTAATCCCCTCCCCTGGTTTTGGAGACTTATTTCTAACCTACCGAATATAGCAAAGGAGACAGGGTGTCGCTTCGGCAGTTAATGACGAATACCATCCAGACAGCAGGCTCTTTCCCGCCTTCGTGATTGTGCCCTGGCATGATGACATGAGCTCCCCATTTTGGAGAAGCCCACTTGGCAAGGAACCAAGAATAGTCTCCAGCCACTAAGGAACTGACTCCTGCCAACAAGCATGTGGGCTTGTGTCGTATAATAAAGAATGGGGCTGGTCTTTGCCCTTCGTTCTTGGGAGGTAATCTCCAAGTGCTTGGAATCTCTGGAGTAAAGGAACATCTTTGTTATTCACGGTAAGTGCTTTGTACCATACCTGGGTCTATGTCAGTGAGACGACCCAGGATGGGGGCTGGGGATGCCAGGAAGACCAACCATGTGATTACAGGGTTACAGCCTTGACTTCTGGGGATGAGAGGAGGCTGGAGACAAAGTGGGCAATGATTCAATCACACCTATGTGAGGAAATCCTGATGAAAACGCTGGACATTCAGGGAGCTTCCTGGTTGGTGACACATCCTGAGAACATAAGAAGCTTTGCTTTGGGGGTCCTCCCAGACCTCCCCCCGTGTATCTCTTCATCTAGGTGGTCTTGATTTGTATACTTTGTAATAAAAGCTATAATCATAAGCATAGTGCTTTCCTGAATTCTTTGAGTGATTCTAGCAAGTTAATGAACCTGACAGGAGTAGCAGGGCCCTCCAAAATGTTAGGACATTGGTTCAGAGGTGCAGGTGACTTGGAAACACCCAAGCCTGCAGCTGGTGCCTGCAGTGAGGACAGGCTTGTGGGCCCGCAGCCCGTGAAGTCTGTGCTAACTCTGGGTGGTTCGAGTCCGAACTGCATTGCAGCTGGGAAGTGGCTCCTTCCTTGGCTGAACTTTCAGATTAGACCCCTGCCCTGGCTGACATGGTGACTGCAGCCCACAGAGGATCCTGCTCAGCAGAGCTTGGCTTCCTGGCCCCAGAAACTATGAGATAGTGAAGGTGTGTTGCTACAGCCACTGTATTTGTGGTAAGGTTGTTATACAGCAACAGATAACCAAAACGCCGACGCCCTCGTGTGCACTCTTCCACACAACAGACCTGAGACAAGGAGGCACCTTCACCACTGCTGGGGGCGCTTCAGATGGTTTTCTGGAAAGGGAATGGGCTTCTGAGACAGAGCTGGGTTCCTACTCCTGCGCCTGCCTCTCCCACCTCTATGTCTTTGCACAAGGGGACCAGCCCTGCTGCCCCTCGCTTACTGTATTTCCAGTCAATCTGCCCCTGCGCCTGAATTGTACCAACTACAACTTGGCAGGAAGCACAACGGTTCACCTGCATCGTGAACTCAGCAAGTTGGTCAAAATGTAGGTAACCAGAATTTACATTTTTAAGTTGCAGCGACACATTTTCCTACCTAGAGACAAAATCAGTGAGGGCAGTGAAAAAAGAATAGAATGTGGTCATTTCAGACTTTCTGATAATTTCATTTCCTAGCAAAGTAAGAGCCTAGGAGTCACACACAGCTTTTCCAGGAGACAAAAATGATTTGGGGTATAGAGATCATGGCTTCCCAAAAGTCACTGCAAATCCTGAAGAACTTGGTGCAGCACCCATGCATGATGGTTACTCGAGCAGGGTGCTGTGAGGTTCATTCTGGCAGGAATTGGTCTGAGCTATTTTGCTGACATGAAAATGTACCCCACGACACCAACCTTGGCTCATGGAACGAAACCTACTGATTAATAGTGTTGCTCTGTAACCATGGGTCCAGGCAGCTCTGGAGAGCTCTGTGCCAGCTTCTCAGCATTATTTACCGGTAAATGTGGGAACGCTAATTTACACCGGCTCCTGTGAGACCCTCCAGAGGGCTCTGCCACAGGCCCATCACAGAATAAGAAACCCTAGCCAAGATCTGTTTTGCGTGTCCTGGTTCTGAGGGGCTTTATGAACATGCCAGTGACTCCTGACTCAAGAGAGAAAGCCCATCTAGGGCGCTGTGAGAAAGGAGAGAGATCCTTTTCGCCTGGGATACACATACTCATTGTAATGCTAGACATTCTTCTCCTGCAACATACGATATTTGGGTCCTACAAGTCTGCTTTAGCAACTGAACCTCACTGGCATAGTTAGTAACAGAACTATTTGGTAGGGCTCCTGGCTGGCTCAGTCAGTACAGCATGCAACTCTTGATCTTGGGGTTGTGAGTTTGAGACCCACGATGGGCACAGAGTTCACTTTAAAAAAAGAAAAGGAACTATTTGGCTGTAGTCCTTAGCTCTTAAGACACTGGGCAATGTTGGGGCGCCTGGGTGGCTCAGTCGGTTAAGCATCTGCCTTCGGCTCGGGTCATGATCCCAGCACCCTGGGATCGAGCCCCACATCAGGCTCCCTGCTCAGTTGGGGAGTCTGCTTCTCCTTCCTCTGCACCCCCCCGCCCCACTCATGCTCTCTCTTGCTCATTCGCTCTCTGTCTCAAATAAGTAAATAAAATCTAAAAAAAAAAAAAAAAAAGACAGTGGGCAGTGTCTAGCAACCTGAGTGTCTGTCCACGATTTTCCAATATTCTCAGCAGTGAAGTACCTTTATCTCCTCGGAGGAACCCTTCAGGCTCAAGCCTCGGGCATCTGCAGGTGGAGTCACACGTTTGATGCCTGAAATCTGAGACATGTGAGGACTTTCTGTGAGCCACATCCTTGAAGCCCAGGGTGCAAGGACTATGCTGCAATCAGCAGCATCAACAACGTTTTCAGAACACAGTGCAGAAGGAGGAACTGAAAAGTCAGAAAAACTGTTACTTCCCGCACTCTAGATACAGGGCCAGGCTGTGGCCAGCCTAGTTCCTTGCCCACCTGCGGACGGCACAACCCAAGAAAGGTGCCGGAGAGTGACGTGCTGCCACGATCCCTAGGCTGCTGCCACTCCTCTGTCTCAGTAAGTGTCCCGGGGCAACATGCTGGGACCACAGAGAACAGAGCTGGTAAGAGGTCTGGACTGGGGATGGGGACAGAAAATACAACATCGACTTTGGTTTATCGACAGCATACTATATACCAGAAATCTCCCTGGGGACAATGCATAGGTTACCTCTAAACCAATGCTTTAGAAATTTCAATTACTCTCGTTCCAAGTTCATGATTTCCGCTGAACGCCTTTGCCACCTGTACTTTTTTTTTTAAAGATTTTATTTATTTATGTGACAGAGATAGCCAGCCAGCAAGAGAGGGAACACAAGCAGGGGGAGTGGGAGAGGAAGAAGCAGGCTCCTAGCGGAGGAGCCTGATGTGGGGCTCGATCCCAGAACGCCGGGATCACGCCCTAAGCCGAAGGCAGACGCTTAACGACTGCACCAACCCAGGCGCCCCTGCCACCTGTACTTTACTGGCTTCAGGCGTTTTGTTTTTAATACAGACTCAGCTTAAAGAAAAGCACTTACAGTACAAACTCTCCATACTATGAATAAAAATCCAGGTCAAACATGAGAATGATAAAGAAAGTGCAGCGATAAGGAAACAATGTTAGGGTGTTATAACTGTACCCTGATCCTCGTCAAGCTTCTGAGCCTGAGACCTGCTAGTTCTTTGCTGTAAAGACAGCTAGCCACAGGACGCCTGGGTGGCTTACTTGGTTGAGCGTCTGCCTTCGGCTCAGGTCACGATCCCAGGGTCCTGGGATGGAGCCCCACATGGGCTCCTCGCTCAGTGGGAGCCTGCTTCTCCCTCCCTCTGCCTGCTGCTCCCCCTGCTTATGCTCTAACAAACAAATAAATATTATCTTTTAAAAAATAAAATAGAGGCAATGAGCCACAATCCACATGTATCAGAGGCTAGCCTCAAGGGGGCTTTCTCGGTGACATAACCAGAGCTCTACAGGAGTGCTTACTGCATGTGATCACGTAGTGCTTTTTTTAAAGATTTATTTATTTGAGAGAGACAGAGCCCTCATGGATGTGCGCAAGAGTGGAGGGGAGGGGGGGGGCTTTCAAGCCGACTCCACCCTGAGCACAGAGCCCCACGTGGGGCTCAATCCCACAACCCTGCGATCACAACCTGAGCCGAAACCAAGAACCCGAGGCTTAACTGTGCCACCCAGGCTCCCCCATGTAGTGTGCTCTGATCGTCCTTCCTTCCACCTAAAATCATCAAACATAACACATAAGATGGGGTGTATTCCACATTTGGGAACTACCACTCTGATCCACCCCCCTCAAAAAAAAAGAAAGAAAGAAACCCTGCAAGAGAGAACGGGGTCCACTTTCATAGATGAGGAATCAAATTTGAGTCTGCAAAGGGAAGAGGTTTGCCTCGGATTACACAGGTTTACCCCTGTGCCAGTCTCGCGAGGAGCCAAATCTCAACCCAGAACTGTTGAGCTCCAAAAACATCTCCACTCAGCCACAGTGTTTAATCAAGAGGGACACCTACACGGGGTCCGTGGTATGGAGCCCTCTAGAGGTGTCTGAAAGGACTCGGGTTGGAAAAAGCCTGAGGAGGTAGACAGGAGTGGTTCAGAATGTCCCCAATTACGGTGCAGAATTGTACCTCAGAATGAACTGGTTTCCAGAAACCAACAAAACTCGATATCCACAAAACGTCAGGGGAAGAGGTCTCGCTTCTGCGTGGCCCTCTGCGCCCGGCTTCCTGCTAACACCACGGTGCTCTGATCCCGAGACTTCAGGCTCCTCCCCAGAGCGCCCCTAATGTCAGAGGCTCACCTTGGGAAGACACACCTGAGCGTGCTGACAGAGAACGCGGGGACGTCGTGAACACCGCATAGTTCTGAGGACTCCGCTCCTGCACACAGTCCTTGCGGGGCCTTGGGGAACGCATGTCCCTAGTTCCAAGTTCCCTCATCTTTCAGAGTCACTTTTCACAGTCAGGTTCAAGCACGCATGACCATCCACGCTCAAAAACATGATCTTTTCCTGTTTGCTATTCCTTGCAACATCCAACCTCCTCTGGCTGAGTTAGGCACGACTCCACTAGCACTGCTTCCAAAGAGTTCCCTGGACACGCGCATGAGATTTTCACTCCTTTCATGGCTGAGAACTATTCTGCTTATGTAGGGATCACGTTTTGTTTATCTGAGCACCTGTGGGTGGTCCCCTGGCTTGCTTCCACCTTTCGAAGGTTCCTGAGTGATCTTCCTCACGTCAGTGAGATTAACCTTCTCTTTGTAAAGATTTTATCTATTTGTGTGTGAGAGGGAGAGCACAAGCAGGGGGAGCAGCAGGCAGAGGGAGAAGCAGGCTCCCCACTGAGCAGAGAGCTGGATGCAGGACTCAATCCCAGGACCCTGGGATCATGACCTGAGCGAAGACCAACGCTTCACCGACTGAGCCACCCAGGTGTCCCAGATTAACCTTTTCTTCTCCGTGTTTGTCTTTGAGAGATAGTGAGTCTCTCCTACCTTCCTGTTCTCCGCTAAGCAACGAGGCCTCCGAGCAGTGTCCTGATGACCGAGATGAGATCACAGGAGATGTGCTGGGGCCTGGGAGCGGATGCTAAGTCCCATGTGACCTGAGGGTGTGTCCCACTGCTATCTACCAAGCCCTCAACTCGCCTCATGCTACCAGAGCACAGGCCACTGAAGGGATTAGACCCGCCTTTCTAAAAGATTTCTTTTTTTACCCCATGTGAAACAGTTTTGCGTCTTAGCAGTGAAACGGGGGACGTGACCAGGTCTTTGTGCTAAACCTGCCTGCCTACCACCACAGTTCTCTCACCCCAAGACGTCAGGCTGCCCCACAGAGTGTTCCTTACCTCAACTCCGAAATCCCTCACAACACCCCCTCAAAGCCGTTCCAACCCGACTGTCTGGGGGAAGGCAGGAGAGGGCTGATGGAGGAGGGGCTTGGGATTGCAAAAGCTCCAAATTTTCATGGGCCCCAGAATGCCCCGTGAGCCAAGAGAGCACCCACACAGACTTCTCAGCCCTAATCCCAATCCCCTCATCAGGTGCTCCATGCCATCGAGAATTTATTTTCAGACTCCCACTTTCTCTGGGCATCTCACGCAGCCCAGAGACTTGCTGAGTCCCTAAGAATTTACAGGCTCTTGCAGGGAAGTCCTTGAGCTCTCGCCCTTCACTTTGCTCCTCACCGCGACATGAGGCTGCTACTCATGGACGGTCTGTCACCTGTTATGCAGAGAGAAGTGACTCCTACTGTCCACTCAGCGTGGTCAGTCAGCAGGGGACAGGATCTGTGCTGTGGGTTCCTCTTCCTCTTTGTTAAGCACGGCAGGATGAACAAAGATCTGGGCTCCCAGGGCTTCGGTGCTCACAGACCAGGCTCAGTCCAGACTCCAGGCCATGCTGCTTCCCAGGCACGGGCACTTCTAACGCACTCGGGTGTCCACGGACATGTGCTCTGCCCATGTTTCTCCTTCTTCCGTTCTCTCTGGATTCACTGACTGTGAGAGTTTTCCTTTCAATAACTTCAACACATCCATTATGCTCCGTTTTATTGTGGTAAAATACATGAAAATAACACTTATCCTCTTAATTCCAAGTATCTGGTTCAGTGGGATTTCAATGCATTCACAATGATGTGCAGCCTTCACCCACACTTCCTCATCAGCCTCAACATAAATGCTGTACTCATCAATCAGTAAGTGTTTTCCTCTCTTTCTCCCCAGCCCCCTGATAACCTCTATGCTCTGTCTGCATGAATTTGCCTATTCTAAGTACTTCGTGTAAGTGGAATCATATAGTATGTGTCCTTCTGCCTTTGGCTAATTTCACACAGAATAATGTTTTCCAAGTCCACTCAAGCTGTAGCACGTATCATAATTCCATTCCTCTTTATGGCAGAATAGTACTGCCCTGTCTACACAGACCACCTACCTGGTCTCTATCCATGTATCCTCCGGGAGACGCATGGGTCTTTCCACTTTTTGGCTATTTATCACTTTTCTTTCTCAAAACTGTGGAGTGTAATATTTTTGACTGGCCCATGCAATCTTAGCACAAAGGCCTGGTAACTTCCCCCCCTTCACTACTAAGACACACAACTGTTTCACTTACAGAGACCAAAAAAAAAAAAAAGAAAAGAAAAAAGTAAATTTCTTAGAAACATAGATCCAACCAGTATCTGTGGAGTTAGAACAATCTCTCTCTTCCAATAAATTCTATAAACAGGCTTGATGTTATTTTTAAAGAGATCTTAGAACTCAGGCAAAACTGATTCTACCACGGCTGGGCATTAATGGCAGGACGTCTGTGATGGCCAGAGATGCACATATCCACTCTCACCTGCAAGTTTCTTTCTATGCCACTGGATTTCAAATATGTATGCTGCAGCCTTGAGAAACGTTTTTCTAGGTTTGGTGACTCAGCTGAATCCTTGTATCACCCAGGAGATTTTGAAAGTTTGGTGCCTGAGCCCCATCCCAAGTGACTCTGATTCAAGGCTTTTGTGGTTTGGTCTGTGCCCTGGGCTCCTGAACCACCCCCAGGGGAGCACAATGTGTAACCAAGGCTGAGGACAACCGGGCTGGAGTACCCTACAGTAGCACCCGTGTGGGGGACAGGGGAGGAGGGGGTGTCTTCCCCTTTCTGGGACATCCACATGGATTCCTTGAGGCTAGTTTCACAGGACCAAGCAGTAACCTCTATCCTGCTTGGAGTATCAAAAGAGGAAAAAAGATCACGGCAAAGATGGGCTCAGAAAGTCATCAGATGAAAGGCTGAGGTTGACTTATAGCCTTGTCCAGGGACAGAGCTCGCTCCATCTCTGAGCCAACCCTCACTCACAAGTGGACACGGGTGACCTGGTGAGGTCTGGAAATGGAGCTGGCCTGGCGGGAGGAGGGTGGGGAAGTTAGGGTGACATTGCATCTTTTCACATCCTTGTAAAAGCTGACTTTTACAAGAGCATCTTGTGCTTACACGGGCATCTCGTCAGCTGGTCTGTGTGCATTTGTTGAGGTCCTACTATGGGCCAGGACCTGCACAGACACTGGGGAGGCGGAGGTGAAGAACACAGTCTCCGCCTTGCAGCTGCTCACAGATAGTGACATCCAGTGTCTCCCGTGGCATGAGGTCCGTAAGCTTCTATGAGCTCTCTCAGTTACAAATGAATGTATCTTAGTTTATGTCACTCAAAGCACCAAGTAGCCTTCAGCAGGGGGGTTTCTCCGGCACAGGCGAGGCTGTCAGCAGACCCTCGGGTCCACTCAGGGTCTCAAACAACTTCAGAGGTGGGCTAGGTTCACATTCAAGTCCTGTGCTCCCACATCGTTCTCAAGATTCCTGCCTTCTATACCCCAAGGTGAGGTGGGGGGTCCACAAACTGTAACACCAACTTGCCAGAAACACAAGACTAAGTGTTCAGGACAGAAGCTGAGAACAGAGGGGCTTGTGGACATCTATGGAACCAGGACAGGTCCTGGGGCCGTGGGACGAGTGAGCCGCACAGGAGAGCTTCTGGGAGACACAGGGCAGCAGCTGAGAGCAGAGCTGCACTGAGTCCAGTGTGGGGAGACAAGAAGCCCCAGAGGCCTGACCTCCAGGGTCCGAGCTCAGAGGCAGCCCCC
The DNA here is from genome assembly GCF_002007445.2 of Ailuropoda melanoleuca. Lineage (NCBI taxonomy): Eukaryota > Metazoa > Chordata > Mammalia > Carnivora > Ursidae > Ailuropoda > Ailuropoda melanoleuca. The sequence goes on from NC_048229.1 coordinate 27,256,867, forward strand.
GGGGAGACCCCTGGGGATGTGGCTCCAGGCGGGCGCTCATGTCACATGGACGGTTCTCTTGCAGGGCTGTGTGCTGGCCAAGGAAGCATAACGACTGATGGTGAGTTCCTTAGGTCATACCCTCCCTCTCCTTCACTCCAAACTCCCCGTTTCCCTTCTCTTTCCTTCAGGGGGTTTCCTGAGAGCAGACGGGGCACCAAATCCCATCCTGAACTCTGCTTCCTTCCAGACTCCCTTCCCAAGCCCTCCCTCACGGTCTGGCCGAGCTCGGTGATGCCTCCCAAGAGTAATGTGATGCTGTAATGCCAGACTTCTACCAAGAATGTCAACTTTGTTCTCAGAAGGGAAGCACTTTTGTGGAGTCCATGCAATCACTGGCTGAATTCCGCCTCACTGACCTAAAAAGCTCCAACGCTGGACAGTACACCTGTGAATACTACAGATGAGAGCGCCTGCACATAATTCACAGCCCAGTGATGTCCTCCTACTGCTGGTGACAGGTGAGGAGGGTGCCTTGGAGTGACACAGGGTCTTGCAGGGACAGGTGTGGGGGAGGAACCCGCGGGAGGGAGGGGGCAAGGGGAAATGGAGAAACCCAGAACAGAATGACCTGGCTCAGGTTCAGCCAGGGTTTGTAGGGAAAGTCTCCTTCCTGCAGTCAGACTGGGAAGACGGTGAGCTGTTGTTTCCCCCACTTGGCGGGAAGCCCTGCCAGGAGAACAAGGTGGGTGGGGGACCCCAGGCTTCTCCCCGTGACCTTGGAGCCCTCCCTCTCTTCCAGGAGATTTCTGTAAACCTTCCCTCCAAGCCCACCGAAGGGGTGAGGTGACTGCAGGAGACACTGTGACCCTGCAGTGCCAGAGGCCAGACAATGTTTTCGGGCCTGTAATGCTCGGTCTACTGAAGGCGGGAGCAGCGGGGCCCATACAGGTCCGGACTCCAGCAGGGAAGGAGACAGACTTCTCCCTCCGGACTGTGACAGTCAGTGACACCGGGAACTACAGCTGCGTGTACTTCCTGATGAAGGCTCCTTTCTGGGCCTTGCACCCAAGTGATCGTCTCGAGGTCCGGGTGACAGGTGAGGTTTGCATGATTCTTAGGACATTTAAAAACTTAATATCTTAATAAGCTTGTTTTTATTTTGGCTATTTTATTGCTTTCTCCAGTTTTCTGACCTATAACTGACTTATAACACTGTATTAGTTTAAGGAGCGCATGCTTGTTTGTTTGTGTTTTAACTGAAGAGCATCTCTTCTGTTACTTTCTGATCCCTGTCTCTCCTTCGCTTTCCCGATCATCTCCTTTTAAAATCTCTCCTTCCCGTTTCTAGTCTCTGGCCATTGTTGCTTTGCATTCTTGGAGAATTTCTCAGGTTGCTCTTCCAAACGTGCATCCGGCCACCACCGGCGCCCCTTCTGCCACCCTGGGCGTCCCTGAGAGCGGCGGGTCCTCCTGCCGACGGCACCTTCACGCGGTCCCGTTCTCACTCTCAGGACACACTGCTCCCCAGCCGCCCGCTTCTGTGGCGCAGACAAAGTATCTTCTAAACTGGTCTGTTTGGCGGAACGTTGCTTCACTGCATGCTACGCCCGCTTCCTCAGTGTCGCAAAGGTCTGCGTGCGCGCTGTGGTCAGCGAACATTCTGTAGTTAGGAAGCAAGGTCCGGGCGGGCAGTGCCGAGAGGTGCGGAGGGCATCCTGGGCTTGGTGGGGTCATCATGGTCTGTCCCCGGACTCTGTCTCCGGGGAACCTTGTCGCTGATGGGTTGGGACACGAACTCTGCACTCATGGCATGGGTGAGCGGGAAGATTCAAACGCAGGTTCTCTAGGAACCAGGGCCAGTGGCGAGCCCTAGCTCTTCTTGGGTGAAGTGGAAATGAAATGCNCGGAAATGAAATGCACGTGGTCCCCATGCTCGGCTACTAAGCCTGAATTTTCTTGGGCTCACTGGCGGCACTAAGTCTTCGCTATGAGGAGGGGAGCAGACGCAGTCACTGAATGACTTCTGTTCTCTGTGCAGCAACTTTGGGTTTGGGGGTTGCTCCTAAG
>NC_048229.1:27259015-27283165 GCF_002007445.2 Ailuropoda melanoleuca
GGATATTTCACCATATGGGACTGTCCTGTTCATTGTGGGAACATTTAGCACCGTTTCTCTTTCCCATCAAAAAGCAGGTGAAGTCCCAATCATTTTGGAAGAAGATAGCAAGCATTACTGTACTTTTGCCAACACCCCTGGACATGGAGGATGGGAGTGGGGTAGGTCCCCTGGTGGAGAGCCTGTGTTTGGAGGCCAAGGACATAGTATTCTTCCTCGCCCTTCTTCTCCTTACCTTAGGTCTGTACTACCCATGCCCTTGGCTGCCCAGGGAAGGATTAGTGTTGGTGGAGAGCCCTGCTGATTCTTAACAGTCCCGTGGAACCTGCATTCTTAGCTCTATGAAGAACCACTCGAGGACAAGAGATGGCTTCCCTCCCGCTGTAGCTTTACCTGGGGCAGAGGACAGGCTGGAGCATAAAGACACACCTAATAAATGTGAATGACTTGATAAAATACTTAAAGCTTCAGAGTCTGTCTGGGTAACCTGTGTAGTCACTTCCGTAGGAACCGTTATTCCACTGAAAAGCGGGGAAAACACAGCTTTCTGCATATTTATTATTGACTTCTCTCCATTCTCTATTTTGTGCTTCTGGACCAGCAATTAGTCAAGCATTTAAAGTTCCGTTTTATCACACATGTCTTTTAAATTTTATTTCACATAGTCCCAACATTTTACCTAATTTGGGGAGACTTCCTCTCCGTTCCATAGCATCAAGCGCACCCAGTGTGTCCTCAACTTTGGTGCGGGTGTAGAAGGTTATCCTCAGTATTTTGATTTTCAAGATCTGTTGTTTGTTAATAACCTTGTTCTTTTTCACAAATACTCACTCTTATTTTAGAACTGTTTTCTCCTCTCTTATAACCCGGGAGATATGCTTACAAAAACCCCGGTCTGATCGGAGTAGAGACGGTTCTTGCCGATGTTAATTCTTCATTTCATTTGCTTCCTTGTTACACAGGCTTTCATCAGATGGTAGATGAGTCTTGCCTCAGGGTGCTGGAGGCAGACAGGAGCTTCTCCTGAGCTGCATATCTTGTGGCAGGCTTTCTCAGTGTGGACACTCTGGTAGGCTCAGGGAACAGGAGAATTTTTCTGTCCCTTCTATAACCACTTTTTGCTACAGTCTGTGCTTTGGCCATGCATGGAAGAGCCTTCGTGATGTTCCCGCTCCGTAACGTGTGACTGCCCACGTCTACTTTAGACTGTGCTTCCTCTTCAGTCAGATACTATTTTTATTTTGAAGTCATTCGATTCACAGGAAGTCGCGAACTCAGTACAGACACTTGTACCCTGCACCCAGCTTCTCCAATGGTTGCATGAAATGTCCACACAGTATCAAAACCAGAAAGCTGACCCAAGTAGAGTGCGTAGAGTTCTACCTCGTTTTATCACGTTCACATTCATCTGGCCACTGGCACAATCCACATGCTGAGGTAGTCTATCACCATAAAGATGTTCCTCACAGTGTCCCTTCCTGTCACACCCAACCTCTCTCCCCACCACCACAACCACTGGCTTGTTCTCCATATTTAAAATTCTGTCATTTTCAGAATGTTTTATGTCACATTACCTGGTTTTCATTTCCTGAATGTGGGCGTGACACAAAAACCGTGGGTCATGCGAGAGGAAGGAAGGGAAAGGTTGGAGGAAAGAGGTCACCGCCCCCACTGAGCTTCCCTCCGTCCCGTGGTTGCAGAAGAAGGGCCCTTAGAGCAGGCTGCAGGGCCAGTATGACCCTGGAACTCCTTTCCCTCCTCTGCTTTGGTTAAGTTCCTGGGGATGGTGTGTTGGAATTCAAGGTGAGGGTGGACTGACAGATTAAGAGGTATGAAGAATACAAAAGAAATAACGTCGGCTTGTTTTTAACGATTGCTTCACACGTCGGGACCCATGCTGAAGGCTATACACCCATCCACCACTCAGGTTTTCTCCAATATTCAAATATGTACACTCCACATTCACGATGGTATGCTAAGCCTACACCACCGTTACTTGATAATTTACTGACAGTGAGTCAACATTTTTTCTTTAAATAATATGCTATTTATTTGAAAACGGAAACTACTTAGCAATAGTTTAATAATGCAGTGTCACCTACCTGATTAAGGAGAATATAAATATATAATACCATGGAAAGGCAGAAAACGTTAGAGCATTTTAGCCTTATGCTGTTGTCAGGTTTCTGAGCCCATGGCCAACTACTTCCTAGCTATAAAGGGTGATGAGCCAGAGATAAAGTTGTTCTAATGTCTGCCGTAAATGGATCTTCTCTCCTTGATGTAATCAGAAGGGGTTGATTGAAAGGGTAGTAACTTTCTGATGCTGGGATCAAAGCTATAGGATACCGTGTCACTCTGTTGTTGCAATCATCTCCTTGAGCACCTGTGGTTCATATTCCACCTGTGGGAACTACCACTCTGACGCTTGCAAACAGTCCTGCGTGGTGGGAATTAGGCCCACAGGGTTAAATGAGGGCCCTGAGACCAGCAGGTGAGGGTTCCTGCTCAGGGCCAGAGAATGAGCAGAACGGTCAAAATGCAAGCCCAGCTCGTCTCCCTCTAAAGTCATGACTGTTTCCCCTGTGTTATAACAGGAAATTAAGATGTATACAAGTATGGTGTCTTCAAAACAGAAATGTCCTTGGGATGACTGAACAAATGCCAAGTAGGGGAAATTCTAAAGACGTGAAAGAAGAGTAGCTCATCATGGTAAGTGAAACACCAGTCACAAAAGACCACACGCTAGACAATTCCATTCAGAATAGGGAAACCCACAGAGAAAGTAGGTTAGTGGTTGTTTAGGGCTGGAGATGGTGGAGGTGGGGAAATGCAACAAAAACTGAAGAGTAATGGGGTGTCATTTTAAAGCCATGAAGGTGTTTTAAATTTGACTGTATGAAGTTTGCACATATCTGCGAATATAGGAAAGCCAATAAATTGTACACAGTAAATGGGCGAATTATATTGTATGTGAATTACAACTCGATTAAGTTGTTTTAAAATTTCCTGGGTATGTAACGGGGTACAGCTCAGGATGTCTGTTTGCAGGTGCCAAAAACCCTAGTTTCCTCAGACAAGGACAGCGTGTGGTTCTCGGCTTGTTTTGGGGCACCATGACTAGATCTGAGTTCTTACCACATTTCTCTGATCCCTAGACTCTAGAACAGTCTAGAGGGTTCTCTTTATGTCAGACCCCCACCTTAGGAAAATGAAAAGGATTCCATTCTTAGGCCTTCTGTGTTTCCAGGACAGGAGTGAACCCCGTGTGTGTTCTGGAGTCTGCGCTCCTGCACACGCCGGGTGACTGCACTTGAAATACATCACAAGGAGCTGGGGCCTGACTTCCTTATCATACAGTGAGGATAATCAGGACCATCTGCAGGGCCATCCCAGCGATTAGAGCCTGTGTATGCACGGGAAGATCACGGTTACTTCCATGGGGGAATGAATCCTTCCATCATCCCTCCCCTCACTGGCTCAGTGCTATTTCTGCTGGAAATCGCTCACGGAGAACTCACCATCATCGGTCAGTGAAGACGGCAGGTCCCTGTTGTCTTCTGTCCTTGACAGAACGTGTGCCTCTGTTATCAGGCTCCCAGGCCTTATCTTATCTCCCCTTGTGAGATAAGACTTCTGAGAATGGTCTCTCTTATCACTGTGTAGGTGACGTGCACAGCTGACATGAGATCCCAGTTAGGTAAGAAGCCAGCTGGTCAAGTGTGTATCCCACCAGCACGCTCCTCCAACCACGCTGGGTGAAGCCCTCGAGCCTCAGAGGGATACCCCACTCGGGAGGCAGTAGAGGGTCCCGGGTCCCCCCAGCAGTGTCTGCAGGGGTGAGGAGGGCGGCTGTTGAGCAGGCAGGAACTGAAGAGGTCCGGATGTTTCAGAACCTGCGTGGTCTTTAGCTGGGAGATGGCCCACTGAGGGCACTGAGTTTTAGTAGGAATTCACCTAAAATTACTTCATTGTGCTTTACGATGATATTTTTTCTTAACCAAGTTTAATGTATAGGTTAAGCTGGGTTCTCACACCAGAATTCCTCCCTTTGCTCTGATTTTCCAACAGCTACGGACAGCTTAAAGTCTTTGACCCTAGGACCTCACGCCTGCCCCCTTAGGAAATCCCATCTCATCACTAACTCTGCAGTTACGTGAGGTTGTTTGATGCAGCTCTTCTACCTTCTTCCTACTTTCAGCAACATCTGAAGTGGCACGTATCCTGCTCGTGCACTGTGGTCCGTTACGATGGGGAAGGTCTGTCCTGGGACTCCCTCCCATTCTGCAAGGGCTGGGCAGGAGGGACAAAAGTCCAGGCCCGCAGGGCTTTGATACACAGGGACCAGGCTCCGTCCAGAGGTGGGGGTCAATGCTGCTTCCCATGTGCAGCTTCCAAGTGGATTCAGGTGTCCACAGGCCTCTGCTGTCTCCACACTTGTCTTTCCTCCAACTCCTGGGGTCCTCTGACTTTGCAATTCCCTCACACATCTTGACACACGTCCACTACCTTCCATTTTCTCAGACCGCAGATTTAGTTTTTGTGATGTATGCATGTGTTTGCACCTAGAAGTCCTAACAACGTCTTACTTTCCCCCTGAAACATCAAACTGTTCCTCCACACAGGAGAAAGGAAGGAAATTTCTGTTCTTAGAAACACACGCCTAACTAAACTCCTACTCCTCCTTGTTATCGTACTATCCTTATTACAATAATATTCATGTACAGGCATGATATCATTTCTAGGAGATGTTAGCACTCAGGCAAAAGTATCCACTCCACACAGATACTCCACAAACCATACTATTACCATCCTCTATCCCAAACTGCATTTAATCTAGTCGTTTCTTCTACAGCCTGTGTTACATGTTCTAAAATGCTCCACCTGAGAGAGGAGGCAGTAACCATGGGGAAGCCTGGTGACTGCGTCTGACTCTAGCCAACTCCTGCCATTACCTAAGGCCACCTGGCATAAAGTGACCAAGGATCTTCTCCCTCAATAATGGCTTATATCTCATGGATGATTCCTTTACAGGGCTGTGTGTTAGCCAGACACAACAGATGGTGAGTGTTTTTTCTTCTTATTTAAAAGCTACTTGTTTCTCATCTGAAATTCCCTATCTTTTCCTTCTCCTTCTCTAAATGGAAAGTAATGTGAATGCGTCATCTGACCTGAGCTCTACTCCTTTCCAGGGTCACCTCCCAAGCCTTCTCTCAGTGCCTTCCCCAGTTGGGTGGTATCTCCCAAGAGTAATGTGATTCTGACGTGCTCAACTCTTACCAGAAAAGTCAAATTTGTTTTCAGAAAGGAAGGAAAGCCTCTCTTGGATCCCATGCAGCTGGCCAGTTCTACAGGGATCCAGGCTAAAATCTACCTCTTTAACCTGAGTCACAGCGACGCTGGAGAGTACACCTGCAAATACTCCATGGTAAAGGCCCCTTTCAGAAGCTCTCCAGCCAGTGATACCGCTCTACTGGTGGTTACAGGTGAGGTGGGGGTGCTTTAGGATGACTTTGGCCTCAAACACAGTCTTCCTTGGCACAGAAAATGCGGCAGAACTAACAAGACTGGGAGATAAGGAGTTCTCATCCTCCATGCCCCCGACTGAGAAAAATAGAATAACCCAGAGTCAGCTGGTTGAATCCACACCTTGGTGGGAGTAATATCCCTGCCTTGGCATTGACAGAAGGCCAAGATCATGGACATCCTGTCTTTTCTCCCATGTGAGAGCTCCCTCCCAGAAGGCCAAGGGAAGGAGAGAAACCAGGATACCTCTGACATTCTGTTACAGGAAGTGACCTGCTACCGGAGGTGACCTTCCACTACCGGAAGTGAACTTCCATTACCAGAAGCACTCTTCTCTTACAGGAAGTGACCTTCCCTTACAGGAAGTTTGTGCAAGCCTTCTCTCCAGGACCTCAGAAGGCATAAGGTGACCCCGGTAAGAAATGTGGCTCTGCGGTACCACAGGCCAGACAATACACTTGAAGATGTAATGTTTGTTCTCCTGAAAACAAGTACGAGAAAGCGTGTACAGCACCAGAGACCTGAAGGAAAATGGACAGACTTCTCCCTTCGGAATGTGACAGGCAATGACACTGGAAACTACAGCTGTATCTGCTACCAGACAAAGGCTCCTTGGCCTCACATCCCAGTAACCGCCTCGAAAACTTCGTAACAGGTAAGGTTTTACATGATGTTAAGAGAGATTTATTTTAAGATTTGTATTTATTTATTTGACAGAGAGAGAGGGAGCACACAAGCAGCGGGAGCAGCAGAGGCAGAGGGAAAAGCAGGCTGCCTGGTGAGCAGGGAGCCCGATGGGGGGCTGGATCCCAAGACCCTGGGATCATGACCTGAGCCGAACACAGAGGCTTTTTTTTTTTAAGATTTTATTTATTTATGTGACAGAGAGACAGCCAGTGAGAGAGGGAACACAGCAGGGGAGTGGGAGAGGAAGAAGCAGGCTCCCAGCGGAGGAGCCCGACGTGGGACTAAATCCCAGACCGCCGGGATCACGCCCTGAGCCGAAGGCAGATGCTTAACGACTACGCTACCCAGGTGCCCCCGAACACAGAGGCTTAAGGGACTGAGCCACCCAGGAGCCCCAGATTTTTTTTTTTTAATCAGAGAGTGTTCTGTTAGTCTCTGAGTCTCATTTCTCCATCACATCCATTATGTTCTTTTTAAGTCTTCTGTAATTTCCATTTCTTTGCCTTTTTTATTTTGCATTCTTGGATGATTTCTCATGTCATTCTTTAAAATTATCAAGCTAATTACCAGCAGAATTCCTTCTACTAATGTCTGCAGCTATTACAATTTTGGTTTATCTTGGTGTTAGTGATTTCATTCTCGATGATTCTGTCATGTTCTCCAAATGTGGTGTTTCCCCAGCAGACTGCTTTTGTGTCATGGATGCAGTACATACTCATGTCTCCTGGCTCATACCAGTAGTTCCCTTCTAAAATTATCTTTTGTTTCAGGGTGCCTAGGTGGCTCAGTCAGTTAAGCGACTGCCTTTGGCTCAGGTCATGATCCCAGGGTCCTAGGATTGAGACCAACATTGGGCTCTCTGCTCAGCAGGGAGTCTGCCTCTCCCTCTCCATCTGCCCCTCCCCCAGCTCATGCTTTCTCTCGCTCTCTCTCAAATATATAAATAAAATCTTTAAAAATAAAAAAAATTATCTTTTGTGTCTTATTATAATTCTGCTTCCACGGGTGCTACACACTAATTTCTTGGTTTATTACTTTTTGTCTTACTGATTCTTCCATAGTCAATGAATGTCTTATAATTATAAATAAAGGTCTGTAGGGTCAGTAATGTGAGGTGGAAGGGGCTTTCTAAATATGGTGGCATCATTACAAATTTCTCTCCATGGACCTTGCTCCAGGGAATATTGTTACTGCTGAATTTAGAGATGGACTCTGCAGTAACTGGGATGCATGAGGTGAGACATTCCCTGTTTATATGCAATAGCCATGCCCGGCTCTATTGAGAGGATGACACATGCACAGGCTTCTCATTAGGAACCATTAGGAATCGCAAGCTCTCCTTGGGTGCAGCTGAAATGCACCATAACCCAGACGCTTAGGTGCTGAATTCCAAAATTCCTGAGCTCACTTTCTGTATGAAATTAAGTTTTGTGCTCTGAGGAGGATACTGGGCCAGCTACTAGATTTCAGCACTCTGTTGGTGCTATAATGGGTTGATTTTTGTCCTGCAAAAGGGTATGTTTGAGTCTTCCTAACTTCTGGTACGTGTGAATGTGATCTTCTTTGGAAAGAGCATTACTTGGTCTTTGCAGATAATCATTCACATGAAGTCATACTGGATTAGGGAAGACTCTGGTCTTATGACTGATGTCTGTAAAAGATGAAGAGTAAAGACACAGAGACACACAGAAAAGACAGCCATGTGAAAACAGAGGCAGAGACTGGAGTGATGCTGTCACAAGTCAAAGAATGCTTGGAGCTTCCAGAAGCTGCAAGATGCAAAGACAGAAGGAAGAGAAGGATCTTTCCCTAGAGTCTTTGGAGAAAGTAATGCCCTGTCCACACCCTGACTTCAGACTTCTAACCTCCAGACCGTGAGATAATACGTTTCTGTTATTTTAAGCCACCCAGTCTCTGGCCCTTCATTACAGCAGCCCTTGGACACCAATAAAAGTGCTCTAAGTCTTTTGTGTGCTCCTAAGACTAATTCCTAATATACGGAGGGAGAAAGGCAATGTGGGAGGGTAGAAATGAGATAAAGAGCAAATCAATGAGGAAAGAGAGATGAGGCAGAGAGAATATAAAGGAAAGAAGACAAAAGATGGACCACTACAGCCCTCTTGAAATCCTGTATTGTTGTCAGTGAACCAAACTTCTTCAAGTAGGTGACCCCTGGCCAGGAAACACAAGTGGGTGTGTGAGAGTCACATTTGGTAGATTCATTTGAGAAGAAGGGATACCAGTGACGACCTCTTGTCTCTCTCAGTTTTCCCAGGTACCACACTGGGGGATCACACCACAGTTAACCTCATCCGACTGGGTCTTGCTGCCATGTTTCTGATTATCGACAGGATTTTGCTGGCTGAAGCATGGCATAGCCAGAAGGAGTTTCCATGAGGATCCACAGAAAGAACCTGAGGACTTATACTTTTCATGGGCTTTTATAGTGATACAGGGTCCTTTAAGTACGAAAATGTATCACGGAGATACCCTGTTTTTCAGCAGGAGGGCCAATGGTCTTTAGGTGGGATATTTCTTTACCATGTGTGACTGTCCTGATTACAGAAACACTCAGCAGCTATTTTCCCTCGCTGTTAAACACCAGCTAAAACCCACAGTAAATGTGGAAGAAGAAAAAAAGCAAGTACTATTGCACTTTCTCAGAAATCCCTAGATATAGACGATGGGGAGTGGGGTGTTCCCCTAGTGGAGAGCTTGTGTTTGGAGGCCAGGAGAAATAATATTCTTTCTCTTCCTCCCTCCCCTGATCTCTCTGTCCTTCTCCGCCTACAGGCCCTACAGCTGCCCAGGGGAAAGATGGGTGTTGATCGAGTTATATCCACTGAACCTGAACAGTTTCAGGGGAACGTGCATTCTCACCTCTGCTGAGAGCCACTCCAGGACAAGATGATGGTTTCCTCTTCTGTACTCCTCACCTGGGGCAGAGGACAGGCCTGGGCATAAAGATTAAGCCAACAGAATATTAATTTATGCAACACAGAACATCTTTTCCCTACTGGTATGATGTACCATTTCTGTCATAAAGCAAACTTCCATAAGTATATAGATCTGTTTCTGGGATCATTATTGATTTGGTCAATGTGGCTTTACTGTACATTTTCCTGACAGCTAATGTCGTTGAGCGTCTTCTCATGTACTACTGGATATATGTATATATTCCTAATGAAGTATCTGATTAAGGATTTTGCCTTTTTTTTTTTTTTAAGTAGGCTCCAGGCCCAGCATGGAACCCAGTGTGGGGTTTGAACTCATGACCCTGAGATCAAGACCTGAGCTGCAATCAAGAGTCAGACACTTAACCGACTGAGCCACCTAGGCACTCCAACTCCGTCCATTTTTAAATTGGGTTGTTAATCTTCTTGATATTGAGCTGTAGGTATATAATCTGGGCACAAGTCCATTATTAATAGACTGTATTGCAAATATTTACCTCAGTCTGTTACTCCTCTCTGCACTTTTTATTTATTTGCCAGAGACACAGCAAGAGCGAGCGAGCGAGAGCGCACACGAGCACACAAGCAGGGGGAGCGGCAGGCAGAGGGAGAAGCAGGCTCCCTGGTGAGCAAGGAGCCCGATGCAGGACTCGATCCCAGGACCCTGGGACCATGACCTGAGCCGAAGGCAGACACTTAACCGACTGAGCCACCCAGGTGTCCCCTCTCTGCACTTTTTTTTTTTTTTAAAGATTTTTTATTTATTTGACAGAGATAGAGACAGCTAGTGAGAGAGGGAACACAAGCAGGGGGAGTGGGAGAGGAAGAAGCAGGCTCATAGCAGAGGAGCCTGATGTGGGGCTCGAACCCATAACGCCGGGATCACGCCCTGAGCCGAAGGCAGACGCTTAACCGCTGTGCCACCCAGGCGCCCCTCCTCTCTGCACTTTTAAATGAAATTTTGCATCTTTTCAAAAGCCAAAGTTTTGAATTTTCATGAAGCCTATAAATCATAAAATTTTTCTTTTACACCTAGAGTTTTGTATTCTGTCTAGGAAATCTCTGCCACACATAGATTATGAATCCTTGTTTTCTTCTCTAAGTAGGATAGTATTACCCCTTACATTTGGGTCTATTATCTTTTCAAAATTTTTAGAGATGGTGTCAGGTAAGTGTCAAGGTACATTGTTTTAATATACAGATTAGCCCAATTGTTCCTGTACCATCTCTTGAAAGGGTTATTCTTTTCCACAAAATCACTTTGGCATTTTTGTTTAAAAACCAGTTTACTGGGGCGCCTGGGTGGCACAGCGGTTAAGCGCCTGCCTTCGGCTCGGGGCGTGGTCCCGGCATCATGGGATCGAGCCCCACGTCGGGCTCCTCCGCTATGGGCCTGCTTCTTCCTCTCCCACTCCCCCTGCCTGTGTTCCGTCTCTCACTGGCTGTCCCTGTCTCTGTCAAATAAATAAAGAAAATCTTAAAAAAAAAAAAAAACCAGTTTACTATAGATTAATGAGTTGATTTCTGAACTCTGTTGTTCCATTGATCTATTTTTCTATACTTTTGCCTATACCACACTGTACTGGTTATTGTAGTTTTTTTGTCTTGAAAACAGAGGCTGTTGGTTTATCAGACAGAGGCTGTTGGTTTATCAGATTTTTAAATTATTCTGGCAATTCTACATCTTTTACATTTCCATATACATTTTAGAATCAACTTGTCAATTTCTACCAAAGGCTACTGGGATCCTGACTGGGCTTGTGTTTACACTATGTACCAACTCAGAGAGAATGGATATCTTAGTAATACTCAGTGTTCTGATCCAGGGGCATAGGTATCTTTATTTCAACTTCTCTTATTTCTCTCATCACTGTTTTGCCTTTTTCACCAGACAGGTCTGGCACATGTCAACTAAATTTTATCCTTAGGTTTTTCATGTTTGTTGACGTGATATAAACAATACTGAGACAACCTGCTACCTTGCCAAGCTCAGACATTATTCCATATAACTTTCTGTAGATTCCTTAGAAATTTTTACATAGTCCATAATATTCTCTGTGACTATAGAGTTTTACTTCTTCCACTTCTAATCTGTGTGTGTGTGTGTGTGTGTGTGTATATATATATATGTTTTTTTTGTGTGTGTGCCTAATTTCTCCAGCTAGAATACCCAGAATCCTGTCGAGGTAATAAATTAGTGAGGGTGACTATCCTTGCCTTCTGTGTGGTCTTACGGTGAAAGCATTCAGTTGTTCATCATTAAATATGCTATTACTTGTAGGTTTTTCACAGATGTCCTTTATACATCGGAGGGAGTTCCCTCCTATGGTTTGCGGGTTTGCTAAAACCTCACACCTTATAAAAATGAAATGAAAGTGGATTAAAGATTTGAATTTAAAATGTAATATCAGGGGCGCCTGGGTGGCACAGCGGTTAAGCGTCTGCCTTCGGCTCAGGGCGTGATCCCGGCATTATGGGTTCGAGCCCCACATCAGGCTCCTCCGCTATGAGCCTGCTTCTTCCTCTCCCACTCCCCCTGCTTGTGTTCCCTCTCTCGCTGGCTGTCTCTATCTCTGTCGAATAAATAAATAAAATCTTTAAAAAAAAAATGTAATATCAGAAAACCTTTGAACGAAAACATAGCAGAAAATCATCAGGATCAAGGGCTTGGTGAGGTGTTATTAGACATGACACCAAAGCATGACCCGTAACAGAAAAACGCATTAAGTTATTCGAATTACTCAGAAGGGGATCCATAGACAAGCTACAGTCTGGGAGGAAATATCTGCAAATCCTGTATCTGACAAAGGTCTTTTACCTAGAATAAATCAAGAACTCTGAAATATCAACAGTAAAGAATTTTTTAATTGGGGAGTTGTTTAATGGAGACAAGAGTTTCAGTTCTATAAGAAGAGAGCTCTGAGGATGGAAGGTGGTGGTAGTAGTTGTACAACAGCATGAACGTACTTAATACATTGAACTGTACGCTTCAAAATGGCCAAGGCAGTAAATTTTACATTATGTGTACTTTCCCACAATAAAAATATTGGGAAAAAATAGAATTAAAGAATGGCGAGGCGCCTGGCTGGCTCAGTTGGTAGAGCATGGGATTTTTCCCCCAAATTTCATTTTATTATTAATTCTGGTTAGTTAACATACGATGTAATATTGGTTTCAGGAGAATTCAGTGATTCATCACTTACATACAACACCCAGTGCCCATCACAGCAAGTGCCCTCCCTAACACCCGCCACCTATCTAGCCTATCCCCCTACCCACTTCCCTCCACCAACCCTCAGTTTGTTCTCTATCATTAAGAGTCTATTATGGTTTGCTTCTCCCTCTCTTTTTTCCCCCCACTTTCCCTATGTTCATCTGTTTTGTTTCCTAAATTCCACATCAGAGTGACATCATATGGTATTTGTCTTTCTCTGACTGACTTATTTCACTTCGCATTAGACTCTCTAGTAGAGCATGTGATTCTTGATCTCAGGGTTGAGTTCAAGTCCCATATTGGGTGTAGAGATTACTTAAAAATAAAATCTTTAGGGGCGCCTGGGTGGCACGGCGGCTGAGCGTCTGCCTTCGGCTCAGGGCATGATCCTGGCGTTATGGGATCGACCCCCACGTCAGGCTCCTCCGCTATGAGCCTGCTTCTTCCTCTCCCACTCCCCCTGCTTGTGTTCCCTCTCTCGCTGGCTGTCTCTATCTCTGTTGCATAAATAAATAAAACCTTTAAAATAAATAAATAAAATAAAATCTTTAAAAGAAATTAGAGCGTGGGCAAAAGTCATCAACAGTCATTTCCCCCAACGAGATTACATGATGGGAAAGAAGCACGTAAATGTGTCTTCAACATCACTAGCCATTAGGAAAATGCCAAGTTAGACCACTATTTGAGGAACGTATCAGTAAGAACATCTAAATTAAGAATAATGACAATAGCAAATCCAGCAAGGATGCAGAGAAGTGGATCTTTCATACATAGCTTCTGGGAGTTTACATGATAAAAGCCACTCTGCAAATTAGTTTGGTAGCTGTTGGGTTTTTTTTTTTATAACACTAAATGTATACTTACCATATGACCCAGAAATCTCGATCTTGGGCATTTATCCCACAGAAATGGAATCTTACATCCATAAAAAACTTGTACATAGTGTTTGTATCAGCTTTATTTGCAATAGCCCAAACCAGGCAACATCAACAATGTCTTTCTGCAGGTGAATAGTTAAACTCATAAACCCACATAGGCTACTGCTCAGGAATAAAAACTAACAAATTACTGAGACTGAGACATACGACAATTTGGATGGGTATCAAGGGCGCTTTCTTTTTTTTTTTTTTTAAGATTTTATTTATTTATTCAACAGAGATAGAGACAGCCAGCGAGAGAGGGAACACAAGCAGGGGGAGTGGGAGAGGAAGAGGCAGGCTCATAGCAGAGGAGCCTGATGTGGGGCTCGATCCTATAACGCCGGGATCACGCCCTGAGCCGAAGGCAGACGCTTAACCGCTGTGCCACCCAGGCGCCCCTCAAGGGCACTTTCTAAGTGAAAAAACGCAATCTCAAAAACTCACAGGCTGTCTGATCCCCTCAATGCAGACCACCCCTCTCCAACACACAAGGTCTCACTCACGGGAAACCAGTGCCAGACACGGTCAGATGTATGAATTCAGGCCTCAAGCACTAACGCACGCAGAAGGACCCCAATCCCTAAGACCTGAAGGATCTGACTGAGGTGGGTGTTGAGAGTACCGGGAATTCTCTGGTTAATCAAACACCTGCTGGGTGTTGGTACGGAATGATGTCATCAGTGCTAGTGACTGTATTCACTTCCTCACGCTGCTGTAAACAGTTCCACGAACAGGCTGGGTCTCAACAATAAAGGTTTATTCTCTCGCATCTGGAGGCTAGAAGGATAAAATCAAGGTACTTGGAAGCCATGCTCTCTCCGAGGGTTCTAGTGGAGATCTGTCCTTGCCTTTCTCTTAGCTCCTGGCCTTGCCACACCTCCGGCGTGCTTGCCTTGCAGAGTGATCACTGCACTCTCTGCCCCTCATCACCTGGTCTACTCCCTCTGTGTCTCTTCTCTTTTTATAAGGACACCAGTGATACTGAATTAGGACGCACTCTCATGACCTCATCTGAACAAATGCACATTTGCAAAGACCCTATTTCCAAATAAAGCCACATTCATAGGTACTGGAAGTTAGGAGTTCAACATCTTTTTGGCGGCCACAGATCAACCCATATAGGAGATGGCTGGCTTGTCTACCCCCATTATTGAACTGCTTGTATAGCCTTAGTTGGAATTGCTCTAACTACTTCTCTACTTGACCCTATTTATCAGATCATGGAAAACAATGCTTAAAGGCCCAGCATATGACAAGTATACTATAGGGGCACCTGGATGGCTCAGTTGGTTAAGTGTCTGACTCTTGATTTCGGCTCAGGTCATGATCTCAGGGTGTGGGATCAAGCCCCACATCGGGCTCTGCCCTCAGCATGGAGTCTGCTTAAGATTTTCTCCCTCTCACTCTGCCTCTCCCACAACTCTCGCTCTCTCAAAAAAAAAAAAAAGTACACTGCAGAATAGAGAGATTTCTTTTCATGAAATAAAGTTCTTATTCTTCTTGTAGTCAGAGGGCCAAACAGTAGGACATGAATTTTACCTAGTCTTTTTGTTTTTTGGTATTTATTGGCTGGTCTTTCCTGTTTTTATCATATCTGCTATTTATAGAAAACATATAAGAAAGATAAGACACAACTTAAGAATAAGCATATGGAAAATCCACAATAAATAATTTTATTAAGAAATTCTTAAAACTTCTTCAATATCAAAGTTTGATTCCTGATTCTCTTTTTGACTTAAAAACCCTAGTCTTTACTAGTGAATTTCTGAACTAAGAATTATTACAGAGCAACAATGTTCAATTACCGAGCACTACAAAAAACAAAAAACGCATGGAGCTTTCTTTGGTATTTATTTAGCTTAGAGCAGTTCACAAAATCTATTCATAAAGGGAATGTTTCCACCACTGGTTCTTAAGGAAAACCTAAATATCATCTATATAATTGAATTAAAAGGAGTGCATATCAAATTAGAAAACACAGAAAATTAAGATTAAAACAATCTCAAGGGTGCCTGACTGGCTCAGCTGGCAGAGAGTGTAACTCTTCATCTCAGGGATATGAACTCAAGCCCCATGTTGGGCACAGAAGCCTACTTTAAAAAAAAATTAAAATAAACTCACAACATACAAACAACATCTTTTTTTTTTTTAAGATTTTATTTATTTATTCAACAGAGATAGAGACAGCCAGGGAGAGAGGGAACACAAGCAGGGGGAGTGGGAAAGGAAGAAGCAGGCTCATAGCGGAAGAGCCTGATGTGGGGCTCAATCCCATAACGCCAGGATCACGCCCTGAGCCGAAGGCAGACGCCCAACCGCTGTGCCACCCAGGCGCCCCTAAACAACATCTTTTTAAAGAAAGATGCACTTTGTAGATATTTCACTGTGTAGCAACTTCAAACCCACAGTTTCCAAGTATAGCAGGAAAGCCTTCTGACTTGCAAACCAACCAAGAGTGAGTTACAGTGAGGCTCCCACATCCACTCTGATGTGTGATCCCTGGGAATACAGGGGTTCTCTCCTACGACCGCAGGACACCTGAGTCAGGACTGGACACCGATCCACAGCTGCCTTCTCGTGGTCGGAGCCCATCCGAATTCTGCCGATCGTCCCACGACCTCCTTTTGCAGCGAGATGACCCAACTCAGGGTCTCATGTTGAACTTAGCGGCCACGTTCCATCTTCTTCACTCCTGAACGCTCTTCCCTTGATTTTCAGAACCTGAGATTACAGGCCAGTGACCTTGCAGAACGGGGCTCAGTTGGGTTAGTCTGCTTTCTCCTCACATATCCGTGCGTCTTCAACAGGACCTTCACAAACATGATCTTGGGTTCTCACTACCTCCTAGCAAGAGGCACACCATTTTGTCTCGTTAGACGGATGTTTAATGCTTCTTCACTTTCCCTAACGATTTCCTAAAAAAATCCCCTTCTCTCAGAGCATGGGATCAGCTACAGAGATTCTGTGCAGCACGGTAGAGGGGACACCACACTGTCTGCTGCACTCACCGGGCAGCATATTCCCGAGCCTCAGAGCCCATCCCCCAGGAGCTGCCAAGGTAAGCCCCGAGGAGAAGACAGGCTTTTCTTAGTAACACGCAGTGTTTAAGCAAGGCAGGCCAGCTGAGTTCACCCTTCCCTTCACACTTTCCTGCATTCCAGTCATTAGAAACAAGCCACTAAAACATGGCCCACGTTCAAGTTGACTCTAACTTTTGATGTGACGAATAGAAAAGAATATACAGACATGTTTAAACCACCGTTAAATCCAAGGTATGCACCGCAGGCTCCAATCTCCTAAATACATATTAAACTAGGATCTAGAACTCTCACTCGGAGACACACAAACCCTCCCTTCCTTCTGCTTTCCTTCCTTCTCGCTTTGGAACAGTGCACATACCTATTTTGGTAAATGCTCCATGTGACCTTGAAAATAATGTACGTTCTGTAATTGCTGGGTGTAGCAGGATTCCAAAAATATTAACTAGGTCAAATTGGCTAATCACATTCTTCCAGCTTCTTTCGCCTAATATTTTTGTTTCATCAATAACTGTGCAGATAAAAACCTTCCATGACGGAAGACCCTTGTGGGTGTGTCTGGGCGGACAGGTGGCGGTGTTTCACGGACTTTGTAAGGATGTTGATGAAGTGTCTCACTACAGCCAATCAAAAACTTCTCCAGCAGTGCTAATAACCTCAGTTCATCCCGGTGTCCGGCATCTTTCCCACGCATCAGGGAATCGGCAACATTCCCACTATCAACCTGCCTCTGTTTCCTCAAAGAGAATCCTCTGGTCCCCCAGGCTTTTCTAAGTTAGAATTGGGACCTGTGCCTGAGTGTGTTCAGAGGAGGATTTGACAAAAGAAGCGGTTGCTGGTGGGGCGGTTCATGCACACCACCTGGTTCTCACCACAGGGATGTGGGTAAGTCATGAAACCCACGGGTCACAGGAGAGGAAGGAAGGGGAAGGCTGGCCAGAGATGCCACCAAGGGGGCTCCCCTCCCTCCCATGCTTGCAACACTGAAGCAGGGCCCCTAGAGCAGGCTGTGGGGCCAGTATGATCCCTACGTTCTTCTCCCTCCCCTGCTTTGGTAAGTTCCTTGGGCTGCGTATACTCGGATTCTAGATGCGGGTGGACTGAGAGACCTACGGAAGGTAACGAAGCTGGAAAGGAATACCATCCGCTTGCCTTCATTCACAGCTCACAGGCGTCAGGGCCCTGCTGGCGGCTTTAGACAGGCTTCCTCTGACAAATGATGTCAACGTTTAAAATTTTACATTCCATATCCATGACTGTGCTCTGCGCCTACATTGCCTCTACTTTACTTCACATTTTATTTTTAGCGACTTGGTGTTTTTTATTTAAGTGCATTTATTGGAGGATGGACACTTCCAGCCAAGACTTTCAACAGTAATCTAGATTCACTTACTAAAAATAGAAGGTTTCTGTAAGTGTATGCAGAAGGGACAGGAAGAGAATGTCAGGATTTCTAGCCCTGAGCAGTTGCTGGCCAAGGTTCTGAGCTCAGGATGGCTCACTTCTGGTTAGAAGAGTGATTCGCAAGACAAGAGGTGCCCATCCCAAACTGAGCCTTTATCCTTGGTGTGATCTCAAGGGCTTAACCCGACTGAGGTAACTTTCTGATGCTGTCATCAGTACTACAGAACGCTAGGTCCCTGCATGCCCTAAAATCATCCCACAGAGCACCTATGGTTCCTATCTCATGCTGTGGGAAATACCACTCTGAGCAAGGCAAAGTATCCTTTGTGAAGGGAATCAGGGCCGCAGAAGACAGGAGGACCCTGAGACAAAGAGCTGCGGGTTCCTGCTCACGGCCACACAGACAAGGAGCAGAAAAGTCAGCATCCCAACGCAGGCATGTCTGGGTCCAAAACCACTGCTGTTTCTGCCCCGGTCATAGTGGGGTGTTACGAGGAATGTGCGCATGGGGTCATCAGAGTGTAAATACCCTCGGGGGGGCACAGCCGTAGAGTGGGGGATCTAAGGGGGTGACACAGGAGTGGTTCAAACACGTGCGGGGAGGAAGTGCATCTCAGGATGTCCGTGTGTAGGCACCACGAAAGCCTGGTGTCCACAAGGGGGGTGGGCGTGGTCGCCACGGCCTAGCTCTGTCTTCCACACATCCCTCTGATTCCAGTACTCTAGACTAGATCAAGAGCCCCGTCCTGGGAAGGTGGAGCGGGTCTGCATCGTAAGCCGCCCACCTGTGTTTCCAGGACAGGAGTGAACCCCGAGTGTGTTCTGGAGTCTGCGCTCCTGCTCACGCCGGGTGACTGCACTTGAAATACATCACAAGGAGCTGGGGCCTGACTTCCTTATCATACAGTGAGGATAATCAGGACCATCTGCAGGGCCATCCCAGCGATTAGAGCCTGTGTATGCACGGGAAGATCACGGTTACTTCCATGGGGGAATGAATCCTTCCATCATCCCTCCCCTCACTGGCTCAGTGCTATTTCTGCTGGAAATCGCTCACGGAGAACTCACCATCATCGGTCAGTGAAGACGGCAGGTCCCTGTTGTCTTCTGTCCTTGACAGAACGTGTGCCTCTGTTATCAGGCTCCCAGGCCTTATCTTATCTCCCCTTGTGAGATAAGACTTCTGAGAATGGTCTCTCTTATCACTGTGTAGGTGACGTGCACAGCTGACATGAGATCCCAGTTAGGTAAGAAGCCAGCTGGTCAAGTGTGTATCCCACCAGCACGCTCCTCCAACCACGCTTGGGTGAAGCCCTCGAGCCTCAGAGGGATACCCCACTCGGGAGGCAGTAGAGGGTCCCGGGTCCCCCCAGCAGTGTCTGCAGGGGTGAGGAGGGCAGCTGTTGAGGAGGCAGGAACTGAAGAGGTCTGGATGCTTCAGAACCCTGCATGGTCCTCAGGCAGGAGATGGCAGGTCCAGGGCCCCAAGTTCCTGTGGGAATCCCGTAAGACCTGCTTCACGATGCTGAGAACCTTCTTTCAACCGATATGAACTAGACTCTCACTCCTCAATCCCTCCTCCACTCTGATCCTCAACCAGCTCTGGGCAAAGAGCAGCCTGCACCTTCTCTAAGCCTTCACAGTGGGCACGGAGGCCCCGTTCTCACTGCCTGTCTGCTCACTTTGCTCCAAGTGTGGTGCGTGTCCTCCACCTTTACACAGAGTTAGGGCAACAGCCGAAATGGCGCACACCCTGCCCGCCCAGCAGGGTCACTACAGCGCGGAAGGGTCTGCCTGGGGGCACCGCCTGTCTGCAGGGATGGGGCAGGAGGGACAAGGCTCTAGGCCCCGGCGCTCGGATGCACAGAGACCAGGCTCTGTCCGGCCAGGGGTCTTGCTTCTTGCCCAACGTCTCTCCTCCATGCCTCGCTTTCCTGAGTTCCAGAGTTGCTAACGTGTGTTCTTTTGAATGCTGGGGAGCGTCCTTAAAATCACTATTTTAAATTCTTTCTCCGGTAACTTAGAGTTCTCTGCTTGGAGTCCGCTCCTGAAAATTACCGCGTTCCCTGACGTTGTCTGCTGGCTTTTTCCTGCTGCTTCTGGTGGCACTGCTTCGATACATGATATGGGCACGTCTGAGGGAGTGGTGGGCTCTCGCGGCCTTTCTGGTCTGGCGGTGGCGGAGCCTTTGCCCTGAAAGCAGATGCAGGAGCGTCTGACATGTGGGTGCGTGCAGGTCTCCCATGGGCAGCAGTCTGGGTCTCTGGCACCGGCCTCGGAGGAGGGGGACAAAGCAGCGGCACAGGCCCTAGGATGACAGGGCACAGCAGCAGCTGGGGCTCCTGGTGGCAGGTCCCACGGCAGCGACAGCTCCAGTCCCACGAACCCCAGTGGCTGAGACTGTGGGCCACTGGCAGCTGGGACCAGTGTTGGGTGAACACCATGAGGCTTGCTGGGATTCTTCTGCCCTCCCTTCCCCCGAGGGGTGCAACCCCTCCGAGGGGTCTCCCCCCGGGTGCCCAGCTGCTCTGGACTGGGGGATGCAGGCCTGCAGGTCAAAGGCTATCTTCGCATCTCTCCGTGGCCACACCTGCTTTTTGAGCTCTCAGCATTTCTGCTGCTTTTCCGCTGCAGTCCAGAGATTTCCCAGAGCTATTTCCATCCATTTGTAGCTGTGTTTTTTAATTGTTCTTGTTTTTGTGGGGGACGTGAGCACTGGGGCCCCCACAGCCCACCACCTTGCTTGATGTCACCATCTGTGCTGGGAGTTTCCACAGTCCCCTGGGGAGCCCAGTGTGTAGCCAGTGTTGGAGTATCCTACACACGCAGCTGTTGTGTGGGACGGTGTTGTGTGGGACAGGGGAGAAGCACGGTCTGCTCTTGAGATCTGTTTTAGGGTGCCACACGATGAGCTCCATCCTGCGTAGAGAAATAAGGAATGAAAATACATAATGGAAAACATGGGCTCAGAAACGTTTTAGCAGTGAAGGCTGAGGCTGCCTCACTGGCTCCTTCCCACGAAGGGGCACGCTGCAGCTTGCAGCCACACGGACCTGGGTGATGACGATGTCATCCCGGCAGCTAGAGGGAGGAATGAGGGCAGTCGGTGTAAGTTTGCATCGTTTGAACGAACTGACCATCTACTGTGTGGAGACTTCTGGATTGTGCCAAGAATATAACGGGATGCATGGACAGCCAGCATCTCCAAAAAAGATGACCATTTAGTAGAGGACCCAGCATCAGTCAGGTTCACAAACGGAGTCAGCATCTATCTGGAAAGGCCTGTCATTCTCTGGTCCTTGAGGATTAAGATATGACTTAAGCAGCCCTACGAGTTTGCATTTCTCACCATTCTTATAAAATCTGAGCCATGCTTACATGGGCATTTCGTCAGCCAGTCAGTGTGCATTCACTGACGTCCTACTACGTGCCAGGGCCTGTGCGGACACGGGATGCTGAGGTGAAGAACGCAGAGTCCCTGCCTTCCAGCTGCTCACAGGTCATGACATCTTCTGTCTCCCGTGGCATGAGGTGCAGACTTTTATAAACTCTAAGATGTTATGACCAAGTCATTTCCGTCTTACTTCATGCCACCCAGGGCCCCAAGCAGCCTTCATTACGGGGATACTCTTATCGCAGAGGAGACTGTCTGGGGGCTCCCCGGCACACTCAGGGTCTGGACGTCATCAGGAGTTAAGCTGGCCACACGGCGAGCCCAGGCTCACCAATCACTGGCCGGTCCTGCCTTCTTCCCTGGGGAGTGGGGAATCTAGGAACCAGAACACGGACTTTAGCAGCAAACCCTAAAAAGGGTGGTTTGGACAGAGGACGTGAACGAAAGGGCTTGTGGACATCTACGGAACCAGGACAGGTCCTGGGGCCGTGGGACGAGTGAGCCGCACAGGAGAGCTTCTGGGAGACATGGGGCAGCAGCTGAGGGCAGAGCTGCACCGAGTCCAGTGTGCGGAAACGAGAAGCCCCAGAGGCCTGACCTCCAGGGTCCGAGCTCAGCAGCAGCCCCCGGGGAGGCCCCTCAGGACGGGGCTCCAGGCAGGTGCTCACATCACACGGACGGTTCTCTTGCAGGGCTGTGTGCTGGCCAAGGAAGCAGGGGGACCAACAATCAGTGTTTCTTGGTGATATTCTCTTCACCTTCGTTCTGTAGCTGTGATGCTAGAAGGGTCTCGTCAAGGGACAAAGGCTTCTCCTATCTCCTTTTTTTTTTTTTTTAAGATTTTATTTATTTGAGGGAGAGAGCATAAGTGGGGGGCGGGGGGCAGAGGGAGAAGCAGACTCCCCACTGAACAGGAAGCCCGACATGGGGCTCGATCCCAGGACCGCAAGATCATGCATGACCTGGGCCAAAGGCAGACACTTACCCAAATCTGACTGGGCCACCCAAGCACCCCGCTTTTTTAAAGATATAATTGTCATATAACATCCTATTAGTTTCAGGTGCACAACAGGAGTCAAAATTTGCATATAGTGGGAAATGATCACAATAAATGTAGTTACCACCCATACCACACAGTTAACAATTTTTTGTTGTTTTTTTCTGGTTATGAGAACTTTTAAGATCTAGTCTCTTAGCATCCTTCAAACAAGCACTACACTATTGTTAACTACAGTCCCCATGCTGCACGTTACATCCCCAGGACTAACTTTATAACCTAAGATTTGGACCTTTTGACCCCCTCCACCCGCTTCACTCTGCCAACCATCAGTCTGTTCTCTGTATCTACAATTTCTTTCCTTCTTTTCTTCCTTTTTTTAGATTCCACGCATAAATGACATCATACAGTATTTGTCTTTCCCCATCCAACTTGTCTCACTTAGTGTAATACTTCTGGATCCATCCATGTTGACACAAGGGGCAGTATTTCCTTCTTCCTGTGGATAATATTCCATTATACACAGACACACACCGAATCTTCTTTATCCATTCACTCGCCAGCGGACATGTGGCTGCTGTAAATGATGCTGTGGAGAACATGCGGGTGCAGCCCATTTTACGAGACAGTGTTTTCATTTCACTCGGCTATATGTGCAGAAGTGGGGTCGCTGGATCGTAGGGTAGATCTCTTTCGTTTTCTGAGGATCCTCTGTACTGCTCTCCGCAGCGGCTGCCCCTACTTACATCCCCACCAACAGCGCACAGGGCTCCCTGTTCTCCTCATCCTCGCCGACACCTGTCGTCTCCTGTTTTCTGAACGAGCGCCATGCTGGCAGGTGCGAGGTGACAGCTCATCGAAGGGCTCCCTGAGAACTGGTGAGCTCATCAGATCCAGCCCCACGCTCTGCTTCTTTCCAGGGACGCTCCCCAAGCCCTTCCTCAGCGCCTCGCCCAGCTTTTTGGTACCTGCCCAGAGTAATGCGACCCTGAGATATACTGGACTCCTGTCAGGAATGTAGAGTTTACTTTCAGCAAAGGAAGAATCCCGCTAACCTCGAAGTCCATGGTGTCCGTGGATCACTCAGGAAGAATGGTTGAAGTCCCCCTCGTTAACCTGAGTCAGCAAGACTCGGGGAAACATACCTGCAAATATTGCCGAACAGAGGCCCCCCGCCCGTGTTCCCCAGCCAGACCTGCCCTTCTCGTGGTTACAGGTCAGAAGGAAGTGTCCCAGAGTCTGGCTTGACCCATCCGCCCCTCCCAGAGGAGAGGACATCAAGTGGTCTCCTTTCCCACGTAGGGGCTTGAGGTCAGCAGGAGCAGTCTGAGGACACTGGTTTGATCAGGGATTAATGAACGGGAAATCCTGATTCCTCGACAAGACTTGGCCCACAGTTGGGCAAACGTGCGTCTGCTATCCTAGGTTCACACGTCCTGAGGAAAGACCTTCGAGGACACCGGGGATGAGGGAGACCCCGAGCTTCTCCCCATTATTGCTGACCCTCTTTCTCTTCCAGAAAGCTTACCTAAGCCTTCCTTCCTGACTCAGATGAGGCTTACGGTGACACCAGGAGAGACTGTGACTCCTCAATGACTGCCAGAAGACAGACCTCGTGATTGCATTTATCACGTTGGCTCTGCTGAAGCAGGAAGTTCCTGAGCCCACAGACGCCTGGAGACCATCAGGCAACGTGGCTCACTAAGTCCCTCCATTTCTGTTTGTCTGAGGAAGGCTTTACATCTTCACTTTTGGAGGATAATTTCTCAGGGTCCAGGATGTTAGGTCGGTGGTTTTCTCTCTCCACACATCGATATTTCACGCCACTCTCCTCTCCCACGCAGTTTCCAGGAAGTCAGATGTCATTCTTACAGCTGTTCCTCTCTCGCGGAGGTGCTGTCTCCTCTGGCTTCCCTCAGGATTTTCTTTTTTTTTTTTTTATTTTATTGTTATGTTAGTCACCATACAGTACATCCCCGGATTCCGATGTAAAGTTCGATGCTTCATTAGTTGCGT
>NC_048229.1:27283265-27294001 GCF_002007445.2 Ailuropoda melanoleuca
GATCCCGGAACGCCGGGATCACGCCCTGAGCCGAAGGCAGACGCTTAACGACTGAGCCACCCAGGAGCCCCCACACAGGTAGTTCTTGAATTAGTTCTGATGTTTATCCTGCTTACTGTCCTCTCAGTTTCCTGGACCTGCGGTTTTGTGTCTGACATTAATTTGGAGAAAATTCTCGGTTGTTATTTATCGTATTTCTTCTGTTTCTGTCTCTCTCTCTCTCTCTCCTCCTGTTGATCCCATGACGCACGGGTTACGCCTCCGTCCACAGTCCCTGGACACTCCTTTCTGTGTTCTTCCAGTCTTGCTTCTGTGTGCTTCTCCGTTTCGGAGGCTTCTGCTGGTGAATCCTGAGGCACAGAAGCTCCTCCCTCAGCCGCTCCCAGGCCACCACCAAGCCCATCGAAAGGCATTCGTCACTTCTGCCACAGCGCTTCTGGTCTCTGGAGCTTCTCTGTGAGCCTTTCTTAGGAGCTCCACGTCCCTGCTTCCATCGCCCACCTGTTCTCGCACGCTGTCTACCTGCGAGGGCCCCACCATATGAATCGCAGTGGTTTTAAGTCCCTGAGATGACCATGCCAACATTTCTACCATATCTGCATCTGGTTCTGCTGCTGCTGTGTCTCTTCAAACTGTTTTTTTGGCTTTTGGTACACCCTGTCCCTGTTCTTGATGGCCGGCCATGATGTGCCCAGCAAAGCAACTGCGGGAAACCGGCCTTCAGTGACTCGGTGGGAGGGGGTGGGAGCCTTCGATGGTCCTAGGATCATGGCTCCGGCTTGCAGGGAGCCTGTGCCCTGGGCTGTGACCCTCACAGGGTTTCTCAGTCCCCCTGCTGTGGTGGGACACGGTGGCTGCAGTTGGCTGCTTGTCTTCTTCCAGGTCAGTTAGGCTCTGATAAAACCCCAGGAGGTCAGGCTCAGTTAAGCAGTTTCCCCTGGCCTTGTTAAGAACACAGTGCTCCGCTGTATTTCAAAGTGGGTTTTCCCCCCTCCCTGCCAGAAGCAGGAGGGGATTTTTCTTTGCTCTTCAACTAGTTCAACCTGGTAGAGCTCCAGGAGGTGAAACTCCCAGACCCCATGACTGGGCCCCCATGACCAGCTTCCAGGAGTTCCTAACTCTCAGACTTGTCCAAGCCAAGCATCCCCACCCGGCACCAGTTCCCTTGCAGGTTATTAGCTTGTGGGTTCTTGCTTCGCAAACTGATTCTCTGGACGCATGGGATGGCCTCTCCAGTGTGGGGGCAGAGGGCTGCTCTGCGACCTCACTGCCATTTCAGAGCTAACAAAGTTGTAGACTTTTCAGCCTGTCCTGCCTTTTACTCACTGTTACTGTGGAGTGGTGACTTCCATGCACAACCAGAAACTGGAAGCCAAGATTTCGTTCATCTGGGGAAATCCTTGGATCAGGGACTCCATCTTGCTCAGGTTCCAGGGTCTCCGTCTTCAAAGGGCACGTGTGCAAATACACGCTCTCTGCAGAGCTGTCGTTCTCGGTGTCAGGGTGGGAGAACCGAGGCCCTGGGAGCCGGCACAAGCCCAGAATCACACTGGGGGGGACCCTCGAGCACAGAGTGGGAGGTGGACAGCAAATTTCTCCCCCATGTGCCCTAACCTCTGACTAGCAGCGATCTCTGCCTTCGGGGGTTTGAAGATTTCCCCTTTCCCCATCCAGTGTCCTCCTTGCATTATTTCTCCTTTGTCGCGATGCATCGTGCATGGGGCAGACCTCTCCCCTGGCCCTCACCAATGTACATTTATGTATTTTCAACTGATTAGGAATTTTAAGACACCATCGTCCTAGAGGCAACGGGGCACAGTGTGTTCTGCGTCCCGGTGCTTGTTTCTGTTCTCTGATGACTTAGGACGGTAGCTCCCTGACCAGGAGGCACAAGTGGGCTCTGACCTCTGACAGGCAGAGCAGGAGGGAGGGACGGTGCTCTGTGGCCAGCGCTGAATGCCTGTCTCTATTTCCTCAGATGTGGCACCAGGAAATCACACCAAGACCAACCTCCTCCAACTGGGTCTGGCAGCCCCGTGTCTGATTATTATGGGGGCTCCTGGCTGAAGCCACAGGGAGTCTCTGCGTGGACCCAAGTAAACAACCGAGCACCCTTCTTTTTCATGGGCTGTCCCAGTGAGAGGGGGCATGTCAACACCCAGCCTTCCTTGTGGGGACCGCCTGTGTTTGTCAACAGTGGCATGACTGGCATTCCCGGTGAGCTATTTCTTACCATGTAGGACTGTCTGGTTCCCTGCATGTTCATTCAGCATCTCCTTCATATCTCATTAAGTGTGTGAAGCCCCAGTCAGTGTATAGACAGACTAACACTCCCATGCCCTCTCAACATCCCTCAATACGGAGGAGGGGAGCGGGGTGGAGTTCCCCTGATGGAGAGCCTGTGTTTGGAGGCCAGGAGAAATCCTATCTTCCTCTTTCTCCCTCCTCTGATCTCTCTCTGTCCTTCTCCACCTACAGGTCCCACAGCTGCTGAGGGGAATGCTGGGTGTTGATGAAGCTGGACCCACTGACCCTGAACAGTTTCAGTGGAACATGCATTCTTACCTCTGCTGAGAGCCGCTCCAGGACAAGATGACATTTCCTCTTCTGTACGCCTCACCTGGGGCAGAGAACAGGATGGGGCATAAAGATTCATCCAGCAAATGATTACTTTACACAACCCTGGACACTCTACATTTTGCTACATTAGTAGGACATGCCACTAGGGTCATACCCCGAATTTCCACACAAGGATGAACTGATTTCTGGGACCATTACTCTAGTCATTTGGTGGGTCTTTTTTTCACATTTTCCTGGTAGTTAATGATGTGGTGTGTTTTCTCATGTGCTATTGACCTTTTAAAAATTTTTTTTATCAAAATACAATCAACACACCATGTTATGTTAGTTTCAGGCACACAACGTATTGATTGAACGATTCTCTACATTACTTGAAGATCACCATGGTAAGCCCAGTCACCATCTGTCACTATTCAACGTTTAATTCCTGATAAAGTATCGGATTAAATATTTGCCCATTTTTGACTGGGTTGTTTGTCTTCTTAATACTGAATTGCAAGAATATATACATATCTGGACACAAGTCAGTTAACAAACGTCTGCTTTACAACTATTTTTCTTACAGTTTGTGACTTGTCTTTTCATTTTTAAACCTCCCTTAAGGAGCTGAAGTTTTAAATTTTGGTTAAGTTCACCAATTACGAACTGTTTTTCTTTTATGGCTTAAGGTTCTGTGTCCTGAAGAATCTCTGCTTAATTCAAGGTCACGAAGATCTTTCCCTATGTTTTCTTATGCAACTATTAAGTTCTACATTCTACATTCGGGTCTTCATCTTTTTTTTCCTAAAAACTTTATTTTTTTAAAATTTATCTGAGAAAAAGAGAAAGTGCACGCATGCACGGGAGCCAATGAGAAGCCAAGAGTAAGAACGCTTGAGTTGGATTACCCTCTTCTACGACTGAATGTACGTGTTCCCGAAAGTTCGTGTGCAGAAACCTTAACCCCCAACGTGACGGTGTTGGCAGGTGGGGCCTCTGAGAGAGAATTAGGTTATAAGCATGCAGTCTTCACGAATGGGATTAGTCTCTTCTTACAAAAGACACAACAAAGATGATCTCTCTTCACCATGTGAGGAGACGGGGAAAAGGCAGCAGTCCGTAAACCGGGAAGAAAGCGCTCGCTAAGAATCCAAACATGTTCGCACCCTGGTCTCGGATTTGCATCCTACAGACCTGTGGGAAATAAACTCCTGCTGGATAAGCTGCCCGGTCTCTGGTCTTCTGTTAGAGCAGCCTGAGCAGACCAAGACACCTACGGAGCCACCTGCGTGGGGGACAGGGGAGGAAAGCATGTCTTCCCTTTTCTGGAATATCCACTGGGATTTTGAGGTTTTAGGGCACCAAGCAGTGAGCCCTGTCCTGTTTGGAGTATCAGGGAACGAAAAGAGATGATGGAAAAGATCGGTTCAAAAACCTCAATGCCGGAGCTAAGGCTGTCACATGTATTTCTCTGCAAGAACAGGGTCTTCTCCATCTCCGAGCCAGCCCCTCTCCCCTCGAGTGGGTGAGGGTGACCACGGGGGGGTGTTGGAAGTGGCTTTCACTGGGTGGGGGGAAGATGGTGAGTTGTGGTGATTTTGCATCCTTTCACATCCTTGAAAAAACCCCTGTAAGTCGCACTTACACTGGGCATGTCAGCCAGCCGTCGCACGTTTGTTGAGGCCCTACGGTGTGCCAGGACCTGAGTACACAGAGAAATGCCGAGGTTGACAGCACACAGTCTCTGCTTTCTGGGCGAGTGACATGGTGACATGGGAGCATGGCATGAAGGACACACATTTCTATATTTTCTCGCTCGAGATTTTACAACCAGAGGAATGTTAGTGTCACGGTGACAGAGTCAGTCCTTTTCTCTCTCCCTTTCGAGCACAACAAATCCACACTTGTAACTGAACAAAAGCACCTCTGCACAGCTCGCTAGGACACCAGAGATCCATCCTTGTGGGCGCAGAAGGTGGGTGGCTGGCACCGGCAGGTGGCTGCAGTGGAAGAGGGGGCAGTGAAGTGAGGAGTAAAAGTCTGCAGCCTGGTTGCAGCTGGGGGCCCCCCACTCCTCAGCAACACCCCCATTTCAGAGGAGAGACCTCCAAGACCGAACAGACAGAACTGAAGGAACTGTCTCACACTGTCTGCCCAGAAAGAGCTCCGGGACGCCCCCCCACAAATTCGAGGACTCCCTACAACAGGGACACACCCGAAGCAGGAGTGCTAAGCACACACCTCCCGCCCTCTGAGCCACCCCACCGTTTCCCCCCAACCTGCTTCTTCACATGCTCTCAACCTTAGCTGGGAGGCAGTGCAGGCAAGAGAAACCAAGACTTGTGCCCTAGTGCCACCTTCTGGAAAATTGGAAAAAGGCTCCTATTGACCCACCTGTGAACCATTAGAATCAAAGTGAACAGAACCTTAGCCAAGTAAGAAGGTGCTTGCTACTCCAAGTGCAGGGGCAGGGATACTTCTCATCAAACACTATGAAAAATCACGCCAGCCGAGCATCACGAAAAGCAAATGACAATTTTCCAGTAACCAACCAAACCCAAAGACACAACACTGCGGTCTGATAAAGAATTCAAAAGAGCTGGGGTAGGACGCCTGAGTGGCTCAGTCGGTTAAGCGTCCAACTCTTGATTTCAGCTCAAGCCCCGCATCTGGTTAAGATTCTCCCTCCTTCTCCCTCTGCCCCTTTCCTCCCCAACCCCCTAGCCCCACTCTCGTGCTTTCTAAAAAAAAAAAAAGCAAAAAGCTGGGGCACATGACTGGCTCGGTGGGTGGAGTGTGCAACTCTTGATCTTGGGGTTGTGATTTCGAGCCCCATGTTGCACATGAAGCCTACTTAAAAATAAAATCTTAAAAAAAAAATTCAAAAGAGCTGCTATGAAGAAAGTCAGTGAGCCACAAAAAAACTCAGAAAGTCAGCACAATGATCTCAGGAATAAAATTAATAAATAGAAGTAATATTTTACCAAAGAGATTGAAATTCTAAAAAAGAGCCAATGGAAATTCTGGAGCTGAAAAACTCAATAAATGAGACGGAAAATACATCAGCAAACACTGGAAAGAGAGCAAATCACCTGGAAGAGAGAATAGGTGAGGCTGAATATAGGGATCCAGCAATAATTCAGGTGGATGATGAGAGAGAACTAAGACTTGTAAAGCGAATAAACCCTACAGGAGGAGCGCCTGGCCAGCTCAGTCGGTGGAGCATGTGGCTCTTGACCTCGGGGCTGTGGTTTTGAGTCCCACATGGGGTTTAGAGATTACTTTTAAAAAATAAAATCTTAAAAACAAAAAAGAACCCTACAAGAACCATCAGACTCCGTCAGAGGAAATAGCACAAGGTTCAAGGGTATACCAGAAGGAGAAGAGAGGGTGAGGGGAGAGGAGACTGTATTTAAAGAAACAAAAGCTAAGAATTCCCCAAACCTGGGGAAGAAACTAGACATAAAAGTCCATGAACCAGGGCACCTGGGTGGCTCAGTTGGTTAAGCGTCTGCCCTCAGCTCAGGTCATGATCCCACGGTCCTCGGTTTGAGTCCTGGTTGGGTTCAGGTACCCTGCTCAGCGGGGAGCCTGCTTTCCCCTCTGCCTGCCGCTTCCCCCTGCTTGTGCTCAGTCTCTCTCTCTGACAAAAATCAATCAATCAATCAATCCACAAAGCTAAGAGAACACCTTATTATCTCAAAGCAAAAGACCTTCTCCACGACACATTACAACAACACTGTCAAGGGACCGCGATAAAGAAAAATTCTAAAGGCAGTCAGGGGAAAAGGTGTAACCTATAAAGGACCTCCCTGAGGCTATAAACAGATTTCTCACAGAAATTCTACAGGTCAGGAGAGAGTGGAATGACATATTCAAAATACTAAAAGACAAAAATTGCCCACCAAGGAAACTCCTCAGATAAAAGGAGAGTAAAGACCTTCTCAGAGAAACAAAAGCTCAGGGAGCTCGCTGTCACTACACCCGGCTTACAAGAAATGTTGAAGGGGATTCTCCAAACTGAAACAGAAAGACAAAAATACACAAAATTCTGATTAAGGTGATAGTCCGCATTAGAAAAGTGTAATGTTTTTGGGACGCCTGGGTGGCACAGCGGTTAAGTGTCTGCCTTCAGCTCAGGGCGTGATTCTGGCGTTATGGGATCGAGCCCCACATCAGGCTCCTTNGATTCTGGCGTTATGGGATCGAGCCCCACATCAGGCTCCTTTGCTATGAGCCTGCTTCTTCTTCTCCCACTCCCCCTGCTTGTGTTCCCTCTCTCGCTGGCTGTCTCCATCTCTGTCAAATAAATAAATAAAACCTTTAAAAAAAAAAAAAAAGAAAAGTGTAACATTTTTAGAATAGTATATTAAACACTTAAATATAGTACGAAGGTTAACGACGAAAGAGCCTTAAAAATCACCAATTCGATAATGAAATCAAGGCAGAAAAAGAAATCATTTGTGGTGTCAAAAATACACAGGGCGAGGGGCGCCTGGGTGGCACAGCGGTTAAGCGTCTGCCTTCAGCTCAGGGCGTGATCCCGGCGTTATGGGATCGAGTCCCACATCAGGCTCCTCTGCTATGAGCCTGTTTCTTCCTCTCCCAATCCCCCTGCTTGGTGTTCCCTCTCTCGCTGGCTGTCTCTATCTCTGTCAAATAAATAAATAAAATCTTTAAAAAAAAAAAAAATACACAGGGCGAGGAGTAAAAGGATGGGACTTTGACAGGCAAATGAAAGTAAACTGCTATCAGCAGAAAGGGGACTATGTTATCTATGAGATGTCTGATGCAAACCTCACAGAAACCATAAAGCAAAAATCTAGAGCAAAGACAAGAAACATGAAAAAATGCAGACTGAGCAAATCACAATGGAAAACCACCAACTTACAAAGGTAGACAGTAACAGGGGGAAAGAAACAGCAGAGACAACAGAACCTGAAGACAAAAGATAAAAGGGCAGCAGTGAGTCCTTACATATCAATAATCACCCTAAACGTAAATCAATCAAACTCACTAATCAAAAGGCCCAGACCGGCTGGATGGATAAAAAAACAAACAAACAAAACCCAATCAACTCTATGCTGCCTGTGGGAGACTCGTTTCTGCTCTAAAGACACAGGCAGGTTCAAGGTGAAAGGATGGAATATGATATTCCAAGCAAACGGAAACCAAAAGAAGGAAGGCAGGTAAAACCATACTTACACCAGACAAAACAGACTTCAAACCAGAAAGGTTAACAAGAGACAAAGAAGGTCGTTATATAATGACACAGGAGTCCATACATCAAGAAGATGTAACAGTCATCAATACATATGCTCCCAACGCCCAGACACTAAAATACACTAAGCAAATACTCACAGATCTTAAGGGAGAAATAGGCCACAATACAAGGGACTTCAACACCCTCCGTCAGCAATGGATAGATCACCCAGATGGGAAATCAATAGGGAAATGTTGGAACTGAACCACACTTTGGAACAAATGAACATACACAGAACATTCTATCCCAGAACAGGAGAGTACACATTCTTCTCAAGTGCACGTGGAACATTCTCCAGGACAGATCATGTGATAGGCCACAAAATAAATCCTGGCAAATTTAAGAAGACAGAAACCACACCAACTATCTCTCTCAGCTACCATGATATGAAACAGAAACAAACAAGAGGAAAGTGAGAAGATCTACAAATATGTGGAAACTAAACAACCCACTTCTAAACGATGGGTCAAAGAAGAAATCAAAGGGAGATTAAAAATTAGCTTGAAACAAACGAAAATAGAAATACAACATATCAAAGCTTGTGGGATGCAGCAAAACCAGTTCTGAGAGGAAAGTTATAGCAAGAAATGCATATATTAAGACATTAGAAGGATCTCAAATAATCACGTTAACTTTACACTTGGAGGAACTAGAAAAAGAACAAATGAAATCTCAGAGAACAGAAGGAAGGAATTTATAAAGATTAGAGCAGAAGTAAATGAAATAGAAACCAGAAAGCAACAGAAAGGATCAATGAAACTAAGACCTGGTTCTTTAAAAAGTTAAACAGAATTGCCAAACCTTTAGCTAGACAGAGAAAAACAGAGAGAAGACTCAAAATCAGAAATGAAAGTGGAGACATTACAATTGACACCACAGAAATGTAGAATCACAGACTACTATAAATAATGATATGCCAAAAATTATATAACTTCAAAGAAATAGATAGATTTCTAGAAACACACAACCTACCAAGACTGAATCAGGAAAAAACTGGAAATCTGAACAGACTGATAATAAGAGATCGACACAGCAATCAAAAAACTCTCAACACAGAAAACTCCAGGACCAGGTGGCTTCACTGGTGAATTCTACCAAAAGTTCAAGAAGAATTATTGCCAACCCTCCTCAAAGTCTTCCAAAATATCGAGGAGGAGATAATACTTTCAAGCGCATTCAATGAAGCCAGCATAAGGATACCACAAGAAAACTACAGACCCATATCCCTGATGAATATAGATACAAAAATTCTCAGCAAAAATCAACAAATGGGACTACATCAAACTCAAATGCTTCTGCAGAGCAAAAGAAACAGTTAACAAAATGAAAAGACAACCTATGGAATGAGAGACAATTTTCTGCGAACCAAGTATCAGATAAAGGATTAATACCCAAAATATATAAAGAACTCACACAATAACAACAATAACAAAAACAATCCAATTAAAACACGGCCAGAAGTAAATCGACATTTTTCCAAAGAAGACATCCAGATGGTCAACAGACACATGAAAAGATGCTCAGTATCACTCATCATCCGGGAAACGCAAATCAAAACCACAATGGAATGTCACCTCATCCTGTCAGAATGACTATCATCAAAAAGACAAGAGATAACAATGCTGGTGAGGATGTAGTGAAAAAAACAAAAACCAAAAACCAAACCCCTGTTCAGTGTAGTGGGAATGAAAATTGGTCCAACCACTATGGAAAACACGACGGAGATTCCTCAAAAATTAAAAATAGCACTATGAAATGATCCAACAATTCCACTTCTGGGAATATACCCAAATGAAATGAAAACAGGATTTGAACAAGATCTTCACACACCCATGCTTACCGAACATTATTCACCAGAGTCAAGATATGGGAACAATCCAAATGCCCATCAACTGATGAACGGATAAAAAAAATATGGTACAGGGTGCCTGGATGCCTCAGTCCCTGGAGTATGTGACTCTTGATCTCGGGGTTGTGGGTTCGAGTCCAACATACACAATGTAATATTAACAGAACATATCCCGCCATTTACAACAACACGGATGACCCTGAGCACATTATGCAAAGCGCGGTCAGTCAGACAGTGTATGCGGCACTTATACGGGAATCTAAGTAAGTCAAACCTATAAAAAAACGGAGAGTAAATGGTGATTAGCAGGGGAGGCAGGAATTAGACCAACGTTCTTCAGAGTATAAAAATGTAACGAATAGTAAACCTCGAGACCTAATGCACCTCATAATAAATATAGACAATAAAATTACACTGTAATTATACAATGGGATAAATGTCGCTCCAACAATCACGTTACAACACACAAACGTATCAAAACAACAGCTGTACACCAAATCTCACACAAAGTTACACGACGAATTTATTCAAGATGATTACAAAAAGCCTGGCATGCCCTCCTTGAAGACCTCCAAGTATTAAATCGGTTACACTACGGGAGAGCTCTGGAGAGAACACGACCCCGTTGCATATTCCGAGCGCTCTCTGAGATGCCACAGCCAAAGCGCCCGAAATCCAAGAAGCCCCCTTCCTCTGCGAGGCGGAGGCGGGGGAAGCGCAGACGGGTCCCGCGGGGGGCCCGGCCCTCGCGCCCGGATCTACGGGGCGCACCCCAGGGCCGGCTCAGAAGCGCCTGTCCGGGAACGCCCGTTCACCTGGCGACGCCGGGGAGCTAGCGGCCGGTACTCACCTGTTGGGGACGCCGCTCGTCCTCACCACACGCGACACGCGCGGGCTCCCACCGCCCGGGAACGCGGCTCGCAGGCCTCTCTCTCCCAGCACAGACGCGGGCGGCGCTCGGGCGCAGACAGCACGCACCGAAACTTCCCGAAGGCGCACGCGGCGCGCAGGCGGGCGGCGGGCGGGGGGCGTCCGGCCGAAGCCCCACCCCCTGCGGCCGCGCGG
>NC_048229.1:27294101-27359438 GCF_002007445.2 Ailuropoda melanoleuca
GGGGGCGCGCGGCGGTTGGTGCGCGGGTCGGGGGCGCGCGGGCCTCAGGGGCCCTCTCCCGCTCCCGGCCCAGCCCAGACTTAGCCGCAGCGCCCTGTGCATCCGGGGGAATGTCGAATTGTCCCCGGACTCTGCCCTGTGACAGGTCCCAGGATGTCGTCCGACTGGAGCCCTGCTCAGGGGGACAAACCCGCGGCGCCCCCGGAATCAGGGTCAGGCCCGCACGGGCCGCTGGGACTTGTAGTCCCCAGGGCGGGCCCGCCGCGTCCCTCGTCCCCTCTGGTAAATCAGTAGGGCTGGGGACCACTCCGCTTTACAGAAAAGGAAGGGCCTCCGTTTTGAGTTTCCCTCCAAGGGAGACTATCAGCACAGGCAGGGAGATCCATCTCCAGGCTTAAATAAAAGCGAACATCTCACCGCTAGTTTCCAGTTTCTGGACCTCGAGGCTCCTGTTGCTCTAAGAATCGACACACGTATATAAACCCTATCACTAACTTCTGAGTAGCAAAATTAGATTGAGTTGTGTGTGTGCTAGATATAAGCTCTCAAAATATGCTGCTGTTTTTGTAAACTGTTTTGGCATTTATTCCATTTTTGTGTACCGGAAGTCCCAAGGGACGCGGACTCAACTCTTTCTTGACTTAAAGGAGCATGTGGATGCTTTGGGGTTGGTCCTGAGAGCAACAGATGATTTAAGAGAGCGGTTTTGATGCCTTTCAAGGGCTTAGACATAAACCCACAGTTCAGAAAATCCTTTTCCAGGCCACTTGTTCTTAGCTTTTCATTGCGGAAACCAAGACCACACTGAAGTAAAAGATACTTATTCTCAGGTAATGGAACGACAGGAATCAGGATGCTTTTACTTTTACAAAACACTGGAATGCTGTATCACTCTTAACTAGTGTGGAATTGTTTGGCTGAAGTCCACCTTCTCCATATCCTAGTACCAGCACAAGTGAGCTGGTGCGATATACTTTATTAACTTTGACTTTGACATGCAACAAATTTTACAACCAAATGATTCTCTCTAAATTTATGTCATCCTGAGCACCAAGAAGGCTTGGATATGGGGGACAGTTCCTGGCCACTCTATCCCAGATGACACTCTCAGGAGATGCTGGGGCTACTCTGGGTCTTAGATGATGTCAGGAAACAAGTGAGATCACATCTCATCTGCAAGCTTCCCAAACCTCCCAGCGTGGAGGAGAACCAGAAGGTCTCACACAAGCTGTTCACTTGATCAAGGATGAATCATTTCCCCTGGACAGCTGTGGAGCCTATGCATAGAAGGACAGATCTGACATCAGGAAACGGAGGAAGAGAAGAAATATTTTTCCTGGCCTCCAAACACAGGCTCTCCTCCAGGGGACACCACCCCACTCCCTTCCTCCACATCCAGGGGTGTTGGCAAAAGTACAGTAGTACTTGCTTGCTATCTTGTTCCACAATGATTGGGGCTTCACCTGCTCTTTTGATGGGAAAGAGAAACGGTGCTAAATGTTCCCACAATGAACAGGACAGTCCCATATGGTGAAATATCCCACCAAAAGTGCCATTTGTGCCCGTGTTGAGAAACACAAGAAGTCCTGTGGTAGAGTTTGGAGTTGAGAGAACCTTGTGTCACTACGCCAGCCCATGAGCAAGAGAGGCCCTCAGCTGTTTTATGCAGATCCACGTGGAGACTCCTTCTGGCTACACCAGGCTTCCACCACGAGAGCCCCCATAATCACCACAATGATGACAGCCAGACCCAGCCGGACGAGGTTGCCCGTGGTATAATCCCGCGACATGGCACCTGGGGGAGCTGGGAGAGAGAAGAGGATGAGCACCAGCCAGGAAGGAGCACCCCTCCTTCTCCCGTGGATCTGCCCACCGTGGCTCTCCTGCACCTGCTTGTGCTTCCTGGCCAGTGGTCAGCTGGACCGTCACTGACGTTGTCATCGCTGAACACAACGTGGGATTTCCTGAGAGTTGTAGTGGGTCTCCCTTTGTCTTCTTTCCTTTGTATTCTCTCGTCTTACCGCTCTTCCTTCATCTTTGCTCTTCATCTCATTTCCACCCTCCCGCACTGCCCGTTCCCCTTCTCCCTCCTTGTGGTAGGAATCAGGCTTAGGAGCAACCCCCAAACCCAAAGTTGCTGCACAGAGAACAGAAGTCATTCAGTGACTGCGTCTGCTCCTTCCTCATAGCGAAGACTTAGTGCCGCCAGTGAGCCCAAGAAAATTCAGGCTTAGTAACCGAGCATGGGGACCACGTGCATTTCATTTCCACTTCACCCAAGAAGAGCTAGGGCTCGCCACTGGCCCTGGTTCCTAGAGAACCTGCGTTTGAATCTTCCCGCTCACCCATGCCATGAGTGCAGAGTTCGTGTCCCAACCCATCAGCGACAAGGTTCCCCGGAGACAGAGTCCGGGGACAGACTGTGATGACCCCACCAAGCCCAGGATGCCCTCCGCACCTCTCGGCACTGCCCGCCCGGACCTTGCTTCCTAACTACAGAACGTTCGCTGACCACAGCGCGCACGCAGACCTTTGCGACACTGAGGAAGCGGGGCGTAGCATGCAGTGAAGCAACGTTCCGCCAAACAGACCAGTTTAGAAGATACTTTGTCTGCGCCACAGAAGTGGGCGGCTGGGGAGCAGTGTGTCCTGAGAGTGAGAACGGGACCGCGTGAAGGTGCCGTCGGCAGGAGGACCCGCCGCTCTCAGGGACGCCCAGGGTGGCAGAAGGGGCGCCAGTGGTGGCCGGATGCACGTTTGGAAGAGCAACCTAAGAAATTCTCCAAGAATGCAAAGCAACAATGGCCAGAGACTAGAAACGGGAAGGAGAGATTTTAAAAGGAGATGATCGGGAAAGCGAAGGAGAGACAGGGATCAGAAAGTAACAGAAGAGATGCTCTTCAGTTAAAACACAAACAAACAAGCATGCGCTCCTTAAACTAATACAGTGTTATAAGTCAGTTATAGGTCAGAAAACTGGAGAAAGCAATAAAATAGCCAAAATAAAAACAAGCTTATTAAGACATTAAATTTTAAAATGTCCTAAGAATCATGCAAACCTCACCTGTCACCCGGACCTCGAGACGATCACTTGGGTGCGAGGCCCAGAAAGGGGCCTTCATCAGGAAGTACACGCAGCTATAGTTCCCGGTGTCACTGACTGTCACAGTCTGGAGGGAGAAGTCTGTCTCCTTCCCTGCTGGAGTCCGGACCTGTATGGGCCCCGCTGCTCCCGCCTTAAGTAGAGCGAACATTACAGGCCCAAAAACATTGTCTGGCCTCTGGCACTGCAGGGTCACAGTGTCTCCTGCGGTCGCCTCACCCCTTCGGTGGGCTTGGAGGGAAGGTTTACGGAAATCTCCTGGAAGAGAAGGAGGGCTCCAAGGTCACGGGGAGAAGCCTGGGGTCCCCCACCCACCTTGTTCTCCTGGCGGGGCTTCCTGCCAAGTGGGGGAAACGACAGCTTCCTGGTCTCACCCTCTTCCCAGTCTGACTGCAGGAAGGAGACCTTCCCTACAAACTCTGGCTGAACCTGAGCCAGGTCATTCTGTTCTGGGTTTCTCCATTTCCCCTTGCCCCCTCCCTCCCATGGGTTCCTCCCCCACACCTGTCCCTGCAAGACCCTGTGTCACTCCGAGGCACCCTCCTCACCTGTCACTAGCAGTAGGAGGACGTCACTGGGCTGTGAGCTTACGTACGGGAGCCCTTGTCTGTAG
Organism: Ailuropoda melanoleuca; assembly: GCF_002007445.2. Classification (NCBI taxonomy): domain Eukaryota; kingdom Metazoa; phylum Chordata; class Mammalia; order Carnivora; family Ursidae; genus Ailuropoda; species Ailuropoda melanoleuca. The sequence continues at coordinate 27,297,818 of NC_048229.1, forward strand.
TACTCACAGGTGTACTCTCCAGCATTGGACGTTTTTAGGTCAGTGAGGCGGAATTCAGCCAGGCCCACTGATGAATACTGTGATTGTACGGACTCCAAAACATGTTTTCCCTTTCTGAGAGCAAAGTTGACATTCTTGGTAGAAGTCTGACACTGCAGGGTCACATTACTCTTGGGAGGCATCACCGAGCTGGGCCAGGCTGTGAGGGAGGGCTTGGGAAAGGAGTCTGGAAGGAAGCAGAGTTCAGGATGGGATTTGGTGCCCCGTCTGCTCTCAGGAAACCCCCTGAAGGAAAGAGAAGGGAAACGGGGAGTTTGGAGTGAAGGAGAGGGAGGGTATGACCTAAGGAACTCACCATCAGTCGTTATGCTTCCTTGGCCAGCACACAGCCCTGCAAGAGAACCGTCCATGTGACATGAGCGCCCGCCTGGAGCCACATCCCCAGGGGTCTCCCCGGGGGCTGCCTCTGAGCTCGCGCTGGAGGTCAGGCCTCTGGGGCTTCTCGTTTCCCCACACCGGACTCAGTGCAGCTCTGCTCTCAGCTGCTGCCCCGTGTCTCCCAGAAGGTCTCCTGTGTGGCTTACTCCTCCCATGGCCCCAGGACCTGTCCTGGTTCCACAGATGTCCACAAGCCCCTTCATTCTTAAGAGAGTTTAGGTAGTCATGCCATGGGAGACACAAGGCGTCACTGTCCCGTCAACACCTGGAACGTAGCTACTCTATTCTGTTCTCCTTAGCATCCCCAGTGTCCACACAATCCTGGGACATAGTAAGAATCAACAAAAGCACATGGCCAACTGAAAAGATGCCCCAAATTAAGCATGGCTCAGATTTGTCAAGGATGGTAGAAAGATTCAAACTTATAATAACATCTTTTCCTCATTTCACCAGATAGACCAGCATGAAGGCAACGAAAGCCCCATAGATGACCCTAGAATCTAGGGATCAGAGACTATTGTGAAGACCAGTCACATCGCTGGGACCCAACCAAGCTAAGACCTACACTGCTTTCCATGAATAGGAAAGCAGGCTTTCTTAGCACCAGCAAACAGACATCCTGAGATGCCCCCAACTCTACGTCCAAGGACATTTTGAATCACTCTTGTTTCTTCGCCTTATAATTTTCCCAACCTGGCATTTGCTCACTCACCCCAAGGACTTTCCCATTATGAAGACTCCGCACCTCATTCTTAATATCCCATTATGACCAAGTGGAAACAACAGTGACTTTGGAGCCAGACAGGCCTGGGTTTGAACGCTGAGGTTTCTGCTCACTCACTGTGTGGCCCTGAGCAGGAACCTTGAGCTATCAGTCTCAGGGTCCTCGTTTATCAACACAGACCTGATTCCCATCACGAAGGACTGTTTGCAAGGGTCAGAGCAGTATTTCCCACGGAGTGGAATGCAAACCCTGGGGCTCTACAGATGCTTTCCGGGGACGCAGTGTCACAGTATTCTATAGCATTGATCAAGGCATCAGAAAGGTATTACCCTTTTAAATGACTTCCACTCCTTTCAGCACAACAAAGAATTTCTCAAGCTACAGATCAACCTTCTTACACATCTGTCTTGGCCAACTGCCCTTTGTAATAAAGAAGTAGCTGGCCATGGGCTCAGAAATGTGATGGCCAACAGCCCAGGGCTAGAATGTCCTAATGTCTTCTTCCTTTGCTTTGTATATGTGTTTACATTAACCTTCTATTTTTTGCTAAGTGACCCTGGCTTTTCTTTAAATTTTATTTTTGTTTCATTTAAGCTATATGCATAAAATCTCCACCTTCAGGTGAATGTGCTTGTTTTAAAATAAAGATATTGAAAATATAAATAAAACAAAATAAAATTAAGATATTGAGTCAGAATTGTAAGAAAAGAGGAATGATAGAGGCATACAGGACAGGTTACGGATGTGAAATGCATTTGCACACTGGAGAACATTTGATGGGTAAACGGTATCTAGAGCCTTCCCCAAGGTTCCTGACCCACATGAAGCAGTCAACAAAGACAAGCAGATGGTATTACTTCTCTTTCCATTTCTCGCGGCCACATCTGTCTGCACCCACCTTCACCTCTAATCCCAGTAGACAGGCCCAAGAGACTTACCAAAGCAGAAGAGGCAGAGGAATTCAGGGATCATACTGGCCCCACAGCCTACTCTAGGGGCCCCTCTCCGGTTTCATCCACAACAGGGAGGGAAGCTGGATGTGGGTGGGGGCATCTTTGACCAACCCTTCCCTTCCTTCCTCTCATGTGACCTACAGGTCTTATGTTCCAACCACATTCAGGAAATAAGAAGGAATAAAATGCCCCATGAGATCATCATTTATGCAAACTCTTTATATGAACACAGTGAATTCAGGCCTCAAATCCTAACCCACCTAGAAAAGCCACAGGTGATAGACACCCGGATCCAAATGATTCCGCTGAGATGGAAACACGTTGGTGCAGAGACCCTGCTGATTCTCCGGTCTATAGGAAAGATGCTGGGCTGTGGAACTGAATGAAGGAGTTAGTGTTAGTGACTGTTTTTGAGTGACTGTAACGGATGAGGTGTTTCTCTGAGGTCAATGTGCAGAGAAGGAGCAAGACTGATGGTTCATAAGGACGCCTGGGCTGCCTCAGTCGGTGGAGTGTGTGACTCTGGATCTCAGGGTTGTGAGTTGAAGCCCCACGCTGGGTGTAAAATTTAAAAAAAGTAAGACTATGGGGCGCCTGGGTGGCACAGCGGTTAAGCGTCTGCCTTCGGCTCAGGGCGTGATCCCAGCGTTATGGGATAGAGCCCCACATCAGGCTCCTCCGCTATGAGCCTGCTTCTTCCTCTCCCACTCCCCCTGCTTGTGTTCCCTCTCTCGCTGGCTGTCTCTATCTCTGTCAAATAAATAAATAAAATCTTTTAAAATAAAAAAAAGTAAGACTATGGCTCATGCAATTGAAGACAAATTTAATCTGGAGAGTTACACGGTGTAAAGTTTTTTGTTTCAAGTGGGAAAATTCAACACAGCTATTGGTAAGTCCAGCATAAATGCTGCAATCCATTGGGTAATCACTAAATGAATTGTACAAAAAGCAAATAGAGGTTAAAAAAATAGGGGAGTTAAGATGGCCTATTAAAAATAACAGTAATTTTTTTTTTAAAGATATTGGAGGGGCACTGGGTGGCTCAGTTAGTTAAGTATCTGACTCTTGATTTTGGCTCAGGTCATGTCAGGGTCATCAGATTGAACCTGGCATCAGGATCCACACTAAGCCTGCTTAAGATTCTCTCTCTCTCTCTCTCTCTCTCTCTCATCTCCCTCTGCCCCTCCTCCCCACTCACGTGCTCTCTAAAAAGAAAAAAAGAGAGAGAGAGAGAGATTGGAAATAAAACATAACAGAGATGCTCCGATAAAAGGATTAGCAAGATGATAAACTTACATCCCACAAATAAGAATTACACGAAATGTAAATGGACTCAGAAAGGCAATTAAAAGACTATTAGACTAGGTGTTTTAAATAGACCTAAATATATGCTGTCTTTTAAGGAGAAACGCTTCTAAAAAATAAAATAAACACTTGAAGTATATGCACAAATGAGTTGAAAGCAAAAAAAAAAAAATCCAAAAAGACATAACATGTAAACACCAGAAACAGAAAAGTGATATGGCTATATTAGTATCTCATAAAGCAGATTTTTTTTAAATGTATTTATTTGACAGAGAGAGAGATAGCCAGCGAGAGAGGGAACACAAGCAGGGGGAGTGGGAGAGGAAGAAGCAGGCTCATAGCGGAGGAGCCTGATGTGGGGCTCGAACCCATAACGCCGGGATCACGCCCTGAGCTGAAGGCAGGCGCTTAACCGCTGTGCCACCCAGGCGCCCCAGTAGCATGATTTTTAAATAATCCGTCTTTGTTTTTGATGTTAAACAGTAAACGTCAGTAGTGACCAAGAACACGGTGATTACACACACCCTACTGGAGGGATTTCATTTTTAATTCATCTTTATGAATATTTAGAATTCATTCCTTGTGTTTAAAGGGAATGTTTAATTGAGAAATACATATGTGTGTGTGTGTTTGTATGATCCTGTATCAGATATCCTGTATAAGATATATCACCCCCAAATATTTCTAAAGAAGGTGAGCCTTACGTTAATAAAAAGAAAGGATAAGAACCATATGATCCTCTCAATAGGTGCAGAAAATTTGACAAAATACAGCACCCTTTCTTGATAAAAACCCTCAACAAAATAGGGATAGGTGAAACATAATTCAATATCATAAAGGCCATATACAAAAGACTCACAGCTAATATCATCCTCAATGGGAGAAAAACTGAGAGCCTTTCCCCTAAGGCCAGGAACAAGACAAGGATGTTCACTCTTACCATTACATTAGTACTGGAAATCCTAGCCTCAGCAATCAGATCACAAAATGAAAGGAAAGGCATCCAAATTGGCAGGGAAGAAGTCAGACGTTCACTATTTACAGGTGACATGATACTCTCTGCAGAAAACCCAAAGACCCTGCCAAAAACTTGCTAAGACTGATCCAGGAATTCAGCGAAGTCCCAGGATATAAAATCAATGTGCAGAAATCTGTTGCATTTCTATACACCTACAACGAAGCAGCAGAAAAAGAAATCAAGGAATGGATCCTATCTGCAATTGCGCCCCAAACAATAAGATACCTGGTAATAAACCTACTGAAATGAAAGAAATGGAAGAGGACACAAAGAAATGGAAAAACATTCCATGCTCAGGGATTGGAAGAAGATACACCGTTAAAATGTCTATGCTATCCAAAGGAATTTTCGCTTATAATGCAATCCCTATCAAAATACCACCAGCATTTTTCACAGAGCTAGAACAAACAATCCTAAAATTTGTATGGAACCACAAAAGACCTTAAAGAGCCAAAGCAATTCTGAAGAAGACAAACAAAACTGGAGACATCACAATTCCAGACTTCAAGCTGTATTACAAAGCCATGATCATCAAGACAGTATGGTACTAGCACAAAAACAGACACATTGATCGATGGAACAGAATACAGAGCCCAGAAATGGACCCTCAACTTCATGGCCAACTAATCTTTGACAAAGCAAGAGAGAATATCCAATGGAAAAAAGACAGTCTCTTCAACAAATGGTGTTGGGAAAACTGGAAAGTAATATGCAGAAGAATGAAACTGGACCACTTTCTTACACTGTACACAAAAGTAGACTCCAAATGGATGAAAGACCTAAACGTGAGACAGGAAACTATCAAAATCCTAGAGGAGAATGCAGGCAGCAACCTCTGTGACCTTGGCTACAGCAGCTTCTTATTAGACATGTTGCCAGAGTCAAGGGAAAGAAGAGCAAAAATAAACTACTGGGATCTCATCAAGATAAACACCTTCTGCACAGTGAAGGAAATAAGCAACAAAACTCAAAGGCAGCCTACAGAATGGGAGAAGATATTTGCAAATTACATATCTGATAAAGGGTTAGTATCTAACATCTATAAAGAACTCCCCAAACTCAACACCCAAAAAACAAATAATCCAGATAAGAAATGGGCAGAAGGTATGAATAGGCATTTTCCCAAAGAAGACCTACAGATGGCCAGCAGACACATGAAAAGATGCTCAACATCATTCATCATCAGGGAAATGCAAATCAAAATCAGGATAAGATATCGCCTCACACCTGTCAGAATGGCTAAAATTAACAATACAAGAAACAACAGGTATTGGCAAAGATGTGGAGAAAGGGGCACCCTCTTGCACTGTTAGGAATGTAAACTGGTGCAGCCACTCTGGAAAACAGTTTGGAGGTTCCTCAAAAAGTTAAAAATAGGGGTGCCTGGGTGTCTCATTCGATTAAGTGTCTGCCTTTGGCTCAGATCATGATCTCAGGGTCCTGGCATTGAGCCCCACATCCCGCTCCCTTCTCAGCAGGGAGTCTGCTTCTCCCTCTCCCTTTGCTCTCCCCCCACTCATGCACGCGCACACTCTCTCGTTCTCTCAAATAAATAAATAAAACCTAAAATAAAGCTAAAAATAGAACTACCCTATGATCCAGCAATTGCACTACTAGGTATTTACACAAAGGATACAAAAATACAGATTTGAGGGGCACCTGGGTGGCTCAGTTGTTAAGCATCTGCCTTCGACTCAGGTCATGATCTCAGGGTCCTGGGATCGAGCCCTGCATCGGGCTCCCTGCTCAGCGGGAAGCCTGCTTCTCCCTCTCCCACTCCTCCTGCTTGTGTTCCCTCTCTCACTATCTCTCTCTGTGAAATAAATAAATAAAATCTTTTAAAAAAATACAGATGTGAAGGGGCACACATAGCCCGATATTTATAGCAACGATGTCCACAATAGATGGACTATGGAGAGAACCCAAATGTCCATCGACTCATGAATGGATAAAGAAGATGCGGTGTATATGTACAATGGAATATTACTCAGCCATCAAAAAGAATGAATTCTTGCCATTTGCAATGAATAGAGCTAGAGTGTATTGTGCTAAGCAAAATAAGTCAGAGAAAGGCAGATACCATATGATCTCACTCATATGCGGAATTTAGAAAACAAAACATATGAACATATGGGAAGGAGGAAAAGAAAAAAAGGAGAGAGGGAAAGAAACCATAAGAGACTCTTAATGAGAGAGAACAAACTGAGGGTTGATGGAGGGAGGTGGTGGGGGATGGGTAGATGGGGGATGGGGATTAAGGAGGGCACTTGTTGTGATGAGCACTAGGTGTTATATGTAAGTGATCACTGAATTCTGCTCCAGAAACCCTGAGATCAAGACCTGAGCCAAAATCAAGAGTCCAAGGCTTAACCAACTGAGCCACCCAGGTGCCCCGAAAGCCACAATGGTTTTGAGAGCTACGCTGGCAAAATGGCTGCCATCACAAGCTTAAAGAAATTATACAAAGACTTGAAGGCTCCACCTTCTATGTGCAGAAAGCAAGCTGAGAAAAACTGGGCGATCCATCAAGAGGGCCATGTTCTCCAAGATCGTCTTCAGAAGTGGACAGGAAGGTTGATAAAACAAAGACATCTCAGAGGGAGGAACCAAGACCTCACAGGAGAGTGGGCTGAGAAGCTCCTCATAGAGAACAGAACTGAAACTTTATGAAGGAACATTTCCACTTCCAGAACTGTGGCATTTAGCAGCAGTTTCCCAGAGTGATTTTTGAAGTTGCTGCAAACCAGTGACTGCTTCGTGTCACCTACAAACATAAGGAGGAAGCTTCTTCAAGTGAGAGTCCGTGGTTACCCCACTTCTGCTTTGTCATCATATGGCAGATGTATGGGCCATTTAATTTGGGTTTTTAGTTCATGAGTCCTGGATCCAGCAGAGCCACCCATAGACTTGATAATATCACTAGATCCTGGATTTACAGCCTGATGCTATTATTGGATGGAAATCCGGGGGAGCATGTCCTGGGATGGGAATGAGCATATTTTGTACATGGGATGAATATGAATAACTGTGGCCAAGAAGTCAACAAGAAAACAGAAATGGATGTTTGTCTTTGAGGCTAAGCAACTTGTCTTTTAGTAAACCTTGACAAATGGGTCACAAACATCAGATTTTTGCTGTGCTTTCTTTTACAGAAGAGAAAGTAATCAAGGGAACTTGGAAAGCTTCCATTCAATTTTTTTCCCAAATGGGAAGAGTATAATCCCATTTTCCAGGAACAAAGGAGGAAATACTGGTGAATTCAGGGAGCAAGTTACTATCTAGTAGTCCAACGCATTAGTAACCTCTTGACTATGGATTCAACTGTGTTATTTGCTTTGGTCAACAGGATAAGGTGCAAATGGCAATATTTTAACTCCAGCCCAGGTCTTCAGGGGCACAACATATCTTGACTTAGCCCCTGTGCATCTTCCATTTCCACGAGAAGAACATGTGAAAGCTCGCACGTTGTTCTCAAGGGGAAGATGAAGGACATGTGAACTAGAGCCAAGTCGCCCCATCTGAATGCAGAAAGAGCTGGACCAGAAATGAGTGGATCTGGGAGATTGGGAGGGCATGTGTGCACGTGTGCATTCACACACACATTCCTATTACTAGCTAGTGTTGAACCTTGGTGATTTCAAATCTTAATAAAAATCAGGACTCGATGTGCCTGGGCACAGCCTACATGGGCAGATGAAAGCACTTAGTGGACAGTATTGACTTCTTGCATGTCCAGCTATTCACACACAGTATATCCTGGTATGACTATCTTGACTGGGACACTAGCCACCTGTCACTTACTCTTGGTGGTTAAATGAGACTAATCCAGCTTTCTACCTGCAGGTGTGCTCACATGTCCCAGAAAGGCCAATTAGTGCAGTCCATCACCCTGGCTACATTGATCAATTTAGAAATGGACATGCAAGCAATGCTGAGTCTGCCTTATGCGTTTTGTTGCAAGTGTTAGTGTTAGCACACTATTTCTGCCTGGAGATGCTGGTGGATATCTTCCCAGCATATGAAGAAAACCAATCTGAGAGTTAAGTCTACACAGTGGAAAGTGGCACCTAGACACGGAAAAAGACAGATTCCCAGTACCATTATTTGAACATTTGCATCTACCCATGCTTGAACCCATCATAACTCTAGTGTTCAGTTATGTGAGGCAATCATTAATCAACAAGAGTTCTTAACGGACTTGGGAAGAAAGGAGTAGCTGGGAAGGAAAGATGAGTGTTGTACTACTAGATAGTAATTTGCTCCCTTAATTCACCAATATTTCCTCCTTTGTTCCTGGAAAATGGGATTACACTCATCCCATGTGGGAAAAAAATTGAATGGAAGTTTTCCAATTTCCCTTGATTACTTTCTCTTCTGTAGAAGAAAGCACAGCAAAAATCTGATGTTGTGTGACCCATTTGTCAAGGTTTACTAAAAGACAAGTTGCTTAGCCTCAAAGACAGACATCCATTTCTGTTTTCTTGTTGACCACCCTGCTCTCAGGAGCAGTGGGTGCCCAGCTTTTGCCAGAGACTCCCACAGGATGTTTTAGATGTTACCATGTGCTTGCCTGGCCGTCGTATTGTGCCCATGCGAACTTTCTGGTTTTCGTAGTGTACTGCAGTACTGTTACCATCAGGAGAGCTGGTTGATGGGTACATGGGAACTCTACTATTTTTTTTTTTGCAACTCTAAAACATTTTCCAAAACAATTATTATTTTTTTAAAGAAAATGTCTTGGTCAGGACTTCAGATGAGATAGGACAGATCTCAGGGCGGGCGGAACTAGAGACACACTCCCCGGATCTATGAGGGAAATGTTGTCATTGATGGTTTCCTGGCTTGGTTGTGATAAGGAAACTGTACACCAGGCAGTGGAGAACAAAAGCGTCAGAGTAAAACCTCTACCAACACAACCTGGGGACAAAGTGGGCAGGAGGGACCTGAGATGGCCCAGTCCCCCTTCTTCCTTTGAACTGTAAAACTGAAGACGGGATCTTGGTCTGGGTGGAAGGGACATGATGCTCACAGAATTCCTGTCCCTGCTTTGCCTTGGTAAGTCTCCAGGACTGGGACAGATGGGTTTGGGTGGATGAGAAAATTCACGGTGAAGCGGGGGTTGATGCGAAATGATGTCTTCTCTGTACTGGACACATGCTACCTGTCAGAGTTTCGTGGGCTGTGGTACGACATGCCTCTGTTCTGGTGCTCGCACATAGGACACAGGGAAGTGAGGTTCAGAGATGTGGGGTGACACCCTCGTTTACTCGGCTGAGAAATGCAGAGCTCCCATGAGGTCTCCAAACCTAATTAATCCACATACCAGTCTTGCCATGAATGTTTGTGGGCATATAGGGGGGCGAGATACGTAGGCTGTGGAGTTGTGGGTTTGGGTATAGACCAAGATTACAGAGAAGGGCTACGTCTGGAGACAATGGATGAAAAGAAAATTTTCTGATCAGCCCTTGCTCTACTGATTTTAACTGTCCTCAACTTGAACATGATGTAGTCAAAGGGACCTCAGCCTGTAAAAAGGAAGACCCGGGATTATGACTTTGGCTTGGTCTCATAGGAGCTCTAGACTGTGCACCAGCAGCTCCACTGACCAAGCCCCAGTTCCTCTTTCGTGAGGTGGGGCTGAGTGGTGCGTGTAGAGGAAATCAGGACTTGTCATCTGCCCCAGTTCCTTCTTCCTTCTTCTGGAATGCAGCCCTTCCTTTGGGTTAATGCTGCCCCCCCCCAGACTTTTGAGCTCTAGGGGTGGCTGTCAGTCACTATACCGCAAAGCTCCAGCTGCAGGGCAGAATCAGTTGGGCAGTCAAGAGACTGACCTCGTCCTGCCCGTATTCATTTCCCGGGGCTGCCGTGACAAAGTGCCACATGCCACGTGGCTTCAACAACGGAAATCTATTCTCTCCCAGTTCTGGAGGCCAGAAGCCCACGATCAAGGTGCCAGCACAGTTGGTTCCTTCTGAGGGCTCTCAGGCCCCAAGGGAGAATCTGTTCCAGGCTCTCCTCGCTTCTGGGGATGGAAGGCGGTCCTTGGGTTCCTCATTTGCAGAGGCTTTGCTGCAATGCCTCATGGCTTCGGGTGGCCAGCTTCCCTCTGCATCTGTCTACACCTCTCCACCTCTTCTTATGGGCAAGCCAGTCATACTGAATTATGGCACCAGCCTACTCCCAAGTAATGCTATTTCCAAATAAGTTCACATTCACAGGTTCTGGGGTTGAGGACTTGAACGTACCCTTCTGGGGAACACAAATAACCATTACTCCAGGGATGGGTCCGTGATGAAAAGCAAGCCTGTCCAGCTCTCTCAGGAAGTTTCTCAAACTGGCATTGGGACTCAGATAAATTTTGGTCTGAGTGTGAGCTTCCAAAGATGCTAGAGTGTAGCTGCCTACAGCCCGCTTCCAGGCTCCTGGTCCTGTCTGAATATATTCGGAGGGAATGGGACCTGGCAGCCGAGAGAAAAGACCCCAACAGCACTGAATCCCTGGGTCAGGCTGCTCTGGAGGCCAGAGCCACCGTTGCACTTCACGGAGGTTGCTTGCCTAAACTCACACAACTAGTCATTTCCACTTCATCTTATTTCGGGCACACTTCTGATATTTGAATCTTTACACATCTTTAGTACAGAGGGTACGTGTACCCAGCTTACGTAAAATTTTAAAAATGTATTGTGATACAGTTCACATAAGAGTAACCACTTTAAAGGAGACAATCAACTGGCATTTTAGACATCCACAATGTTGTGTAACCACCACAAATGTTTTCATCACCCGTAAAGGAAACGCTGTGCCCACAAAGCAGTCACTTGCCGTCCCCCTTCCCTGGGAGGGGAAGCCACCCACCTACTTTCTGTCTCTGCAGATGTAGTTATTCTGGGTACACCATGTAAATGGAGCCATACATGTGACCTTTCGTGTCCGGCTTCTTTCTCTTGGAATGATGTTCTTGAGGTCCATCCATGATGTATCACCGCTACATTTCTTTCTAAAATAGAATAGGATAATATTTTATATAACATAATCCGAATAAGGTTTTACATAAAATTTTTAAGCTTTCCAGATGACAAGTTCAAAAGATGAGTTAAATTGTGATTTAACAGTAACCTAGAGATCCAGGTCTGGTGCCCAATTCCGATGTGTGAGGGTGGGGCCCGGACACCAACTCTTGAACACCAGTTGGGTGTCCTGTAACTTACCTCACTTCTGACACTATCTGCCTGGAGTTAGCGTCAGATCCTGTAGGCAAGGGCTCAGTGCCCCCAAGACTGCCTCCTTCCCAATTTAGATGCCAACGGTTCATCGGGTTGTCACCTGATCAACGGACTGTATATCAGGAGTTCCCATGACCCCCTCTTTGAGTTCGATTAATTTGTTAGAGAGGCTCACAGAACTCACAGACATAGTTAACTTAATAGATTAGCAGTATATTATAAAAGGGTATAACTCAGGAAGAACCCGATGGAAGAGACGTGGAGGGCCAGGTATGGGGAGAGGAAGCAGAGCTTCCACGTCCTCTCCAGGCACGCCGCTCTCCCTGCACCTCCACCTGTTCATCACCTCGGAAGCTCTCTGAACCGCCCCCCCCTTTTAGAGGCTTCATTACATAAGCACACTTGATTAAATCATGGCCATTGACGATTGATTCCATCTCCAACCCCTCTCTCTTTCCCAGAGGTCCAGGAGGGAGAATCGAATGTTCTAACCTTGTCATCAGATGGTTGGTTCCCCTGGCAACCAGCCCTCATCCTTAGGTGTAATCCAAAAGTCACTTCATTAACATAAGGAAAGACACTTGCGTTGCATTCAACGGTTAGAAAATTCCAAAGGTGGGTGTCTGGTTGATTCAGTTAGAAGAGCATGATCCCTTGATCTCGGGATCGTGAGTTCGAGCCCCACGTTGGGCGTACAGATTACTAAAATAAATAAATAAATAGACTTAAAAAAGACATGGTTAAGAAAATTCCAAGGGTTTTAGCAGCCGTGTGCCAGGAACCAGGACAAAGACCAAATGTGTGTTTCTTATCGTAAATCACAGTATCACATTAGTGTTTAGGGAGCTGTGGTTTCCAATGTCCCCACGCCTTCCTATCTCAGGGAAGGTGCTAGCACCTAACAAGGCTGGAGAGTGTTCAGAGCAGGGAGCCGCAGGGTAGATGACAGCTGTCTGCCAACAACCTGCTAAAGAATACAAGCATGTCAGTGGTGTCTGTAAAGGGTCAGCCAAATGACAGACACTTGATAACTGGTGGGTGTTTACTGTACTTCTTTCCGGAGAAATGTGCTTTTTTGCAAGTTATCCTGCATTCCCCTCAATGACAGTTCCCTCTGTGTGGCCAGTCCTCCTTGTCTACGTCCACGGTGGTCCCTTGTTAGGAAAGAGGGACAGGTTCTGAGGAATCCAATGCACGGTGTGGAGACTGTAGTTAATAATTCTGTGTTCTCATCACAGACACGCACACGCACATACAGGGTAACTCTCTGAGCTGATGGACGTGTTAACTGGCTTGATTGTGGTGATCATTCTACGTGTGTCTATACAGATCATCATGTTGTGAAACTCAAGTAGATACAGCTTTATTTGTTAAAGAAAGAGAACCTCTCCATCACGTTTATACCCTATTCTCCAGTATGGTAAGGCAAAATGAACTAACGTCACCTGTGTGCTTACTTCAAAAAAAAAAAAAAGAATCACTGTTTGAGCAGAATATTGTCTGATACCGGAGCCGAGACAACATGAGTCTAAAAGCAGGTTGTGGGGAGAGGCCTAAAAAGGGACCATGAGACCTAGGATCCCCTGACCACCCAGGGGATGACATCCTACCTACGAGTCCCAGCCACCATCACTGAAAGTGCCCCCTCAGGCCCCCACCTCCTTCCTTCTTGGTGAAACTTGGGGGGTCCATGTTGTGAGTTGACCCCTGAGTTTAAACAAGGCCCAGACGTCCTGAGATACTCTTGCATCTAGAGAAATTCTAGCTTCACCTCTTGACAGACCCCAAGACTGGTTTCCCATTATTTCCATCCAAGGGATGACCTTCCTATCCCAGAATGAAACACACAGAACAGAACACAGGAGAGGTAGGGTCTGACGTGTGTGAAGATCAAAGCCGCATGCTTTAGGACCACGAATGTCTTGAACTCCTTGTGAAAAGAACCTGATCAGAGAGAGCGCCTTCTCTCCATTTGAATCAGGGAGGAAACCCTCTGCTCACACTCCACAGTAAAATAACCATTGTGTTACTGAAGTGGCAAAGGGTGAAAAGGGCAGTCATAGAAAGCAGGAGAGGAAAATATAGGTAAACATGCAATGATGTCTAGATAGTAAAAGAAAGCTTGATCATGAAAGCAACATGGTAAATCACAAAAGGTTGCTGGAATTTTGTACATAAACATAGCTCCTGAATGAGAAACAACGGGACTAAGTAAAAGGTAAAAAATCAATCCAAGGTAGTACCTTCAAGAAATAGGATGGGTCCTGAACAAATCAGTCATGCATTCTCTGCCTGATATGTACTCAAAGATGAGTCTATAATCCATGTCTCATGAGGGTTTCTCTTCCAGGGCTTAGCCTGGGCTTTGCAGATGAGAAAAAGAATGGTGAGTTTTCTTGCATAAACTCTATCTCCTCCTGCAACCCAAATTTCCTCCTTAATCCTCTGAATTCTGGGAGGGTACTGGTGGTCATCATAAGAAGAGTCCGACTAACTCTCGATTCTTTCCAGAGACGCTTCCCAAACCCTCCCTCAGTGCCTTGTCCAGCTTAGTGGTTGGACACGGAGGGAACGTGACCCTGAGGTGCCAGTCTCACTTCCAGAATGTGACGTTCACGCTGGGGAAGCTGCAGGACTCCGGGTACAGGCAGGAACAGCGATCCACAGGACACAAGGCTGAATTTCTCCTCACTCACCTGGAGCCGAAGGATGCTGGGATGTACTTTTGCACCTACAAGACAATGGACTCCCAGGAGTGGTCAGGGGAGAGTGACTACCTCCAGCTGGAGGTCAAAGGTGAGAAAGGCAGGGGCTCCTGGGTGGCTCAGTCGTTAAGCGTCTGTCTTCCGCTCAGGTCATGATCCCAGCCAGCATTCTGGGATCCAGCCCCGCATCAGGCTCCCTGCTTGGCGGGAAGCCTGCTTCTCCCTCTCCCACTCCCCTTGCTTGTGTTCCCTCTCTCTCTCTCTCTCGCTGTCTGTCAAATAAATAAATAAAATCTTACAAAAAAAAAAAAAGTTGACAAAGGCAGCTTCAGGTTTTCTGTTGAGGCTCATCTCCCTTCTCCTGTGATGGAAGTTGGCTGGGGAAGGAAGAGTCCAGGAAACAGACAGATGGGACCACTTGAGCATAAAGTATGGGGGAAATGGGAAATGAGTGTGGGGACAGGCTCTCATTGGAGATTCTGAGTGTGTATCAATGACGTGGATGTGGGAGAGTGTTTTAGAATATAGGTATTAGGGGTGCCTGGGTGGTTCAGTTGGTTAGGCATCTGCCTTCAGCTCAGGTCATGGTCCCAGGGTCCTGGGACTGAGCCCCGCATTGGGCTTCCTGTTCAGGGGGGAGCCCGCTTCTCCCTCTCCCTCTGCCTGCCACTCCCCCTGCTTGTACTCTCTCTCTCTGTCAAATAAATAAATAAATAAATAAATAAATATTTTTTTAAAAGAATATAGGTATTAATAGAAAATTTGAGGTAGAGTACGGCCAAAGATGAAGAGATGATTGTCATTGAGAAAAAGATAGTTTGGGGGCACCTGGGTGGTTCAGTCAGTTAAGTGTCTGCCTTTGGCTTGCATCATGATCCCAGGGTCCTGGAATCAAGCCCTGTGTCAGGCTCCCTGCTCAGCAGGGAGTCTGCTTCTCCCTCTCCCTCTGCCCCACCCCCTGCTTGTGCTCTCTCTTGTGCTCTCTCTCTCAAATAAATTTTTTTTTAAAAAAGAAAGAGTCTGTTAGCGTTCCCAAGAAGAGGGGTATAGCCATGCCATGCAGGACCCCACAGAGAAGCACCAGGGTCAGTCAGGAAGCAGAGGGAGGGATAAGACAGGACAAACACCTTTACTGTGGTTTCTATGGGAAGGAACAGGCTTAGGATTGGCTCTGGGGTATAGAGGCTGTCCCTGATTGTCTGGTATCTGGCCCTGGAGTGATTAGGGCAAGGGGATGGTGACCCAGAGTATGACAGCCATAGAGGAGGTGGTTGGGAGTATGAGCTCTGGATTGGTTGGTTTGCACTTGAGAGGTGCACCTGGGGAAGTGGATACCCTTGGGGGAGGATCTCTCCAGGGTCAGCAAGGTCCCAAGATATCAAAGTGTCAAATTCAGAAAATAAAATATGTGGTAAATAGAGAAATGGGTAAGAGTTAAGGAGATTGCCTCAATAATCAAAAAGTCCCAGTGAAGAAAAGCCCACAACCCAGTGGTTTCACTGGTGATTTCTACCAGACATTTAAAGAAGAAATAATGCCAATCTTTCTCAAACTCTTATTTTAAAAAATGAAGACGTGGGGGTGCCTGGCTGGCTCAGTCGATTGAGTATGTGACTCTTGATCTCAGGGTCATGAGTTCAAGCCCCACGTTGGGTGTGGAGCCTACTTAGAAAAAAACTGAAGAAGAGGGAACATTCCTCACTCATTTCATGAGGCCAGCATTATCCTGATACCAAAGCCAGATAGCAACACCAGGAAAAACCTACAGAGCGATATTCCTGACGAACACAGATGCAAAAATTCGCAATAAAATATTAGCAACCAGATTTGGCAGTGCATTAAGAAGATCATATGCTATGGTTAAGTGGGATTTATCCTTGGGGTGCAACGATGGTTCAACATACACAATAAATGGGGAAAAAAACCAAAAACAAATAAAACAAAAACACAATAAATGTCATAGACCCCATTAATGAATGAAGGACAAAAAATCATATGATCATCTCAAGAGAAGCAGAAAAAGCGTTTGACAAAATACAACGTCCTTTCAAGATTAAAAACTCTCCACACATCAGGTATAGAGGGAATGCATCTCAACATAACAGGACATACACAACAAGCCCACAGCTAGCCTAATACTCAAAGGTGAAAGGTCAAAATCTTTCCTCTGAGATTAGAAACACGACAAGGACGTCCACTCTTCCCACTCCTATTCAACATAGTACTAGAAGTCCTAGCCAGAGCAATCAAGCAAGACAAGGAAATAAAAGGCACCCAAACTGGAAAGGAAGAAGTAAAACTGTCTTTATTTGCAGATGATATAATCTCATATATGGAAAATCCTAAAGACGCAACCAAAAAACCGTTAGATCCTGAATAGCCAAAGCAATACTGAGAAAGAAGAACAAAGCCGGGCATATCACACATCCTGATTTCAAACTATATTACAAAGCTAGAGTAATCCAAATGGTATGGCACTGGCATAAAAACAGACACACAGATCAATGGGACAGAATCAAGAGCCCAGAATTAAACCCTCACATATACAGTCAACTAATATTTTCCAGGGGAGCCAAAAATACTCAATGGGGAGAGGACAGTCTCTTCGATAAATGATGTTGGGAAACTGGATAACCACACGCAGAAGAATGAAATTGGACCCTCATCTTACACCACTCACAAAAATTAACCCAAAATGTATTAAAGACTTAAACGTAGGATGCCAAGGCATAAAACTCCTAGAAGAGGGGCGCCTGGGTGGCACAGCGGTTAAGCGTCTGCCTTCGGCTCAGGGCGTGATCCCGGCGTTATGGGTTCGAGCCCCACATCAGGCTCCTCTGCTATGAGCCTGCTTCTTCCTCTACCACTCCCCCTGCTTGTGTTCCCTCTTTCACTAGCTGTCTCTAATAAATAAATAAAATCTTTAAAAAAAAAAAAACTCCTAGAAGAAAATGGGAAAAACTCCTTTGCATGATCTCAGCAATAATTTTTTTTTGCATATGATACATAAAGCACAAGAAACAAATGCAAAAATAAATAAGTGGGATGGCATCAAGCAAAAAGCTTCTGCACAGCAGGAGAAACAGTCAGCAGGATGAGGAGACAACCTACTGAATGGGAGAAAATATTTGCAAAATGGGGGTGCTCCTTCCTGGGATAGGGAAGACTGGCAAGGAAGAGGACTGGAAGGGGGAAATTAGTGGGATCATTTATAAATGTTCTTGTTATTAAAAATAATATCAAACTCCGGGAGTATGAAAAAGAGCCATCCAGGGGCACCTAGGTGGCTCAGTCGTTGAGCACCTGACTCTTGATTTCGGCTCAGGTCATGATCTCAGGGCCATGAGATCAAGCCCCGTGTCAGGCTCTGTGCTCAGCATGGAGTCTGCTTGAGATTCTCTCCCTCTGCCTCTCCCCACTCCTTTAACTAACTAATTAACTAACGAACTAACTAACTAGATAAATAAACAAATAAATAAATAAATAAATAAATAAATAAATAAATAAATAAATAAATAAATAAAATCTTTAAAAAGAAAAAAAAAGAGCCATCTAACGTTCTGGCCCTGGTTTGGGGACTCAGTGAGCATCCCAAGAGTGGAAAAGACATTCTCTGCTTCCCAAAGAGGGCTTACAGTCCATAAGCAGAATATGAGGACCTACGTCCCCAAGGTTTCCACTCTATCATTGTGACCTTCTCCCCCCTGCATCCTGTTTTCTAGATGACCTTGATGGACGTGGAGCTACTGAAGTGAAAAATGGTAAGATAATTTGAGAGGTGTTTTTCCAAATTATACCCACCTTATGAGGCAGGCAGTCCCTTTTGATTAAAAGGCACAGAAGATTCTTGACGCCTGCTTTCTGACGGTCACTGGGAGAATGACTGCCTTTCTGGGCAGATGACCCCCAAGCTCCTCATGGGTTAAGGATGGGTAAAACGACTAGAGGTGTGTCGTTTGTTATTTTACATAATGAAAAACCATCGCGGAGTTTTGTGAAGAATGGGGATGAGCTTGTGTGTCTGGTTTGGGCAATGGGATGGGGACCCATGGAGCCCAGGTGCTTTGGGAACGTGTGTGATCAAGGGTTTGCTAAAGCTTTAAAGTTCTCAAAAACAGGTGAATATGAAGTTATTTGTCTCTGATGTTGCTTTTCCATGAGGAATTGACTAAGAGTCTATCCTCGGAGATGCTTGTAAAAACTTCGAGCTTTTGGCATCTTTGGATAAAAACAGGAGCTCATCCAGATTTTAATGGCCAAATATATAATGTAAGTTGGCATCTAGTTGCTTACTCATCCTTAATTTCTGCAACTCATAACCTCCCTGTAATCTGCTCCAAGAGCCAAAATTGTTCAAGGCTGTCATTAGAGTCTATGCTGGCATAACCAGTTTTGTTTTTTTAAAGGTATCTCCCAACATGTCCTCGCCTAAGTACTAGCCTTGGAAGATGTTTTTATGCAGTATTAGCAGACTTGGGAAATGATTTCTACTGCAGCTTTATGAACATAATTCACCCCAGGAATGTTTTCTGGGAGAGATATGAAATCTGATAGAGTCAAGGATCATGGAAGTATCGGAAATAAGGCGGGAAGTCTCGTGATGGGTGAGAGGGGAAGAGGAGCGTTCATGCTTCTAGCTCTCGCATTACTTATTTTCTTTCTTTTTTATTGATTCATAATTCACATCCCATAAATCCACCCTTTTAAAGTACACGATTCAGTGGCATTTGGTACGTTCACAACGTTGTGCAACCATCACCACTCTATAATTCCAGAACATTCTCATCACCCCCAAATGAAATCTCCTTCCCCATAAGCAATCTCTCCCCATTCCCATCCCCATGATGGACACTTGGGTTGTTCATACCTTTTGGGTATCGCAATTCATGCTGCTCTGAGCATTGGTGGACAAGCACCTGTTTGAGTCCCTGCTTCCAATGTTCCTGAGTATCTACCTAGGAGTAGAATTGCTGGGACATATGGTAACTCTATGTTTAACTTTTTGAGAAACTGCCAGATTGTTTTCCAACGTGGCCACACCAATTTACATTCCCACCAGTAATACATGTGGGTTCCAATATCTCCACATCCTTGCCAACCCTTATTTTCCTTTTATTTTATTATAGACATCCTAGTGGGCGTGTAGATCATTTCTTGAGATGTACTTTCTGAGTTCAAATTTATATTTGAAATATATTTATATTATTTATAGCAATCCTAAATGGAATAAAGTCTTTAAGCGCAGACGTGATGCCCCCAGCCGTATGTACAGATGTGTACGGGCACACAAGGCCAGGCTTCCTCTCTGCAGCCTGTGACCTCATTGACCCCCTGGCAAGCTGTATCCCACTGCTCCGTGTGATTCCTTCACACTGACACCAGAGACTCTGTAATCTATTCTGGTGGTTTGCAAAGACTGATGTGAAATTTGGCCAGGAAATGTGGACATCTCAGGGTGAACTCAGATCAGTAGGCTGTGGCGACGTATGAAGGGGAAAGTCCTGTGATAGCTTACTTCTCATTTCTAGTGAGTTGCTGTGTGAGAGAAGCCATTGGCTAGACGAAGGGTAAGGCAGGGCCTTACGGGGCCCCCCTAGTCTGGGAACAACTGTTCCCACCCTGCTTTCTTATGTCCTTGGAGATGCGCTGATAGTTTGCTGCTTTTGAGGGTCTCTTGGATTCAGTGCTTCTAGAAGACTCCAATAAGTATTAATGTGAAAGTGACATTGCAGGGGTGCAGGGGAAGGAGGGCTGAGAAGAAAAGGACAGAGCAAGAGTGGGATGTGCGCATCCCTCCGTGGTGTCTTTGGCTCAGTGCCGGGCTAGGGCATCCATGCTCCCACAAATGGCAGTCACAGTGAAGAGGTGTCCCTGCGATACGTAGATCCTGAGGCCTTTGGGGTCCTTCCCGGCAGTCCCCCGCCAAAGAGATGCAAATGTTCACGTTGGGGAGTGAAAGAAACCATGATCCGAGTGCATAAAAATGGCAAAGGGATCTGGGTGAGCAGGGGTGGAGGCGTGCTGGCATCATTTGTTACAGAGGGAGACAGGTGTGGGTGGGATATCGGGGGAGAAAATAATCATTATCACTGCAATCTCATTATCCTACAAATGAGTCAGATTCTAGGCTCTGAGCTCTGAAGCCAGCGCTTTCCATCACTACGCAGCCCCGCAAGCTCGGTGCTCTCATCCCGCGCCTCTCCTTCTCACCCCACCTGCTTGAGGTATAATTGACGGAAGCGTACAACGTGTTGGTTTGATGCATGTGCACGCCGTGGAAGGATCCAGTTAATGAACGCACGCTCCCCTCGCGGGTTTACCTTTGGATTTATGAGAATGTATAAGACCGACTCTTGGCGAATTTCAGTTGTGGTTGTCAAGCATTGTCACCATGCTGTGCACTGGATCTCCAGCAATCACTCATCTTTTCACTGGAAGCTGGTAGCCTTTTACCAGCCTCTCCCCACCTCCCCCTGCCCTCCGCCCCTGGCCACCACCACTCCACTCTGCTTCTACGAGTTCAATTTTTTTTTTAAATTTTGTTTTAGATTCCGTGTGTAAGTGCAATGTAATCACGTAGTACTTGCCTTTGGCTCACCCCACTTAGCATAACGCCCTCCAGGCTCATCTGTGCTATCACGGATGGCAGGATTTTCTACTTTTTTATGGCCGAATAATATTCCAGTATATATACCATTTAAACTACTCTTGAACTGGGAGAGAGTTTGGATTTTCGTTCATCTGGGATGGGACTTACTGTTCCCTCGGCAGCATCACAGTTATTTGGGTAAACGTGCATCTCCCCAGATCGTGAGGTCACTTCTCTGGGGTTTCCACACCCAGAGGCCAGCACGGAGCTGCCCGGACCTGTGGCCGACCGGCCGAAAAGGTTACACGTACCAGGATGTGAAGCCCATCCCGGCTGTGTGACTTGAGCAATTCCCTTAACTTCTGGATACTTGGTTCACGTTGGAATGAAATAGGAACATAAAGCTATCTTTTTTTTTTTTTTAAGATTTTATTTATTTATTCTACAGAGATAGAGACAGCCAGCGAGAGAGGGAACACAAGCAGGGGGAGTGGGAGAGGAAGAAGCAGGCTCATAGCAGAGGAGCCTGATGTGGGGCTCGATCCCATAACACCAGGATCACGCCCTGAGCCGAAGGCAGACGCTTAACCGCTGTGCCACCCAGGCGCCCCTATAAAGCTATCTTATGTGCTTTTTTAAAAATTTAATGTTATTTTATTTAAATTCAATTAATTAACATACAATGTATTACCAGTTTCAGACGTGGAGGTCAGTGACTCATCGGTCTTACCTAACACCCGGTGCTCATTACATCACGTGCCCTCCTTCATGCCCATCACCCAGTCACCCCACGCCTCCTCCCCAAACAAACTGAGGGTTGCTGAAACTCAGTTTGTTTTTCTATGATTAAGAGTCTCTTATGGGGCGCCTGGGTAGCGCAGTCGTTAAAGCGATTGCCTTCGCCTCAGGGTGTGATCCCGGGGTTCCGGGATCGAGTCCCACATCGGGCTCCTCGGCTGGGAGCCTGCTTCTTCCTCTCCCTCTCCCCTGCTGTGTTCCCTCTCTCGCTGGCTGTCTCTGTGTCACATAAATGAATAAAATCTTTAAAAAAAAAAAAAAAGAGTCTCTTATGGTTTGTCTCCTTCTCTGGTGTCTTCTTGTTTCATTTTTTCCTCTCTTCCCCTATGCTCCTCCGTTCTGCTTCTTAAATTCCACGTATCAGTGAGGCCATATGAAAATTGTCTTTCTCTGACTTACTTCACTTAGCATAATACCCTCCAGTTCCATCCACTTCATTGCAAATGGCAAGACTTCACTTCTTTTGATGGCTGAGTGATATTCCATTGTGTATATGGACCACATCTTCTTTATCCAGTCATCTGTCAACGGACATCTGGGCTCCTTCCACAGTTTGGCTATCGTGGGCACTGCTGCTATGAACAAGTGGGGCCCATGTGGCCCTTCTCTTCACTACGTCTGTATCTTTGGGGTAAATACCCAGTAGTGCAGCTGCTGGGCCGCAGGGTAGGCGGCTCTATTTTTAACGTCTTGAGGAACCTCCACACTGCTTTCCAGAGTGTCTGCGCCAATGTCCATTCCCAGCATCTCATGTGCTTCTTGTCAAGATGAGAAGAACACACGTGAAGCATCTGACACAGAGAGGCTCACGATAAATAATCAGAATTATTGATATGGCTGAGAGGTTTATTGGGGATTTCCCCCGTGCGAGGCCCTCTCTGCGAGCGCCCACCCAGTTAACCCCCTGCCATCCAGGCCAGCAGCTACTGTTCTTATCCTCACTTTGAACAGGGAAACGGAAGGTCAGACAGATTAAGGAAACTCCCATAGTCATTGGAAGTTCCAGGTCGGAAGTGGCAGCTGCTAGTTTCGGGAGCCAAGTTGTCTGGCTGCTCACACCTGTTGGGCTCAGCTCGATCAGGGTGTCTCAGGAGCCAAACTGATTCTCCGACCTGCTCCCCTCCCACCAGCCAATGGATTAATCTTTGCTGCCACCTTCAGCTGCCTCTCCATTTCGATCCTCTTCCTCTCGGTCGTCTTCATCAACAGATGCACCCAGCATGGTGAGTTCAGGGAAGCACTGGTTTGTTGGTTTGTTTGCTTGTTTAATCAGTAAGCATGGAGCCCAACGCAGGGCTTGAACTCAAGACCCTGAGATCAAGACCTGAGTTGAGATCCAGAGTCGGACGCTTAACCGACTGAGCCACGCAGGCGCCCCAGGGAAGCACCGGTTTTAAACGCTGGGGAAGGGGAATGAATTGAAGGATCTTCTCGTTACATCAATTCCTCCTTGTATTTTTTTGTTTTGTAGGTTCGTCACATGAAGAAGCCACCAAGAGGTAGATACACTTGACATCTCTCGCGCCCCTCCCTTCCTCAGAGACCCTGTTCGCACATCTGTGATTCCCACGCCTCTTCTCTCCAAAGCCTTATCCTCTCCCTCAGTCTTCAGATCCCATACTTTAATGTGTCTCTGTCTCTCAGAACCAGCCATTCTGAATTTCCCAAGCAGGAGGCTACGGGTGAGTGGTAAGGGAAGAAACCACAAGGGAATTGTGGGATGGAAAGAATAAGTCTCCTTCCTGCAATCTGAGAGTTGATTTTTTTTTTCCCCTTTCACTCACATGCAGATTTAT
The DNA here is from genome assembly GCF_002007445.2 of Ailuropoda melanoleuca. Taxonomy (NCBI): domain Eukaryota; kingdom Metazoa; phylum Chordata; class Mammalia; order Carnivora; family Ursidae; genus Ailuropoda; species Ailuropoda melanoleuca. The sequence goes on from NC_048229.1 coordinate 27,321,367, forward strand.
CCAACCTGGATAGGATATCTGTCTCGGTGAGTTCTCCCCACGAGGTCACTTACTACCACAGGCGACCCCGTCTGCCTCCTGGTTTAGCCCATACTCTAGTCACTTGGAAGCCCCCAGCTCACACAACTGACAAGAGGCCAATTAATATGGTGTTTAAAAACACGTGCTCTGACCAAACTCATAAAGAGAGAGAGGAGAATGGTGGTTACCAGGGGTGGGAGAACTGGGGAGATGTTGGTTAAAGGGCACAGACTTGCAACTAGTAGATAAGTAAGTCATAGGGGCGTAACGCACAGCACCGTGATTATAGTTCACAGTGCTGTATCACAAACCTCAGAGTTGCTAAGAGACTAGACCTTAATTGTTCTCATTGCAAAAAAAAAAAATGGTAATGATGTGACGGGATGGAGGTGTGTGCTAACACTATGGTGGTGGTCATGTTGCAAAACATGAAGGTACCAAATCAACACATGGTGCCCCTTAGCCCCATACGATGTTACATGTCAGTTATATCTCAGTAACCCAACAAAGAAATACGTGCTCCGCATTCCAGAGCAGCTGGGCTCCAACTCCCCATGGCTACCGTGTATCACCGGTCTGGTCTGAGACAACTCACGAGACCCCTGTGATCTGGACCCTTCATTCCCTCCCTTATCTAATGGGGATCAAAATCCCCCATGAAAAGGGCTGTGTGAATCCAGGGAGACACGAAACATAGAGGGTTTGCTGGAATTTCTGGCAAATTTTAAATGTCAGATGGATGGCATGAAAGCATCAGTTAACAAATGTTAATCAATGTACATCAATCAGTTTTTTTCTATTTAAAATACTGCTTATTTGTGATTTAACATGAATTACCATTACCTCTAAGAACCTTTATCAGGTGACATTTATGTGTCTTTCCATAGGACACGGAGGTTCATTGGTTCATTCTTTATGCCAAAGAAAGTAAAAAGAGGCATTAGCAAAAGCTGCAAATTGTTCACTGTTGTATTTTAAAAATATCTATGCACATGGCATTCATTTAGATACATATATTTTTTAAAGGTATGGAAAACATAGTTTGCAGGTTCACAAATGAACCATCAATGAACAAATCTAGTCTATTTTAAATGTGGGGTAAATGACATTGATTAACAAGTTGTTGATAATAATAATATTATAATAACATAATATTATGAAGTGATGCCTCCATACACTGAAATTCTATTCAACAATTAAAAAAGGAAGAAACGAGTGACAGATCCATGTGGTAAATGGATGCACTGCTAAGGTATGAAAAAAGCCAGATACAGGAGACTGTCTATTGTCCCATTTATGTAAAATCTCTAGAAAAATCAATAGCTACCTATGGCAGGAGCCAGGAGAGCACAAGGGAACTTTTTTGGTGACGAATGTTCTAAAACTTATTGTAGTGAAGTCTACATCATTCTACAAACTCATTAAATGTCATCAAATTGCACACCTATATTAGGGGACTTTCATGGTATAGAAATTATATCTCAATAAAATTGTTTTAAAAATAGCTTAATATTACATAACCAGTAGGTATTCTTCTGGGATGGTGGTTCTTATTCTCAACACCATACATTTGCAATGATTGTTCTTAGCACAGGTCGTAGTTATTAGTATCATGTTATTAAAACCGGAGTCAAAACCCTCATCCTCCCCGAGACACAGCCATTCCTGGAATGGCGCTGTCCAGTACGACTGCCCGCGATGATGGATGTGCCCTGCGGCTGAGCTGTCCAATGCAACAGCCCCTGGCTACACGTGGCTATTCCACATACGAAATGCATCTGGTGCAACTGAGGACCCAAGTTTTGAATTAAATGTGATTTTAATTCACTTAAATGTAAGTCGCCATGTGTGGCTTGTAGGTACCATATTGAACAGTAAGCTCTAAACGCCCATCTCTTTCCCCCAAAGACTGAAAGACCCCCAGGGAGTGAGCCATGCTGATCTATACCTGTGGCAGCTTCTGTCCCCCGCCAAGGAGCCCTCAGGATCTGTGAATGTGCAATGAGGCAGGTGAAGGAGGACAGCCGGAGCCCTGGAGGAAGGAGAACATGGGGTTAAGATGGTGGGATGAATGGACACATGGAAATCAGGTCACTCCGTGTCCTTGGCTCATTAATTCATAGTAATAAAATTAAGTTTTCTGCCTTTTTGCTTCCACACCTCTCAAGAATTACTGGCTGGGTTTTCCTAAAGTCTGGAGTGTGGCTTTAGAACGGATTGACTTAAAACATGTCCTTTGTTTATGGGCTGATGGTACTATAAGACCCACTTAGGGGATTCTGGATGGCACCCCATAAGTAGAAAGACTGTTCCCCAGAAAAGTCCACTGGCTGCTGTTGGGTGAGGCCTCCCACAGACAAAGGGATTTTGAAAAGGAGCACAAGAGCGGCACTTGGGTGGCTCAGTCAGTTGAGCGTCTTGCTCTTGGTTTCAGCCCAGGTTATGATCTTAGGGTTGTGGAATCGAGCCCCACATCAGGCTCCTCGCTCAGTGCAGAATCTGCTTGAGATTCTCTCTCTCCCTCTTCCTCTGCCCCTCCCCCTGCTCGTGCTCTCTTTCGCTCTAAAATGAACTAATGAAATCTTAAAAATAAAGGAAGTGGGGGAGGGGGGGAGGGAGGGAGGAAGGGAGGAAGGGGGGAAGAAAAGAAAAGAGAAAAGAAAAGGAAAGAAGCACAAGATACAAGCCACAAAATGAACACTCAACCGTGAACCAACAAAGCGACCCTCAGTGGCGTGCACGAGGGTAAGCCACTAGCTGTGTTGGGCTCATGACCCTTCCAAGCTGTTCTGGGCAGCCCTCTAGTCTTAAACCCAAGATCAGTTTCCTTGTTGACATGAATGTAAGAGTTTTCTCAGTGACATCATATTTCTATTCATATTATTTCTTTAAAATCAAAGGATGCAATGAAGCTAGACTTCCAAATATATTTGGTAATCCAAAAATATGTGGATTTTGTCACTTGGCACCCATAACTTCATTAATTTACGTATTATGTCCCTGTAAGGATTTTTCTGAGCGTGGACTTTTTTCTGTGACAATGACACAGAATGGCCAGCTACATACAAACACAAATAAATGAGCTCTGCTTCCAAAGTCATGTCACACGATCAGGACTGAAAGTCATTTTTTAATACATGAATGAACGAAAGTATAAGGATTTGGGATCCACATATAAATATTCTTAACTCACAAGCACATGGCTGGGTCACATGTCTCTTTTTAGGTTTTTAATTATGAACTAATTTGACCATAAAGGAAAACACCACATTATATAAATGGAAATATGCACACTATCCTTACTTTCTAGGCATTTTTAGCTGTGTTTCACTTCTACCACTCCCAATCTGTTGCCCTTTCTCTCTTCCCCAGAGGTGAGCTTTATCCATGTTATTATATTTAATTCTTTCTTTTTTTAAGATTTTATTTATTTGACAGAGAGAGACACAGCAAGAGAGGAAACACAAGCAGGGGGAGTGGGAGAGGGAAAAGCAGGCTTCCCACTGAGCAGGGAGCCCAATGCGGGGCTCGATCCCAGAACACTGGGATCACGACCCCAGCCGAAGGCAGACGCTTAACGACTGAGCCACCCAGGTGCCCCTATTATATGTAATTCTTATGCATTTTTTCATACTTTTACTACACAGACATGTATTGATAGTCAATATATGGCAATATTCGATGTGTTATTAACATACACACATATATATGGAATCCTATTATATATTATAATTCTGTGACTTTTTATTCTCCCCAATATTATGCTGTTGAAAATCATCCAGGTGAATTTTGTGTGTCTAGCTCATTTCCTGCCATATAGAATTCGGCTGTTAGCCATACCTTGGAACGTTGCTCAGCCCCAAAAGGGAACGAAGCCCCGTGACACACCACAGCATGAATGAACCTTGAAAACATTATGCTCAGTGAAAAAAGCCAGTCACAAAAAGCGACATGCATACTGTAAGATTCCATTTCTGTGAAATGCCCAATACAGGCAAACCCTCAGACCCAAAGAGTGGATTCATGCATGCCAACGGGTGGAGGGAAGGGAGAATGAGCATGGGGTTTCTTTTTGGGGATGAGAGAAATGTTGTGGAATTAGAAACTGGTGATGGTTGCATATCTTTTTGAATATACCATTTTAAAAATATGCTGAATTGTAATGCTTTAGAAGCATAGATGTTACAGTACGTGAATTATATCTCAATAATCCAAATTTGTAAAAAGAACTGGTTGGATGGACCAACCATGGCTTGTCTTTCCTTCTTTCCCCAACGGCTAGATGTTTGGGCTGTTTCCGGGGCTGTGCTATCAGCAAAATGTTACAGTAGACATTCCCTTCACAAGTGTGATCTCTCGATGGCATATTTAGAAGTAAAATCTGTCTTTTGTGATGTCCACGCCTTTAATCCCACTAGGAGAGCCAAACTGAGAAGTAAGGTAGTTTTCCCTATTTATACTTCCACCAGGGATGTATAAGTTCCCAGTTCCCCACGTCCTTGCCAATTCAGAAATATATTAAACTTGATAATTTTTGCTGATTAAAATAGATGAACTCATAACCCACTTTAAGCTGCCTATATAAAGATATCTCATGGTTGCTTTAATTTTCATTTTCCTGATTGTGAATGAGGCTTATTGACCATTTGGGGTTTCTTTTCTGTAAATTGATTATTTCTATCCAGTGTTCACTTTTTGGCTGAACTGTTGGTCTTTTCCTTTCTGATTTATATACATATAGCAGGCATACCTTTCCTTTGTAAGCTGTATGCTGCGAACATCTCCTTGAAGCCTGTGACTTGTTTTCATTCCTTCTGTATCTTCTAATGTTAGCTACTTAAGGTAATTCATCTTTTAATTTATATGTTGAGGGACTTCTCATCATCTTGACTAGCTTTACATGATGAATATACTCTCCCATATCTTCTAAATTAAAATGCTTTAATTTTGCTTTTCATATGTAATGCAGCTGATACTAATTTTTGTCTAAGGTGTGAGGTAGGGATCTAATTTTTCCACTTGGACAACCAATTGCCCTAGTACCTTTTATTGAAAGACGCATTCTTTTTCACTCAAATTGTGTCTTTAATCTGATGAAATGTGCTCACTTCTATTTCATCTGCACCGCCTTCCATTATTAGTGAACTTCAAACTCTTGGATGGAAGTGACAAAAGGAGAAACCTGATTTGAAAAGACTTGAAAACAATAAAGAAGAGGTGGGACACCTGGCTGGCTCAGTTGATAGAAAATGTGACTCTTGACTTTGGGGTTGTGAGCTCAAGTCCCACCTTGGCTGTAGAGATTACATTTATTTTTTTAAAAGAGTTATTTATTTATCTGAGAAAGAGAGAGAACGCTCATGCACATGGGGCAGGGAGAGGGGGAGAGAGAATCTCAAGCAGGCTCCCCAGGGAACACGGAGCCTGACACTGGGCTTGATCTCAAGGCCCTAAGATCATAACCTGAGCAGAAACCAAGAGTCGGATGCTTAACCAACTGAGCCACCCAGGTGCCCCTAGAGATTACATTAAAAAAAAAAAAAAAGAGGGAGGGAGGGAGGGAAAGAAAGAAGAAATTGAGTCATGTAACCGAACTAAGGAAAAGAAAGAGCTAGAGATATCTCAGACAATTGCATCCACAGGCTCAAATATCACTTAGACTTTTCCTCTCTGTATCTCTCATCCCTGTTTCTATTTCTGTGTTATCATTATTATTCAGACCAGCTGTCCTGAGGAGTCTGGGACTGACAGTGACAATTCTAGGCTCACAGCCTTGCAGACTTTTAGCCAAAGAGGTAAGGGGGGCTTTCACTTACTGGATCAGTTTAGAAAAAGATATTACTGGCTACCTTTGGAACATGCTAGAAACTCACTCACAAAAGATTTAAGCACAGAGGAAAGAAATCAAGCATTTATCTTGCCTTTCATTTATAACCTGGACCTCAGCACAACCACAGTTTAGGAAGATAAGCTTCAACTCATACATTACTACAACTAATACATAAAGAAGAAAACCTCCAAGTCTTATCTTTGGCTAATGCATGCCCACCTGATCAGGAATAATAACAGAGGATATGGTTTAGCATCTTTCATCTATGTATCTACACGGTAGACAGAAAACCCAGGCCTGCCAAGTCCTAGACCAGAGGTCAGCAAACTTTTTCTGAAAAGGACCAGAGGCTGGTATTTTCAGCCTTTGCAAACCATAAGATCTCTATGTCGACTCATCTCTGCTCCTGAAGCATGAAGGCAGCCATATCTGTTATGTAAACAAATAGATGGGGCTGTATTCTAATAAAACTTTATTTACAAACACAAGTAATGGGCCTATTGCCAGCACCCATCCTAGACCAACGCTTTTTGAAATCTGAATGAATCACCAGGATAAGAATTGAATTAAGCCAGGGAATACGTATTCTAGGATGCAATAGAAGGCTTTTTTTTTGCTCCTTCCTCAGTTTTCAGATCTGTAAAAGTGGGAAACAAGCAGGATAGGATGGTTTCTGGAGTCCTCTCTGCTTGGGGTGCTGAACTTCTGGGGCTATCCATCCTGCTGCAGAGGTGGTTTCGCCTAAGGGAGGGGGCCCAACCGACATCTCTTTGTGAACAGACCCAGCTGGCTCTGCAGCCAGGATGGGGCTTGTTTCCCAGGAACTTTGCAGCTTGTGGCTTCGCCTGGATAGCCTGAGTCAGTCTGTAAAGTGCACTCAAGGCAACTGGGTTGGGAAGAGGGTGAAGGGGCCTGAGAACAGAGAGGCCACCTGTATCTTGGGACCCTGGCCTGTTCCAGATTCCCCCTTGGGTGTGTCAGCCTCTCTGCTCTCAGTGCACGTGTGTATGGTTGGGGGGGCACTCTGGGGGTGAGGACAGAAAGCAGAGGAGAGTGAGGGGTCAGTCAGCTCGGAGGAAGGGAGAGAAGGCTCAGTCTGGATTTCCACGAAAGGCCCACAGGATGAAGCCACAAGGGCCTCTGCTCTACAAAGAGTCTCTCTCTGACTCCCTCTCTCTCTGTCTCTCTCTCTCTCACACACACACGCGCGCGCACACACTAATACCCCTCCAGCAGCCACAGTAACACCCAGTAGATTTGGGTGATTTAAAACACGGGGGGGTGGGGAGGGGCTTATCAACAGAAATCTATCCTCTCTTAGTTCTGGAGGCTGGAAGTCCAGAATGGAGTGCCGGCCAACTCAGCTTCCAGTGAGAGCTCTCTTTCTACCTTTCTACTGTGTCTTCACATGACCTTCCCTCTGTGCTCGCACGGTGGGTGGAGAGACAGAGAGAGATGGAGAGAGACAGAGAAATGGAGAGAGATGGAGAGAGACAGAGAGAGACAGAGAGAGAGGGCCAACTCCCTGGTGGCTCTTCTCATAAGGACACTGATGCTATCAGACCAGGGCCCCACTCTTAGGACCTCATTTAACCGAAATTACTTCCTTAGAGGCCCATCTCCAAATACAGCCACACGGCAGTTTAGGGCTGCAACATAATGCATTTTGGGGGAACAAAGAGAGTCCGTCCATAACACACACACGTATACACTCTTCTATGCAGACACCCCAGAGAGAGCAACACAGACCCTCTACGCATGCACAATCACACACACCAACTCACACTCTTGTGGGTTCCACTTTGTCTACCCCCAAAATTCATACATGTGAGGCCTAACCCCCCTGTATCTCAGAAGGTGGTTTTATGTGGAGATGGGGTCACTGCAGACCTAATTTAAAAGGCGGGCGGGCCCTTCATCCCACACGACTCTGCCCTTCTAAGAAGGGGAAATTTGGGCACAGAGATGCACACAGGGGAAGACCATGTGAACATCGGGGTGAGGCATCTACAAGCCGAGAAGCCCCAGAAGCCAGGAGAGAGGCCTGAGACAGAAGGAACCAAGCCTGCTGACCTCGATTCTGGACTTCTGTCCTCCAGAACCAAGTGAGAATAGATTTCTGTTGTTTAAGCACCCCCCCCCAGTCTGTGCCGCTTTGTGACAGCAGCTGGGAGAACAGGCGAACCCAGGGAACTAGGGAGGCAGCAGGAGGCCGGCTAGCAGGAGGTGAGCATGGCTCCAAGCCCCTGGCAGATGCTATGCTGTCCCGTAGGAATTCATCAGCAAAACACAGATCCCAAGATAAATGACTAAGAACTTCAAGATGGTGAGTGCAGGCATGAAGCCCCAAGCACAGGGTCCCTGCTGAAGGCGAGGCCCCGCGGCCCTGGCCTCACGGCCTGCACGGCCTAGGAGCTGGAGGAGCGGGCGGCCGGCACCAGCCAGCAGCTCCCGGGATCCGTGCACCTGCCCCTTTGCTGCCCTCCGCTCCCGCACAGCCCGCCACTGACAAGGCACTGAAGCCCCTGGGGGAGTCAGTGGGCGGGGGAGCGCTACCTCTGTTCCTCTAGTCGGGAAGTCATTCTCTTTAAAACTTGGGCGCTCTTGGTGGCCATCTGTCTCACCATGTGGAGGAAGCCGGTCTTTAACGAGAAACACGAAGATGACTCAGAGCCTCGGTGGAGGAGACGGAGCCCTGCAGCTTTTGTTTTCTTCTGACTGCTTCCAACACGCAGCATCCCCCCCTCCATGCAGCTTTCTTGTTCCATCATTCTGGGAGCCCTCTGGGCCAAAAAAAAAATTTTTTTTTCTTAAATAAATGACACCCGAAAAAGTTTTTGAGTCGGAGCTAGTCGGAGAAGGGATTTTGTTTTGAACAGAGTCTGGACAAATATCGTTAAAATCGCGGGCCCTCATATATCATTTCGGACATCCACTCTGGTATTCACCCTCAGTCACGACAGTGCATCTTTCATGGCAATGAAGTGATTCCCAATCTATCGCATATTTGCTAAAATTCCAAACACAGTATAATGAGGGTCTCCCACTGGTGTTTTCCTAACTTGTGTCTTCCAAGGGGGGGCGTGCCGGGGAAGAGGCCAGGGTTGTGGAAAGGTGGTGTCCTTTGTTTTCCGATGGTGTTGGGTATACATTCGGGTTATGTGAACCTAAGGAAGATTTCTTAAAATCGCCAGGACTCCGCGTCCTCACCATAAAGAGAGGCAGATATCGGATAGGGCTGTTGCCAGTAGTAGGACCCACCGTCCCAGTTTCCCCAGGACTGGGGCTGGGGCGGGGGCTGCCCCAGGATGTGGGAACGAGGAGTTTCACAGGACATGGACATTTCAGGGCGAAAACTGAGAAAGCCCTGGGCAAACAGGAACAAGTTCGTTCTTCACCCTCATTGTAAGCGTGGGAGCTGTAAGCAGGCGTGATAAGAACATTGGCTCTCTCCTTCCGCCCCCATTACCCTAACACACCCACGTCACAGGTCTGTGCCCTTGGGAGACATCTAAGGCGAGTCTCCTGACCTTCACAGTCATCTTAGGTAATAAAGGTGTCCAATTAGTCACATGCAAGGGAAAAACAGTGTCAGTTCAGTAATTGAAATGCTTTTGGCAGGTTGCCTGCAGCTGCAGTGGGCATGGTCAGCTTTTTCTTCATTTCCCCACCTGGAGCTTCTGCTCCCCCTCTCCCCCTCCCCAGGCCACCGTTCTCACCTGCAGTCCCCCTGGTGCCTGTAAACGCGTCTCCTCCGGGTGCTCAAGGAAGGACCTCCTGCTCTGTCTTGGGGGTCCATCAGTCCATTTCCAGCCTCTCTGCAAGGTTCACCTTCCACCTCCAGGTGGCGCTGGTAGAAAGCACAAAAGACACTTGATTCATTCATTCGGACCCAAACGTCTCCAGAGCTGTGGGCCGTGATCTGGAGCCCTTGAGATGTTTCAAACTTGAGCCGGATCCCATTCCTCTCTGAGCCTGCCCTGACCCCATGACCAAATGCTCTGAGTGGTCCAGTGGAAGCTTTCCCCCTCGAAGCTTGAAGTGAGAAACTGGCACGCTTGCTACCCTCCTACGTGAGGACTCACAGCTCCTGAAAACAACACAACTCTTCCAATTGCGACACCGCTTTTCCACACCTTCCGGTGAACATGAACCCCACCCCTGACACCTGACCAGCACTCCTCAAAACCATCAAGGTCATTCAAATCACCAAGGTCATTCAAAACAAGAGTCTGGAAACCGTTGGGGTCAAGAGGAGGCATGGTATATCAGTGTCCTGTATCCTGTAACAGAACAAAGGACACAAAGTAAGAACTAAGGACGTCTGAAGAAAGCACAGACTCTAGTTAACAGCAATGTATCTAGCTTGGCTCAATCATTGTAACAAATGCATCACACTAACACAGGATATTAACAATAGGGGGGATTGGCAGCAGGTCATAGAATAAATGGGCATCTCTGCACTCTCTTTGCAATGTTCCTGTAAATCTAAAACCCTTCTAAAATTAAAAGTCTACTTGTTAAAGGGTGAGAGAATGCAGCGTGAGTGCAGAGCCTGGGACCAGGGAGAGGATGACTGGGCTGGATGCCCGGACCCTGCCACCCACATCTCTCTCTGTCATTCAGGTTTTGCCATAAACCGATAGGTAACCAGAACAGAGAATCAGCTCCAGGAATGGGTGGCCCATGAGGTGGTGAAAGCCTTTATTCTCGTGGCCCCCACTTGCTGCCAGTTTCTGCAGCTAGGTGGCGGCCAATGATTGTCTCCAGCCAAAGAAAGATGGAGAAGAAGCAAGACACCCACGGTTCTCACCCCAAGTCTAATGTCCAACACAAAAGCGCTGAGCACTGCAATGGTGATTTCCTTACAGAAACCCAGTCCCATCCTGCATGTCTCCACCCCAATACCCTCATTTCCAGCCTCACGCCATTTGCTCAGCCACAGGGGGCTCCCCAAAACGCAGCAGGGATCACACATGCGGGGGTCCCTTTGCCCTGTTCCAAAGCCCCCCAGTTCCAGTTCTGCAGTCGGAGAATGGGAGTGAAGCTGGGGAGCTCACACTCTCTCTCCTGCTCTGTTTTCTGCCCCACAGTTGGTCTTTTGCTGACCCTTCAGGAAATGAAATATAGTTGATTGCAACATCACGCTCCCCAAAGCCATCCCCCCCCACAGCAGTTCTTGCTGTGAGTCCTCACTGACACAACAAAAATTCAGACCGTCAGATTCCAACTCATAAAATAAATTACCGTGCTCTACAGCTCCTTTCTTCCTGGCATGTGCCCGAAACGATCGAAAGCAAGGGACTCAAATGTGCGTATTTGTATCAAGTATTTGCACACCCGTGTTCACAGCAGCATTGAAAGTAGAAGCAATCCATCAATGGATGAATGTATACACAAAATGTGGCATGTACACGGGTATTAATCAGGTCAGGCTGCTATCACAGAATATCATAGCTGGGTGGCTGAAGGAACAGAAATTCATTTTCTCATAGTTCTGGAGGCTAGAAAGCGAAGATCAAGGTGCCGGCAGGGCTGGTTTCTGGGGAGAGCTCTCTGTCTGGCTTGCAGATGACTACTTTTTCAACTGCGTCCTCATGTGGCTTTTTCTCTGTATGAGGAAAGAGAGAGTGCGAGCAAGTTCTGGTGTCTCTTCTATAAAGACAGCAGTCCCATTAGATCAGGGTGCCATCCTTCCGACCTCATTAAACCTTAATTACTTCCTTAAAGCCCCTATCTTCAAATAGAGTCACATTGGAGGTGAGGGCTTCAACATATGAATTTGGGGCTGACAGGTTCAGTCCATAACACCACACGATGGAACATTACGCAGCCTTTAAAAGGGAAGGAGCTTGTACATTTCCCTTGCTACAACATGGATGAGCCTCGAGACCAGGCCCAGTGAAAGAAGCCAGGACACAAAAGGACAAGCACTGGATGGTTCCATTTAGATGAAGTTCCTAGAGTTGTCAGATTCATAGAGACAGAAAATAGCTGCCAGAGGCTGGAGGGAGAGGGGAGCGGGGCTGACTGCTTCATAGAGAGTTTCAGTTTGGGAAGACAAAGTTCTGGAGGTGGACAAAGGCATGAACGGACTTTATGACACTGAGTCAGTCCACTTTAGGGCTTTCTTTGCTCTAGGCAGGCGTTGTACCTGCAATGGTCAGACCCTGGTCTGGGAGGCAGGAGACAGAAGCCTGGGGCAGGCTCCCTGTCTTGAGCAAGCCCCACCCATTTCTGGAATTGTTTATTTATCCAGCTATCTATTTAACAAACATTTATTGAGCACCTACGATATACCAGGCTTTTTTTTTTTTTTTTGCAAGAGCTATTACTATTTTATTTTTTTTAAAGTAGCCAAGATCCCCACCTTCATGGAGCTTATATTCTGCTTGGAAAGACAGGCATAACCAAGTAAATATTTATAGATTGTGATGAGTGTTAGGCTGGCTATAAGCAGGGTGATACAATGTCACATAATGGGTGTGGGGAGGGTAGATCTTCCCTTCAAGAAGGGAGGCAGGGAAGGCTTGGAGGAAGTGTGTTTACAAGACTTAAAGACTGCAAAGTATCCAGCCATGAGGAATGTAAAGGGAATGCCACTCCGTCAGAATTTCAGCCAGTGCAAAGGCCCTGAGACAGGGTAGAGTTGGCATGTTCTAGCTCTAAAAACTGAGCATGGGGCCAGTGCTACTGGGGCAAAGTACGCTGGTCAGAACAAAGCACAGGAGGAAAGGTACAAAGCCAGATCGCACAGACCCATGAGAAATCTGAATTTTTATCCAAGTGGAAAAGGAAGTAGAGCATGGAAAATGCCTTCACAACACTGAGAAGGAAGACGCGCACATTCCTAAGCCCTCCTTATCTTAGGCTTTTCCCATCTCACCCTTGAGGGCTCCTTGTTTCTCCTCCAGGAGGTAGTGGAGTGTTTAGAGCTGATCTCATCAGGTTCTGCATGGTGCCCTCCTCTGACTCCCCGCAGACAACATTCATGTACAGGCCGTAGTCTGAAGACCTGTGTTCAGTTACAGGAAATACCCAGAACTGGTCAATCCGCAGAGACAGAAAGTAGCTGAGCGGCTGTCAGGGACTGGGAGGACGGGGGAAACAGAGAGTAGCTGTTTGGCGCAGACAGGGTTTCCTCTGGGGGCATAAAACGTCTTGGAACAACACCGAGAATATACTAAATGCTAACAGATTGTTTGCTTAAAAATGGCTAATGGTTAATTTTACATTGTATGAATTGTCCCTAGATTAAATAAGTAAATAACCTTGTAAACTTCGTGAAGCCTAAACAAATACATCTGTGGGTCTCGTCTGTCCCTCTGGCCATGAGCTTGAATCTTCTTCGGGCTTTAAAAAAAATAAAAAGACAAACATTACACAGAAAAATATACGGGGTGAGATTCCATTTACATGAAGTTCAAACATAAGCAAAATGAAACAACACTTTCTTTAAAGAGTGGAATTATAGTTTGCAAAACTACAAGGAAAAGGGAGGGATTTACACAAGATCCAGGTTGTGGTTCGTAATCTCGGAGCTGGGAACTGAGGTGAGAGTGAGCTCAGCCAAGAACATAAGGGCAACTTCCAAGATCGGAGCTCTTTTTCTCAGCCAGGGTTCTGAGAAAGCGAGTGTTTTTTATTCTGATTCTTTAAATGGGATGTTGGGTTCTTACACACGCTTTTGCATATATGATGCATTCCACATTTAAAAATAAATGTTCGCTGAATTTCAAAAAGACACATTCGGACGTAGGGTAAAACGTTAGCAACAGGGGAAACTGAGCGAAGAGTATGTGGGTCTTCTGCGTGTTATTTTGATTCTTGCAATTTCTCTGTCACTTTGAAATGATGTTCAAAAAGTTTTAAAATGTATTTAGAAAGGACAGGATTGTAGATTTCAAGAAGCTTCTATTTTCCTTTACTGCAAAAAAATATAAGGTGAAGAGATGCAAGTTAATGTTCTGGCAACTTATCCCAGAGTACGATGTGGTTCCAATTACTGGTCTTGGAGACTCTGGGTAGGAAAGAGGGTGCAGAGTACGGACCCCTGCGCAAAGAGCCATCCCAAGACCAGAGGTCTCTCTGCCTCAAGGCGGACATCTCTCAGAGCCGCCCCGAGCAGGCTGGGCTCAAAGTCAAGTAGAAAAAAAAAAAAAAAGTTGCTGATCCTGTTCCCTGGCTTTTATCTGAGTTTATAATTGCACGTTCATTAGTGTGATTATGTGATTAATATCTGTTTCCATCACCAGACTGTCAACTCTTCGGGGGTCCCATTTTTGCTCTCTACTGTATGCCGGGCCCAAAGTACCACTCAATAACAGCAGCCGGGCTGATCGAGTCATGCCCGGATGCCAAGACTCCGCAGGGATTAGGACAGCACGACACTTGGCGATTGCTCTAGAAGGTAACCCCTGAGAGGAGCTCTCTGAAGGGATGACCAGTGGAAACCCAGCGGTCCATCGGCCTGCTCGGGCGGTGGGAGGTGGAGCAAGGGTTTCCCGACCACTGTCCCACGCCTCCTCTACCTGTCGAAAGAGGACGGGAACCCCCCATCCTCAACACGATGCTGACGTCAGTACATAAAGAAATGAAGAGAGTGTCTTGCCAAAGAGTGCCCCGCTGAGTCTGAGACGGGGTGCAGTCTCAGCGAATTAACAGGCCACCCCACGTTTCCTGGACGGAAACCAATCTCGCCAGTGAGGAGGCTGCTGGGAACCCTGGGACGTTTGTAATTACATATGCATAATTATTTATGTCCTATAACACGTCATGGTATATAAATATTATGTTACATGTTATAAATATTATATTTACACATTATATATTATGTTCCATATATGTAATATTATGAATGCTATATTTATATAACATGATACGCTAATATGTTTATATAAAGACGACTATAATATATAATGATGTTACATTATATATAGAATATATAATTGCATTTACAATGTATAATTAAATATAGAAATACTTAAGAGAGCGTTAACATATTAAATATAATATCCATAGTATTATTAATATAATAACAAAATGATTATAATAAAATCATGTGCTATATGTAATACTGGTATACTATATAATATTATATATGGAATCATATTTATAATTTATTATTAAATATAGCAACATTTAAGAGAATCAAACTTTGGATATTAACACATTTGTATTCATAAGCCAGCACACAGTCCCAATTTAAAAAATTTTTTTTAAGATTTTATTTTTAGGGGCGCCTGGGTGGCACAGCGGTTAAGCGTCTGCCTTCAGCTCAGGGCATGATCCTGGCGTTATGGGATTGAGCCCCACATCAGGCTCCTCTGCTATGAGCCTGCTTCTTCCTCTCCCACTCCCCCTGCTTGTTGTTCCCTCTCTCGCTGGCTGTCTCTATCTCTGTCAAATAAATAAATAAAATCTTTAAAAAAAAAAAAGATTTTATTTTTAGGGGTCTCTGCATGGCTCAGTTGGTTAAGCGCCTGCCTTCAGCTCAGGTCATGATTCCAGAGGCCAGGGATCGAGCCCCACAGCCTGCTTCTAGAACCCTCTCCCTTTGCCCTTCCCCCCCAACTTGTGCTCGCTCTCTCTCGCTCTGTCCCTCTCAAATAAATAAAATCTTTTAAAAAAAGATTTTATTTTCAAGTAATCTCTACACCCAACCTGGGGCTCGGACCCGCCACCCCGAGATCAAGAGCTGCACGCTTCACCCACTGAGCCAGCCAGGCATCCCTATGTATTTAAAAATCCCTGAGTATTTTTAAATGTTTAAGAGACTTTGGCCATTGAGAAATAACAATCAGCTTCGGCTATTCCTGGGTAACTGAAGAATGCCCTCGAGGCATGGTTTTTGGGTTGATACATACCTGGTCTTCGCAAGGCTCAAGACCAGCCCTTCTGCCGGCAGGATGGGAACCCTGGACCCAAGTCTTCCTTCCCCCCTGTTGTCCGCAGGGGCTGTTCCAGCTTCTCCCAGCCTTCTGTCCGCGTGATCACTGCTTTCCCCGAGAGGACAGCTCTCCTGCCTCCTTCTTTGGAGCCCTGGGAATGCGCATCCCCTCCCACAGTCTCCAGGAGACGATGGAGGCTTTTCCGACCTGTAGACCTGTACCTCGGCGGTCCTCAGCCTCTCTCGGACCCCGTCCCAGAGCCCCATGCTCCTGCTTAGCACCTGTTCCCAGGCCCCGGACTCAGAGCTGGTCAGCTGGGGCCGCCCTAACAGAGCACACAGAGCACTGTCCGGGTTCTGGGGACGGGGAGCCCGGGGTCGGCATGTCTCAGGGCTCTTTCCTTCCAAGGACCCAGGACCGAGAGCCCCCGGTGCTCTCCTGGGCTCAGAGGTGACTGGCCGCCTTTCCCCATCTCTCCCTCAGGCCTGTCTGAGTCGTAATCTCCCCTCCGTAGGAGGACACCAGGCACTGGACTAGGGCTTAATCAGCTCTGGGCAGACCCTCTCTGCAGATCAGGGGTCGTGCTGAGGTCTTGGGGGGTGGGACCCCAACACAGACATTTAGGAGGGATGCAGTTCCACCCACAATGTTTGTGTTCTGAATTGCTGCATTTTCCTGACACTCTCTGGGTTTCTTGACATGTGACTCCGGGGCCGCGAAGTAGCATGCCACAGGTTTCTGGAGACGCACAATGACACCCAAACAGACTCCAAATAAAAGCTGTTAAATTTCCAGACCTTTAATCCCAAACTGACCGTAGCAAGGTCAGACCCAAAGATTTCCCCTCCCCCTCCCGTTTCCCCAAGGTTCAAATTAATTGGAAGAGGTCTCTCCCACAACTGAACACATCCAGACCTGGGCAATGAATCGATCCAACTCCCTCCTAAGATCCCCCCACCCCACTCCCTAGTTACCCCATCAGGTCCCCCCCAGCCTTCCCTGGGGAACCTCGTTTGCAAAAAGCCTCTCTGCATCCCGCCCCCAAGCATCCCAATTCAGCCACGGAGAAGAACACATTCACAGAGGGAAAAGATGAGGCAGGTCTGTGCAAACCACATGTGCCCCACAATAAGAACAGTTTCTCCGGGATGGGGGCTGGGAGGGCAGATTTGGGGAGATAAAATGGAGAAAAAGAAGGGTTTAGAAGGAGTTTGCAGAAGGCACGGTGGTGGTTCTAGGCGGCCCTGGGCCCCTGCTTGGGGCAGAGGGAGCCCCAGGGCCAGGGAGGCAAGGTGAGCAGGAGAAAGCACCCACCCCCCAGCAGTAGGACCAGGACGGCCCCCACACCGCAGCCCAGGGACCAGGAGTATTCGTAGGCCAGGGCTGGGGCCGGGGGAGGCTCAGGGCTGACTCTCTGCAGGAGGGCTCGCACGGAATGCCGGAACACCTCCAGGCTCACCAGGAGCAGCAGGCCTGTGGGGAGAGGACAGGCGCGGTGCTCAGGCCCCTGGGGACCCGGCCGCCGGGGTCTGAGCGTTCCCCTCACACACCCCATCCCGTGCTCGCTCAAGCAGCAACCGCCCCACCTCATGCCAACAACAGCTCCTTACTAAGCCCTACTATGCAGCACGAACGGTTGGGAAGCTGGAGACAAAGAAGGAACACAGCCCAAACTGATAGGGACAGAAGCAGGATGGTGGCCGCTGAGGGGCCAGGGGAATGGGGGCTGCTGCTTCGTGGGGACAGAGCAGCCGGGGAAACACGAAAGTGGAAGAGTCGTGGAGCTGGACGGCGGGGCTGGCTGCCTCACAGCGGGAACATACTTCACGTCATGCAACCGAACCCAAAAATGTTTGAAAGGGTAAATTTTACGTTATGTGAATTTTATAGCCTTAAAAAAGAAAAAAGCAGGGGCGCCTGGGTGGCTCAGTTGGTTAAGAATCCGGCTTGACTCAGGCTCAGGTCATGATCTCAGGGCTGTGAGATCGAGCCCCACCTTGGGTTCCACATTAGACATGGAGCCTGCTTAAGATTCTCTCTTTCCCTCTGCCCCTCCCCCTCCTTCAAATAAATAAATAAATAAATAAACAAATAAAGCAAACCCTGGAATCAAGCATAGCAAAAATCAAATGAAGACTCCATAGAAAAATACATATTTAAAAAAAATAAAAGGGGTGCCTGGCTGGCTCCGTCAGTAGAGCAGGCGACTCTTGATCTGGGGGTGGGGGGTGTTGTGATTTCAAGCCCCATGTTGGGTGTAGAGCTTACTTAAAAGCAACAACAACAACAACAAAAACTCTATCAAGGCTTTGGGAAAGAGTGATGATGGAATCTGAAACAGCCCAACTCATAGAAGCACAGAGTAGAACATGGTTGCCAAGGGCTGGAGGGAGGGGAAATGGGGAGATGTGGGGCAAAGGGCACAGAATTCAACTATGCAAGGCCTTGTGAATGAGTTGTGGGGATCTGATGTGCAGCCGGGTGACTACAGTTAGCAACACTGTATCATACACTCGAAATCGGCTACAAGACTAGATCCTCAGAGTTCCCACCACACAGACACACAAAGGTAGCCATGTGAGATGATGCATGGTGTTAACGAGGCTGACTGTGGCGATCATTTCAGGACGTGCGTGTATTTCAACAGGTCAACTTTACACCTTAAAGATCTACAATCTCCACTCATCAATCATCCCCCAGTAAAGCTCATTAATCATACCGCAATACAGATGAGGGGTCACAAAATGAAAAGAAAGGCAGTCAAGTTGCAAGGCAATTTGATTAAAAACGACAACGGCAAGAAAAGAAGAAAAAACAAGACAGACAAAGACCCTAACCTCAGGGAGTTTATATTCTACTTGGACAAGACAGAAACCAAGCTTGCCAAACTCCGATGACTGCAGGAGGTGACGAGAAAGCACAAATCAACAAGGCAGGAAGCACGACAGAGAGTGGCCAAAACGCACCTTCGGCCAATGGCAGCCCTTCAGAAATGGGGACTTAACATTGCCAGACCTTCTGATTTTTCAAGGATAGCTGGAGTTTTTTAATGATGATGATTTTTATGGAAATTCACCCAACCTTTAAATATTTGCCCAGAGAAATCCTTATGCACTGTCCGCCAAAGTACGTTTATGGGTCAATGCTGGCTGCGGGCTGCCAGGTTGTAACTTCCAAAGTAAACACATGAGAAGACAAGATAATTTCAGAGAGTGATATGTGCTGGGAAAGGAGATAAAAACAGGTTGATGGGAAGGGGAGTGACATCCAGGGGTGAAGCATGGACTTTAAGATGATGTCACCAGGAAAAGGCATTTGAGTAAGACCAGGAGGATGAAAAAAAGCCAGTCACACGCCAAATTAAGAGATGGCTGTTTCAAGCAAAAGGAATGGCTGGTGCAAAAGCCCTGTGGTAGAATGAATACAGTGTGTTTGGGGGAAAGAATGTCGGTGTGGCTGGAGCAAAGAGAGTGGGGAGGGGAGAGTGGTGGGTGATGGAAGTAGAGAGGGAAGCTGCGGTCAGATCATGTAGGACCATCTGATGGTCATCCATGAGTCATGGGTCCTAGCTGTCTCCTGTCTCAGATTCTGGCCCCAACCTCAGTCCCAGATCCTCCTTCCTCCTGGCACTCCGCTTCCCTATGCGGTTTTTAATCAGGGGCCTGGGGAATGCAGTCAGGAATCTGTGTCCTGTTTCTGGCTCCCCTCTGAGGCCTCCTTGGCCTCCCATGCAGCTCAGCTTAGGGCACTGGAGGGCCAAGAGCATCCAGACAAGGAGGAGACGCTCACTCTCCAGTCCCCTTTCTTCCTTTGCTAATTCACGCATCTTTCATTCCTTCAACAGATCTTAACTGAGCTCGCCTTGTAAAATACATAAACAAGACTAACAAAGGCCCTGTCCTCCTGGAGCTCCCTCCCAGAGGGATAATTGGACAATAATCAGGTAAATATATTGCTGTGGGCTGAATTGTGCCCCCAAAAGTTCATGTGTTGGCGTCCTGACCCTGTGGTTTCTCAGAATGTGACTATATTTGAAGATAGGGTCCTTAAAGCAATAATTAAGTGTAAATGAGGCCAACAAGGCCCTAATCCCATATGGAGGACAATGTAGCTGGTGTCCTTACAAGAAGAGGTGATCGGGACACAGACACACAGAGTGATGACCACGTGAGGATACAGGTAGAAGACGGCCATCTACAAGCCAAGGAGAGAGGCCTCAAGGCCTCAGAGGAAACCAGCCCTGCCCACACCTGGATTTCAGACTTCCAGCCTCCAGAACTGTGAGAAAATACATTTCTGTTCTTTAAGCCCCCTCCTCACCCCCAGGCTATGGTACGTTGTTATGGCAGCCTGAGCAAATGAACACATACGTAAATATGTAATTTTGGGGTAGTGATCGATTCTATGGAGGGAAAAAGGACAAGGTAGGGACACAGCAGGTAATGGGCCTACTTTAGACAAGGTGGTCAATACTGGTCTCTCTGAGGAGGTAATAGTTGATCAGAGCCTTAAATGATATGAAGAAATGAGACGTGGGATGATCTGGTAGAAGAACATTCCAGGCTGAGGGGATAGCAGTTCAAAATGCTCTGTGGGGGAAATGAGCTCGGAGTATCTGAGGAACAGCAGAGAAGCCAAGGTGCCCAGAATGGGTGGAGCAAATGGGAAGACATGAAGTTCCACGTAGCCAGGAGCCAGGCCACGGAAGACCTTGGAGCCATGTTATTCTAGTGGCATAATTTATTGTTATTCTATTGGCTTTTGAACTAGGCAGGAACCACAATATGACTTACGGTTTAAAAATATGACTAACGTCAAAGCAAAGAAAGGTAGGATTTGGCTGTGGGCTGTAGTCTGCAGACCCCTGGCCTTGACACGCCAGCTTTGTGCCAAGAATCTAACCAGACGCTCTCACACCTCATCTCTTCCCACTAGACCGTATGAGGTCATATTATTATCATCCCCACTTTATAGATGGGAACATTAAAGCCTGGAGAAGGGGAGGCTGGGTTTGAGCCCAGCCAGACCTACTCCGTAGACCATTCTGTTAGGCACATCACTGTACCTCCTCCCTGATCAAGCCTGACATCCCTGGAATGACCCAGAAGGGCCCACATGACCTGGCCCCTGCCTACTTCTTCAGCCTCCTTTCAGCTGCTCTTCCCACCCTATAAGAGTAGGGAGTGGGGCGCCTGGGTGGTTCAGTCATTGAGCGTCTGCCTTCGGCTCAGGGCGTGATCCCAGGGTCCTGGGATCGGGCCCCACATCAGGCTCCTCTGCTGGGAGCCTGCTTCTTCCTCTCCCACTGCCCCTGCTTGTGTTCCCTCTCTTGCTGGCTCTATCTCTGTCGAATAAATAAATAAAATATTAGAAAAAAAAAAAGAGTAGGGACTAGGACTTCTTTCAGCCTTTATTTTTTTTTAAGATATTTATTTATTTATTTATTTGAGAGAAAGAGTACAGAGCATGCCTGAACAGGAGTAGGGGGCGGGGCAGAGGGAGAAGGAGAAACAGGCTCCCCGCTGAGCGGGGAGTGCCATGTGAGGCTCAACCCCGGGACCCCAGGATGGTGACCTGAGCCAAAGGCAGACACTTAACTGACTGAGCCACCCAGGTGCCCCTCTTCCAACCTTCAAGTGCACCAAATTCTTTCAAGCCTGGAGAGCTGTTTGCATCCCTACTTACATTACACTCCTTCTGAGAAGCCTTCCCTGAGCTCTGCCACTTAAGTCAATATCAGATCTCCCTGTTATACATGTCCCTCATACTCTTTTCATTTCTAGCATTTATTGCACCTGGAATTATTAACATATATTAATTTATATTAGCACTGTCTGTCTGGCCAATTACTATCTCCCTCACTAAACTACAAATCCACAAGGAAGGGAAGCTTGTCTGTCTCACATCTCTAGAACATGAATGACACCCGATATATATATTTTGTGGAGAGAAACGATGTAACCGAAATATGTCCCTTTATCTAAGGAGACCTTAAAAGCACAATCTGCCCAGTCCCTTATACCCCATATAACCAAAGTCCTTACAGCATCAAATCCACCCCTCACTTTCATTTGGTTATACAATTTGCAGAAAAATTTCAAGCCTGAGACTTCCATAAAACACCTTTATATCCACACCTTCATGGCACCCCCAGGAATAACCCGGGTATGAGTTCAGTAATAACAGCAGCACTAGATTCCTGCCACACTATAAATTCCACATCTTAATCTTACTCACCGTTCCATCCCCAGTGGTACCTAGCACAGCATCTAGCCCTTAACTAAATATCAGAAAAATACTTGTTGAATAATTGGATGGATGAACAGATGTAAAAACAGATAGACGGAGGGAGAGAGGGAGAAAGGAAAGGAGAATGGAAAAGGAAGAAGAGAAGAGAATGGGAGGGAATTTGTGAATCAATGGATGTGGTGGACAGATGGATGAACGGGATGGATATTTAACAAATGGATACTTGGATGAGTGAGTTCAGGGATATAAAAATGCTTGAGCTCAGAGATTTAAAAAAAAAAAAAAAAAGATCTGCCCAAGATCACACAACTCTTCAGAAGTTGGGATTCCAACCCAGATCTTTGGATTCCCTGTTGATCTCCTGGTCCATCTTTTATACCAGTACCCTCCTCACTCTCCATGCTCCAGCCACACTGGCTTTCTTTCAAGAGCTTAAATTCACCAAACTCTGTCTAGCTTGGTTACTCATGGACACCCTCTCTAACTCTCTGCTTCAAGTCAAGTTCTCTCGTTAGGCCCTCTCATAGTCCTTGACCAGATGATAATCTCCATAAGGGAAAGCACCTTTCTGTCTTGTACACTCTGGGATTACATCTACATTCACACACAAATGTGTTGTGGATAACTGTGTGTGTACCAATGGATAAAATGAATACATGAGTTAATGGAAAAAAGGAAAGGGGATGACTGAGTTTTTCCCGTCTAAGGCAACAAAATAATAAGAATTGGTCCTTATTATTTTCCACTCATATGTCCATGCTCTTGAAGACTCGGCGTGTCTCTCTTATCTTGCACCAGGCTCTACTCCCTTGTTAGTTAAGGCTACCATGCACATCTGTGCAAGGTTTGGCCTGCTTTATGCTCTGATCTTCATTCTGTTCCTCAAACTTGTTAAGTCTTTTACAGCCTCTGTACATGCTATTCCACCATCACCAGCATCACCACCAACATCGCCAACATCACCATTATCACCACCATCATTGTCACCATCACCACCGCAACAAACATCACCAGTATTGTCCCCACCACTGTCACCACAACACTTTGACTGGATGATTCCTATTCATCCTTCAATTACCAGCTTAAATATCACCTTCTCTGAGTTTCCCTGACACACTCTCACCGTAAAACATACCCCTAATATGCCTTATCATAACTCTTATCACAAGTATGGTTGAATTATTATATGTGTAATTACTGGTTACTGTCTAATTCTTTTTTAAAATATTTTATTTATTTGACAGAGAGAGCAAGAGAGCACAAGCAGGGGAAGCAGCAGACGGAGAGGGAGAAGCAGGATCCCCACGGAGCAGGGAGCCCAATGTGGGGCTCGATCCCAGGACCTGGGATCATAACCTGAGCTGAAGGAAGATGCTTAACCGATTGAGCCACCCAGGTGCCCCTGGATACTGTCTAATTCCGTCAAAACCTAGGCTCTGCGAGGGGCAGACACTATCTTGTTGTTAGTCTTGTATCTCCAGCCCTTAGCACAGCACATGGAACATAGCAGGTGCTCAGTAAATACACAAAGGATAAATAAATGAACCATATATAATTAATGACCTTTCTATATACCTTAGAAAACATTTGATCCAATGTGGACTGCATTAACAAGATGCAGTAATTTTTTTTTTTTCTGGACCATCAACTCCAAGACTGCAATAGTCCTTGAAGACCCCAGTTCCAAATCTAAAAGAGTGTTTGGAGACCTTCCAATTCCCAGCTAATAGTAGGGCTTAGAATTCCCACATTTGAGCCTACTACAGCCCTGGTGCTTCCCAGAATGCAACAGTGCTTGGAGACCCTAGATTCAAACTGGAGACACACACCCCCATTCCTAACCAACAACAGGGCTCAGAATTCTCCTATGTTTGAGACCTCTATAGCCCTGGAGCTTCCTCCAATCACCAGCATACAACCCAGCATGCAACAATCCTTGGAGACCCTTGGTCCAAATTTAATATAGTGTTTGGAGACCCTTTAATCCCTGGGCAACAACAAAGCTTGGAATTCTCCCATTTTTGAGCCCACTATAGCCCATGGGTTTCCCTCAACTCTCAGCATGCAACAGGGCTTGGGAACCCTACCTCCCAGCATACAACAGTGTTCGGACACCCTACCTCCCAGCATGCAACAGTGCTTGGAGATCCAATCTCCCAGCATGCAACAGTGTTCGGACACCCTACCTCCCAGCATGCAACAGTGCATGGAGATCCAACCTCCCAGCATGCAACAGTGTTTGGACACCCTACCTCCCAGCATGCAACAGTGCATGGAGATCCAACCTCCCAGCATGCAACAGTGTTCAGACACCCTACCTCCCAGCACGCAACAGTGCTTGGAGATCCAACCTCCCAGCATCCAATTCCCTCAGTCTCCAGGCTCCCAACCCTCACCTGAGAGGCCAAGGCAGATGGCTCCAACTCGGAGTAGGAACTCTGCACCCTTGCTGAGCACCATGATGATACAGAGGCACCCCAAGGCCATGACTGCCAAGCCTAGCACCGCTATCACTGCAGCTGCCAGATTCACCTCTGCAAGGAGAGGAAGGGGAAGAAGCTGAGAACAGGGGTTGTAGGCAGTGGGAGGAACTCCCCTACAGGAGCCGGGACGATGGCAGATTCAGAACTAGACAGGAATTTTCTGGTAGATCATCCAGTCCAGTATTTTGCTTACACTGTTGAAGGAACTAGGACTCACAGAGGGTCAGTGATTTGCCTGAGGCCACAGAGCAAAGAGGAGACACAGCCAGGATGAGAAGGGAATGGGAACTGCCCATCACTACTTGTGATTCGGTCCCTGTTGCTTACAGGTGAAGCCGCTGAGGCAGTGGGTGTGGGGGGAAGAGCAGAGAAGACGGTGCAAATCTGAATTCTCCCCGGCCACTTCCTCGCTGGAAAACTGTAGTAAAGTCACCAAACCTCTCTGAGCCTCGGTTTCCTCCTCTAGAAAATCAGGATCGAAATCCCTATTTGATTGGGCTGTTGTGAGGGTTAGAAATCGCTTACGCAAAGTGCCCAGGGCAGCGCCTGGCACACAGCAGATGTGCCAAACACGCTCACTGTGATTATTTACTCTCCCGGAGAGGCACAGAGACTTGCCCGGGCTCGCTGAGCACAGAGACGAGAGAGAAAGAGGGAGACCGCTCTACTATGTACCAGGAGCCACACTGTCTGTTGCAGCGGCATCATCTCACCAAATCCTTACAAAGACCAGATCAGACTCATGACATGATCGCAATCCCTTTACTGGTGGGGAGGGAAGCTGAGATCCTGGGGTGATGGAGAGGCTGCGGGTATAGCGGAAAGGGTAAAGTCCTAAGAGTCCCATTGTTTAGTCCAGTTGCCACTAGCCATGTGTGGTCTTTTCATTTGAAATGGATTGAAATTAAAACAAAATTTAGGGCTGCCTGTGTGGCTCAGTGGGTTGAATGTCCGACTCTTGATCTCAGCTCAGGTCTTGGTCTCAGGGTCGTGAGTTCGAGCCCCATACTGAGCCCCATGCTGGGCATGGAGCCTACTTAAAAACAAAGAAACACCTCAAATTTTAAAAACTTAGTTTCGGGCGCCTGGGTGGCTCTGTCAGTTACTCAGGTCACGTTCCCGGGGTCCTGAGATCGAGTCCCGCATCAGCCTCCCTGCTCCGCAGGAAGCCTGTTTCTCCCTCTCCCCTTGCTCCTCCCCCCTGCTCATGCTCTCTCTCTCTCTCTGTCAAATAAATAAATAAAATCTTAAAAAAAAAAAAAGTTTCTCCAACACACTAGCCATATGGCAAGTGCCCAGCAGCCACATGCGGCCAGTGGCGACCCCACTGGTCAGCAGAGATACACAGCATTTCCATTTCACGGAAGATTCCACAGGAGACAATAGTCAGGGTTATTTGGGTTTGAACTCTGCCTCTGCCACTTCCCAGGAAAAGTAAATGTAACCAATTCTGGGCTTCCGTTTTCTCGTGTGGATGATGCAGATAAAGTAGGTGCCCGGCAGGGTCGTGCAAGGGACTGGAGCTCTTGTCAAGGAAACGCCTTAGCACGTGGCATCTTGAAGACGCTTAAGTACTGTCCCCAGAAAGCGGCCATGACTCACCCAAGGTCACACAGCACGCGGCAAAGGCAAAGCTGGGGCAGGATCATTGGCACGGGGCTCGGAGAACCGCCTGCCTCCAAAGATGGGACCTTCCCAGGGCAAAGCAGAGAAGACAATGCTATGGAGAACTCCTCTGGCGGGGTCAGCACGTCGCCCCACCCCCGCCACCCCACCCCCCACGGTGCTGTTCTCACCTTTCTTTGTAGTTCTCTGGAAGATGCGTGCATTCTCCCCCGTGGTAAAGAATTTAAAATAGGTACAGTTTGCTTCTGTGGGAGTAGGAGAGAGAAAGAGGTGATGATATGGAAGTTGCTAGGGTAAGCGCAGGACTGGACATTTAACATCACTCACGGCAGCGTAAAAAAAAGGACATACGGATCCCTGACATACCCAGGTGACCGACGATGCTCGGAGAAGCAAAAACCACCTGCCGTCCTCCAGCTCTACAGGAGCTGGGATTCCAGTCTGGAGCTCTGAGGTCCAGACCTGTGGCCTTGTGAGGGCCACTGACCGCTCTGCGGCCTCTGAATCTTTCTCTATAAAATGAGATAATAGTCTCATTCCTGACTCCATCGCATGGGTTTGTTGAGGGTCAAGTGGGATTAGAAACGACAAAGGACACCAAGATACAGGGAACAGAAGGCTAACAGACTCAGAAGAGATTCTCATCTCAGAGAGAATTCTTAGCTGGAACACACAAAGAACTCCTGCAGGTCAGTAAGAAAAGAGAGGGAAACCGATTGAAAAATGGGCAAAGGACAGGAATAGCCCATTCATAGCAGAAGAAGTCTGAATGACTCACAAGCATATGAAGAGATGCTCCACCTCACCAGGGATCACAGAAACGCAGCTTCACTCAGCAGGGGACGCCACTTTAGATCAATTAGATGGGCAAATATTAGGAGGATAATATCAAGCACTGGAGAGAAGAGGAAACAGCTGGGAGTATACACTAGTCTTTTTTGGAAAGCACTCTGACATACTTTATGAAATGAAGTACGTTTAGACCCTATAACCCAACAATTCCACCTCTGGGTGTGTTTCCAGACAAAAACTACGAGCAGGAACATATGTGTGGGTGTTCGCTGCAACACGGCTTGTAATAACCCAAGTACCCATCCCTAGGGGATCTCGTAAGTGGGAGGGATGCCCTCTTGGGCAAATCTCTGCAGCACATAGTAGCCGTGAACTAGAATAACAAAGCAATGTGGGGAGATCTGAGCAAGTGTTGAGAAAAAGAAATCATCAACAGGAAAAAGTCCACAGCATGATATCATTTATGTAAATTAAAACAGACAGATATAAATAATGCTACACGTTTCCAAGTTAACATATATATTTGTGGATGCATATCAAACACATGAAAGAGCTGAGTTAGGAAGGAAGGGGGAAAAGAATATCATGTAAACTAAAGCACAAGAAGGATCTTGGGAAGGCTGGTGACAACTGCCGTGTAAACCAAAGAAGAGCAAGATTCATCCAACTTTGTGCACCTGGGGTGCAAAGAAATCTAAACTTTAAAAAGGCAGGGGCACTTTCTGAACTGCATTTCAAAGCCAGCAACTTCCCACAAAATTCACCTGGCCCCGTGCTCTCAGTCTACAGATGGGGAAACAGAGGCACAGGGAGGGGGAAGAGAGGTAGACAGCAAGAGGGGTACAAGAAGTAGGAGAGGGGCCGGCTGGTCTGGAGAAGGAGAAAGGAACTTTCCAAATTGAAGGAGGATGTGGAGGGACAAGAAATAAACTGTGAGTTGGGCGAGGTGGGGGGATGCCGCAGCCGTGGCCTAAGGGAAGAAGAGGGGCCGGAGGGGTCCCATCAGAAGCAGTGGGACGGGAGTCCTTACCCCGAAGCAGCAGCAATCCTGCGGCAGCAAGAAGTAAAGGATGCTTCATGCAGCAGAGCAAAGGGTGAGGATGCTATTTGTGGTGGTCGGGGGGGGACCCAGGGTCTTCATCCATGAGGGAAATGTGGAGTCCCGTCAAGAGAGTAAGAAGGTGGGGTACATCTGTCTGAGAGAGTGTGGGGGGGGTCCGCCCTCCCGTTTTGGCTACTGATGATTGAGGACAGCTCGCCTCTGACTCCAGATGGCATATCCCATTTGGGAAAGAGTGGGATGGGTCACACACCCTCTCCCCATGCCATCTGGGGAAATATGGAATGTCCTTCGATGGGTAGGGCGATATGTGGGATATTTCTGAGATAATGGAAGTTGTGAGCTTCTGGAGTGTCCCCTGAAGGGTCAGGACTGGGGGATGATGGAGACGGTCCAATGAGGAGGTTGAAGTCCTTGCTGAACGATAGGGGGACATCGAGGGATGTGAGGAATCTGCCTTATGCAGTGAGGCTGGGGCAGGGGGCATCCCCTCCAGGGCAGCGAGGACCTTTGGGACATCTTTGCAGACTAAGGAGATGCGATAGAGTGCGGTTGTTAAGAACAGAGACAACCAGCATTCAAATCCCGTATGACTAGCCTCGGTACGTAGATTAAGCCACTTAACCTTCCTCACTCCTCATTTCTCGCTTCGGCAAAATGGGGATGATAATTAATAACTATTCAGAAGGTTGCTATGAGGATGTGAGGACTAATGAGTTCATGCATGTGAAGTACTTCGAACAGAGCCTGGGTACCACAGAAGCATCTAAACATATTACACAAGCGTGTGATTACCAGGGCATCCCATTTTGCAAAAGTTTGGGAACTTCCTGCCTGAGGCTCTGAGGGGCAAAAAAATCTAGTCCATCTGCAGAAGTGAGTGTTTAATCCGGACCCTGGGTGGGTGGGGGACTCACACAACAAGGGGTGCTGGGCATCCCACCTTGCTATCAGGATTTGGGACATCCTATTTGGGAACCCATGGATGTAAGATATCATAACTAGATAAGTGAGGAGGGAAATCCCATCTGGAGCCCAGAGGGACAGAAGATCTTCTTTGAGGGGCACAGAGGTGACGGGACATCATTGGGAGAGTGGAGCGTGGGAGATCTCATGCGGGTGATCAAGCCTGTGACATCCCGGCTGGGCAGTGAGGGGTGTCAGATGTGGAGCTAGAGCCCGCTCCTGCCCCCAAGGGGTGGAGGACGTCCCGCGGGTATACGTGGAGGGCATGGCGTGTCCTGTCAGGGAGAGCGAGAGGTATGGGATAGCTCTCTGGCACCGCCAGGGGTGAAAGGCCATTCTGCAGGACAGTGAGGGCTGTGGGGCGTCTGTAAGAGAAAATAAGATAGACCGGAGGGTCCAGTCTGGACATTCCAGAGTGGGAGGGACAGGAAATGGAGAAGCACGTTTCCCGGAAGCACGAGGTCTCCGCTGGGATGTTGGGGGGTGTTTGGAGAGGGCTCTGCTTGGCGGAATTGGTGGTGGGGAATGGGCACAGATTCCACCTGGGGGCTGGCATCAAAATGGTCTGTCTCCCCAGGGCCCGCAGGATGGGAGTGTGGCCTGTCTCCAGTGTGGGAAAAGCAAGCTGACCCCAGGAGTGCAAACTCTCTCTCCAGGGGCACAGGCTGTCTCGGTAAGTGCGGGTGCTTCTGGGGAATGTGGGTTTGAGGTTACCAGCTGTGAGCGGAGCTCAGGCTGCGTGTCAGGACACAGGCTGCATGCAGGGGTACGAGATCTCTCTAGGGAACACGGGCTGTCTCTGGGATACAGGCTGGTCTGGAGACACAGAAATGTCTGGGATCCCATGCTGTGCTGGACGTACCGGAGCTTTGGAGGGCAGAGCACGATCTAGAGCACAGGCTGGCCTACGGGCACAGGCTGGCCTAGGGGTACAGGCTGGCCTATGGGCACAGGCTGGCCTAGGGGTACAGGCTGGTCTAGGGGTACAGGCTGGTCTAGGGGTACAGGCTGGTCTAGCGGTATAGGCTGGTTCTGGGGAAGATGTTGTCTGAGGGTACAGCTGGTATAGTGGTACGGGCTGGTCTGAGGGTACAGGATGGTCTGTACAGGCTGGTCTAGGGATATAGGCTGGTTTGAGGGTACAGGCTGGTCTAGGGGTACAGGCTGGTCTGAGGGTACAGGCTGGTCTAGGGGCACAGGCTGGTCTGAGGGTACAGGCTGGTCTGAGGGTACAGGCTGGTCTAGGGGCACAGGCTGGTCTGAGGGTACAGCTGGTCTAGTGGCACAGGCTGGTCTGGGGGTACAGCTGGAGGTGCAGGCTGGTCTAAGAATACAGGCTGGTCTAGGAGTACAGGCTGGTCTGGGGCACAGGCTTGTCTGGGGGCACAGGCTTGTCTGAGACTGGTCTAGGGGCACAGGCTGGTCTGGGGGTACAGGCTGGTCTAGGAGTACAGGCTGGTCTGAGGGTACAGGCTGGTTTGGGGGCAGAGGCTACCCGGGGGTGCAGGCTGGTCTAAGGGTATGGGCTAGTTTTAGGGCACAGACAAGTCTGGGGGTACAGGCAGGTTGGGACACAGGAAATAACTGGGACAGGCTGCTTGGGGGGCAGGTGGGTACAGGACTGTCAGTTACAAGCTAGTCTGGAAGTACAGACTTCCTCTCTTCTCTCTCTCCCCTACCCCCTACTCCCCTGCCAACACACACACACTACGTGTCTGGGGAGCACAAGCTGACTTGAGTATGGGCTGGTTCTAAGGGTGCAAGTTTTCTTCTTGGGGCTCAGCCTCCCTCTGGGGTATGGGTTCCCCTGACTCTGACCACTCTTGATATCTTGGGGTGCAATCCCCGGGCTGGGGGCGTGGCTTCTCACCTCCAGGCAGCTCTGCGGGGCCGCAGGTGTCTCTGTCCGCGGGCACGTCGGCCTGCCACAGTCGCTTGGTGCACATCTTCCACAGCCCCAGGTGGGCAGCATCGCAGATGGCACTGCCATTTGTCTTGTAGGTGTTGAGCTCCACCCAGAACTCGGTGCCCACCGCCAGCACGGCCAGCGTGGCGCCCACGGCGCTCAGCAAGAGCCCCAGCTTGATCTTTCCCTCCCGCTCCGGCGTCAGCTGGTGCTGCCCCTGAGCCCACCGCCGGCCCGCAGCCTCCCGCCGCCGCCGGTCCTCCTCTTGCATGAAAAAGTTGGACCACATCATCATCCTAGAGGCCGCAGCAGCCGATGGGGCTCAGAACAGGTGCAAAGGAGGCAGAGCTGAGGAGGGGTCCTGAGGGCGGGAGGGGAGCGCCTGGGGTCCTGAAGGAGGTGAGGGGCTCAGTTTCCACCCGATTCTGAGAAAGGAAGATCTGAATCTTCCTTGAAACCTCCAGTGGGGGAGTCGAGGGCGCCTCTGGAGCTTAGAAGGGGGAAAAAAAGGAGCCTCTGGCCCAGAAACCCTCTAAGTTCAGAGGAGGGCCTGGGGAGGCCACAGAAACTCCGCAAGGAAGGGGGGACCCAGAAGAAAAGCAAGGTATCCCCAAGGCCCAGAGCTAGAAGCTGGGTCTCTAGGAGGGGGGGCCTCGGGTCTCCAGAAGAAGGAGAACCGAGCACTGACTGAAGCTCTGAGGGGCTGCTCTGGGTCCCCACGGGGAGAAATCACCAGAGGGACACTGGGTGTCCTGGGGAAAGGGATCTGAGCACCCCACTAAGGCTCAGAGCTTGGGGTACCCAGGGAGGGTTACTGAGGTCCTCGGAGTGTTTGAGAGGAGATGCCTCCTGGTTCCTTCTGGGCTCAGGGTCTGAGGAGGGAGAAGCTGGGTTCCCTCTGGGGTTCAGAAGAGGAGATCAGAACTCCTTCTGAGTCTCAGAAAAGCAAAAGGACCCCAATATTCACAGAAGGGGGCAGTGGAGTCCTGGCTTGGTTTCAGGAAAAGGGGGTGGGTGTCTCCCTGGCCATTTAGAGAAGAGAGATCGGAGAACGTCTCCGTGGGTCTGAGAGAGGGGACTAGTGGCTCAGAGACAGAGTGGGGTCCAGAGAAGGGGGCAGAGGGACGCCCCCCGGGCTCAGGAGGGGGACCTGGGGTCTCTCTCTGGGTCAGAGGGAGGGGCTGTGGTCCCCACTGAGGCTCAGGAAACAGGGACTAAATCCCCCAGGATTCGAAGGACAACTGGGACCCGGAAGGGACTCTGCGTCCCTTTGGGATCACTCGGCTCCTCCTCCCCCGGGCTCCCAGGGCCTGCCGGGCCGGGACCGCTCCAGGCTCAGCTCCAGGCCAGCTGCCTCCCGCAGGCCTCCCACCCCGGTCTCCCGGGGAAGGCCCCCTCTCGCTCTCCTGCCTCCGCGCCGCGCCGGCCCCAGCTCCGCGCAGCCTCCGAGCCGTCGGGTCCTGCACGCCGCCGCCCGCTCCGCCCGGACGCGCCGCTCGGCTCGCTCCGGCCTCGCCCTCCCCGCCCACGCTCTCGCCCTCCCGGGCTATTTCAGGCTCGACCCGTAAATAACACCCGCACCTGTCGCGCCTGTTGCCATAGGGACCCCGGGTATTTTAAGGGGACGCGGGGGGAGGAAGGGAGGCTGCCCCGGGAGGAGGGCCTGGGGGCGGGGTCCTGACCCGACTGGAGCCTGAGGGGACTTATATTTCCTTAAGGGGCAAGCGTCTGAGCCAAGGGTCCCATCTCCATGGTGGCAGGAGAGGGGGCAGGGCACCTGGATTTTTGGTCCGGAGAAGGCCTGGCTGGGAGACTGGACTCCTGGGTCTGAGGGAGGAGGGGCTGGGGGGTCTGGACTCGGTCTGAGGGAGGAGGGGGCTGGGAGCTTGAACCCCTGGGTCTGAGGGAGGAGGGGCTGGGGGGCCTGACCCCCTGGGTCTGAGGGAGGAGGGGCTGGGGGCCTGGACTCCTGGATCTGAGGGAGGAGGGGGCTGGGGTCTGAACTCCTGGGGCTGAGGGGCCTGGACTCCTGGGGCTGAGGGGCCTGGACTCCTGGGTCTGAGGGAGGAGGGGCTGGGGGCCTGGACTCCTGGATCTGAGGGAGGAGGGGACTGGGATCCAGAACCCCTGGGACAGAAGACTCGGGCCCAGATCCCTGGGTCCTGATGGATGTAAGAGCTCATTCTGGTGCTAGCATCTTCAGCTCCCCAGAGGTGGAAAGGGCAGGCCTCAGGGAGAGGTGGGGTGTCAGGGGCACTAGAACCAGAGCCACAGTCCTCGTCGTCGAGTTTATTAGACAGGGCACCCCCGGGGGACTGTCCATGCAGTTTCAGCTCCCCGGGGGCAGGGACGGGACAGCCATGTGGAATGGCAGCAGGGCCTGAACTTCACCCCTTCGACCCCTCCCTCAGCCCTCGTGCAGACAGGCCAGGTGGGACCCACCTTCCACCACCTCCTTCGTCCGTGGCTGCTCCGGTGCACCGTGGCCCTGTCTGTCCACCCTGCTGTGGATGCTCACAGCGCCCTGTGTGGTTTGCGTGTGTGCGTGTGTCCAGCTCTCCCCCAGCCTGGGGCAGGGCCAGGGTACAGGAGGAGCTCATGTCTGTCCTCCACACCGCCTAGCCCAGGACTGGGAGCACAGGCCTTGGGAGATGTGCATCAGGTGACTCAAAAGGATGGACAGATGGATGAAACGAGATGTGACACACAGACAGGTCCTCCCAAGCGAGGGGAAGTTGCCCCCATCAGGTCGCGCCTCCCTCTGCATCCTAACCGGCCTTGCTACCCTTCTCCGGACCAGCAGCTGTGAGCTTGCACGGCCAGGCTCCTGGAAGGCCTGGCACTCCTTCTTAAATGAGTGACTCCCGTTCTCTCCTTCCCCAGCCCTGACAGGACCCAGAGGGGAACCAGAGCCTCTGAGCAGACACCACCCCCTGCAGCACACTGGCCATCTCGACTCCATCTTCCCCTCCTGGCCCAGTCGCCCACCTGCCCACCCATCCGCACCTC
This sequence comes from Ailuropoda melanoleuca, assembly GCF_002007445.2. Classification (NCBI taxonomy): domain Eukaryota; kingdom Metazoa; phylum Chordata; class Mammalia; order Carnivora; family Ursidae; genus Ailuropoda; species Ailuropoda melanoleuca. Next base: position 27,355,199 of record NC_048229.1, read on the forward strand.
GCGTGCGCTAACTTACTTCAGAGCGCACGGTTCTGTCTTCTCTCCCCTTGCTGTCTTTTCCCAGAAAGAGTATGAACTTCCCTTGGTATGAAAGCTCTCGTCTTCACGCCAAAAAAATGGCTTGCCCCTCTTCCTTCCACACAAGCAGGGCTCTGGTCTCTACCATTGCACTGAAGTGACCTCTTACCAGGTCAAACCTTGCGCCCTCTGGCTCTTGGGCTCTCTCTGCAGTTCTCAGCCCCACTGGCCACTTCCTCCTGGCCTCTGCCTACCCTCTGGTCTCCCCCGCGGCTCCCTTTGCTACATCCTCTTCTCCCCTGACACAGATGCCCCTTAGCCTCTAGCCAGGGTCACTTCTCTGTCGACACTCTCCCTCTAGGTCACCCCGTCCAGCCCCTGTGGCTTTCCATGTCTCCTATATGCTGATGTTTCCAAAACTTATATTTCCAGCCACGGCTTCTCCCCGAAGCTCACATATCCAACGGGTTACCGGATACCCTGACCTGGGTTTCTGGCAGACATCTCCAAGTTGACATATCCAAAGGAGGATGCTTGGTCCCTCCCACCCAAATCCTGATTCCTTGTTCTGGGAGCCCCTTCCAGGCAACACACCGTGTGCTGCGCAAGCCCAATTAAGAGTTCCTCTTTTGGGGCGCCTGGGTGGCTCAATCCTTAAGCTTCTGCCTTTGGCTCAGGTCATGATCCCAGGGTCCTGGGATCAAGCCCTGCGTTGGTCCTCGCACAGCGGGAAGCCTGCTTCTCCCTCTGCCACTCCCCCTGCTTGTGTTCCTTCTCTCGCTGTGTCTCTCTCTGTCAAATAAATAAATAAAATCTTAAAAAAAAAAAAAAAAGAGTTCCTCTTTCTGTAACTCTGGCTTCTCACTCTGCGTCCTGCTACATACTCTTCACTCGCCAGCGCTGTAGGCTCAGCCTCCAAACTCCAGACCCTGTCCTCCATTTCTCCCCATCCTCACTGACTCCACTTCGGTCCAGGCCACTGTCAGCCACGACTGGACAAGGACAACAGCTCCTAGCTCTTTGTTTCCACTCTTCACTCCTAGTCTCAGCACAACCATGCAGTTCTGTTATTTTGTTGTTGTTGTTGTTGTTGTTGTTAAAAATAAAAATGTGATGTCATGCCTGTGCTCAAAACCCTCCAAAGGCTTCACACGAAATCTAGAAAAACGCGAATTTCTTCCCGGACTGCAGGATGGGCACCCAGCCTACACTCCGACCTCGCCCCGATGTGCTCAGCCCTGTTAATCCGCCTGCCACCGGGCCTCCTCCCAAACCTGTGACCCCCGGGGCTTCCGTGCTGCCTTGGGTGGCCTGGATGCTAGTCCTGCCCCCTTCCCTTGTCACATGGTGCCACTGCAGTGAGGTCTTCTCAGGGCACCTCGTCTGAGGTCAACTGTGTCCCATCACTGTCACTGTCACCACATCCTGCTTAGTGTTAAAGCACCTCTCAGTAACCGCGGTATTTATCCTTTGTCTCTCCTGGGGATCCAGGACAGCAGGACCTTGACACATTCCTTAGGCCTAGCCTTGGTCCCGAAAAGGTTGGTGCTCGATAAATACTTCTTGCATACTAGCACTGAACACAAAAGAAGTGGGTCATTCCTATCCTGTCTGCTCCGCACTTGCTTCTGGACAGATCTCTGGATCTTTCTCTGTGGTTCCACCTCTCCGTGTCTGTGTGGTTTTGTGTGTCTCTGAGACATCCCTCCTCTGACCTGTGTACTTCTGCCCCTCTCTCTGCCCCTCTGGGTCACCCTCAGTGTCTTCAACTCTCCCTGTCTTTGTGACTCACCCCATTTTCTCTTATGTCCTTATCCTCCCCCTCCCCATCCCCCCTCTTCCCATCCCTCTACTCCTCCCCATCTCCCCTCCACCCTTCTGCCCAACCTCCACCTCTTTCTTGCTCTATATTTGGCCTTTGGACTCTAGAATCCACTCCTTCCAACCAGTTCTACCCCTTACTCCACCAAAGAACCCCCCCTCCCACCCAGCTTGTCTCTTTTGACTCTGCCTCTCCCTGTCCTCGCCTCTCCATTTAGCTTCCCTGCACTCTGTTCTCCCGGCTTGTATTCCTTCCCCCACATTTTCTATCCACTCTCCCTGAAACTGCTCCCAGGGAATTCCTCCCTGGTCCCTTGCCCTCCAGGTTCTCCCTGCTTCTAGTCCACCCACAAGGCCTCTGGGGGGAACTCCCAACACCCAGTCTGACCCCATCCCTCCTTCTGCTGCCTCACATCATCAGGACAGAGGCTGCTGAAGTCCCTGGCACCACCAATAATCCGTTCCTCCCCATCCGTGTCTGAGGCTGTCTTCCCACCAGACTGGGAGCCCTAGAGGGCAGGGCAGGGTCTGAAACATCTCCAACCCCCAGCACTGCCAGGCACAGGGCCTGGCACACAGGAGACCTGGGGAGATATTTACTGAGCAAATGAAGGCACATGCACTAAGCACCGTCCCTTCTGCATCCTCAGTGGCCTTCATATCCATCCCCCTCCACCCCCATAGCCCTTGCACAGCTCGCCTGCCACCCTCTTCGCCCCTATCCCACAGCGTCAGCCTCCTGTTCACCACTTTCCCAAGTGGCTCCTTCTGACACCCACATCCGGTCCTGGACTTCTGCTGCTCCAAGCTCTCCCATATCTCCTCCCTACCCTCAGAATAAAGCCCAAACTCCTCTGCCTGGAACTCCAGCACCTTTCAACTCTGGCTTCTAGCTGCTTCTCTGACCTGACCTCCCACCCCCACCCTATCCTCCAGCATGCTAGAACTTTGAACCCTGTCCCAAATACAGCGCACTATGTCACTCCCCCTGGCTTTTGCCTGAGTCACCCCCTTCATCACTTGACAGGTTCCTATGCATCCTTTTTAAGCTGGGCATTAGGCTCTCCAGGAAGTGTCCCTGAGTACCGCCCACTGCTGGAGCTCGGTCACTCTGTTCTCCGCCCATCATGGTCCCTGTCACAGCACCAATCGCCCTGCCTGCATTACGGGTTTTAAGGACTCCTCAACAGCAGGGATAGGGTCTGTTTCATCTCCGGGGATCCTGATTCCAACACATGGCCTGGGATGTTAGCAGAGACACAGAAATGTCAACGAGTCAATGGCTGAATGAATGAATGAATGAAACACAAATGTCTAAGTCCCACTGAGCTTCCCTCGTATACCAGACACCTGCCTGTGCTTTAGGACTTTGTGTGATTACCTGCTTCCTCCCAGGAATGTGAGTTTCAAGAGCCAGTGCCTGTGTTTGATGCTGAATTTCAGCCTGCCTCTGCCTCTCACTCTCCTCTTTGATTTCCTGCCTCCCTTTTGTACCCTATTCACATTATGCTCCTGTTTAAAGCCATTCCAGGGTTCCTTGCCACCCTCCAAGTGAAATCCAAACTCCTGACCTAAGGTACAAGTCCCTGGGCAGTCTGGCTCTGTCTATATCCCCAGCTTTGTCTTGTCCCATCTGTACCTGGCTCACTATACCTTAGCCCTCCCTGGAAGCTCTTCCTGCCCCAGGGCCTTTGCATATGCCCTGGGTGAATGTTCCCTGGCTGAGACACATCCCCCAGCTTCACCAGGCTGGTGTCTTGTCATCCTTTCAATGTCAGCTAAAATATTCCTTCCTTTTAAACTGGGTTACACCTCCCTGACAGGGCATTTCAAAGCATTCTGCTCATTTGTGTTCTAACTGTAACTTACTGTTCGTATATACAGTTCTTTGATTAACGTCTGTCTCCTGCACAAGATGCAAACTCTATGAGGACATTGGGGAACCCTGTCTGTCTTCCTTCCCTCTGTAGGCTCAGCATCCAGCACAATGCCTAGTGCTTAGGTATACAAATAAATTTCGGATAACGAATGAACGAGTAACTGTCTGTGCCGGTTATGTTCCCTCCCCAGTACCTTCCTGGTACACAACAGGCACTCAATAAACCCTTGTGGAATAATGAATGAAAAAGTGAATGAATGCCCACGTCCATTCCTTATTACTTTGCCTTTCTGCAAGCCTTCTCTTTACCTTTCTGTCTCTTTACATAGGGCATATATATAGTTTGTAGGCATAACTATATATTCATATGTTATGGGCCCCTCTCCAGGAGTTGGGCTGGGCTGGGAGTCCCTCCCTCCTCCCCCCGCCTCGCCCCCACATGCACACAGCAAAACATTAAAAAGAAAACATCTCAAAACTGCAAAAAAACTCCACGGCCCTCCCCCCTCCCACAAAAAAATA
>NC_048229.1:27360374-27369581 GCF_002007445.2 Ailuropoda melanoleuca
GGCCCCGACAGTCCGAGCCCCCTCCCAAGTGCTCTAAACTCCTCCCGAGATGGCCCAGGCCCCGCCCCACGCTGGTCTAAGCTCCACCCCCGGGTGGTCTAGGCCCCGCCCCAAACGAGCCCTGTCCTGTCCCAGGCGCTCTAAACTCCTCCCAAGCTGGCTCAGGCCCCGCCCCACGCTGGTCTAAGCTCCACCTCCAGGTGGTCTAGGCCCTGCCCCAAATGCTCCACGTACCGCGCTCAATGGTCCAGGTCCCACCTCAGGTGGTCCAAACTCCTCCTGAGCGGGCCCAGGCCCCGCTCCACGCTGGCCTAAGCTCCACCCACGGGTGATCTAGGCCCCGCCCCCAAATACTCTGCGTCCCTCCCTGGGTGGTCCTTGTCCCCTCCCAGGTGCGCTAAACTGCTCTCGGGCTAATCCAGGCCCTGCCCCAAGACGGCCTAGTCTGGATCACAATCCAGTCAGTGGTCCAGGCCCCGCTGGCCCAGACCTTGTCACCGACGGTCAAAACTCCTTCCCACCTGACGTAGGCCCCACCCCTAGAAGGTCGAAGCTCCCCTCCCCGCTAGCCCAGGCCCCACCTCCTCTAGTCTGGTGTAAACCTGGCCCCAGCTGGTCCACACCCTGTTTGGTCTGGTCTAAACCCTTCCCGTGGGTTTCCAGGCCCTACCCTGGCTAGTGTAACTCAAGCCTTAACGTTATAAACCTGGGTTTTCTCCTGAGTCCTACACCCTTTTAAACTGTTTATGTGTTAATTCCGCTCTGATTCTCTAGGCTCGGTCCCTTGCTGATCTAAACTCTTCCTTTCAGGAGATCAATCCAGACTGGTTATCTAGCCTAGGCCCTCCCCCAGCTGGTCTAAAATTCGCCCTTACTGGATCAGGTCCCCCTTCTACCCTAAGCCCCGCCTCCAAATTATCAAGCCCCGCCCCCTGAGGGTCCAGACGCGGCTCCTCTCCTGTTCCCCGCCTTTGAGTCTTCTGGCTCAAAAGCAGATCTTGACCCATCCCCAAAGCACCCCCGGCTCTTTATGCTAAATCCTCCGCCTTCTCCGGATTCTGTCCCCTGGAATTTCCCAGCACTACTCATTTCATGTAGAAAAGCGGGGAAGAGGGGTGCATGGAGAGGGGAGAGTGGGGAAACCTCACTGGAAGTTCGTCTAGATGGTTCCCGAGGACCAGCCTTTTCTTGGATCTACCAGAGTTCACGAGGCCCCGCCCCCTAAAACAGGTTCCTTCCCCTCCATCTGCCGCCAAATCTTTCTCCCTCTCCCGCTCGGTCTCCGGGATGCCAGCCCCGCCCTTCTATCTTCAAGACCCCAGTTGTCTCCAGGCCCCACCCCTCCCCTAAGCCACGCCCCTTCCGTCTGCAGAACGGCGGGCTTTGGAACCTAAGCTCCCCGCACCCCTGATTCCGTGCTAGACACGTGTCAATGCTGGGCTTGTTCCCCCCAAAGACCGTGCTAAGGCGACACCTACCTTGCCCAGCGGGTGGCGATGGAGCTTAGGAAGAGCCTAGGAAGGCTCCAGGCCCCAGCAGGCGCCTGAGGCAGGGTGGCTTTGCAAACGCGCAAGCACACGCACGCGCGCGCGCGCACACACACACACACACACACACACATGCACCCGCGCAGGTGGCCGCCCCATCCACTGCCCCCTCCCTCTGCCTCTCACCTGCTGCCACAAACAGGATCCCTGCGCCCAGAATGATGTTCCTCTTGGACTTATAGACACGGGAGGCCGCCACGCACACGCCCCCGAGCAGCAGCAGGATGGCGCTGAGGATGGGGAAGATGCTGGAGGCCCGGACGACTCCTGCGAGGGAGAGGAGAGGAGGGGAGAAAGGGTGGGAGCTAGGGCGTCAGATGCTGCCCTTTGCGCCCCTCGGGAGCTGCGCCTCCTGCCCGCTTTCGTCTCCGCTCCTCTCGCTAGACTCCTCCAATTCTCCCTCTCTGTGTTCTGGTCATTTCATTTTTTCTTTCATTCTCTCTCCTCTTTAAAATTTCTCAATTTTTCGGTCTGATCTCCTCTCCCGCCTTTTTCTTCCTTCTTTTCTTTCTCCCTCGGCCTATCTTTCTCTCTCCTGGCACATTTTTTTTTCCTTTTTATTTCTCAAAATCGCTCTTCCTCTCTGTTTTTCTCTAAACTTCTCTGTGGACCCTCCCTCTTTTTCCTTCTCCTCCGCGTATTTCTTTGGTTTCTCTAGATTTATCAAATTTCGTAGTATCTTACCCACCCCCTTTCTGCCCGGCTTCATCTATCTCTCTGGGTTCCCCGCCCTTCCTCCCTCTGTGTCCCACCCCCTGTCCTTCTGCCCGGCTCCATCTATTGCTCCGGGCTTCGTGTGTGTGTGTGTGTGTGTGTGTGTGTGTCCGCAGTCCTTTCCACCCACTCTCCAGGTGTGTGTGTGTGTGTGTGTGTGTCCGCAGTCCTTTCCACCCACTCTCCAGACCCCAGCAAACAGATTTTAAGATTTCTGAGCCCCGCTGAGGCTGCAGCCAATCATAATTCAGGATTTGCCGCGTTCTCGGGGTAGCTACCAATCGCACCACCGGCTTCCCCAGCCAGCTCGCGAGAGTGGCCAGTCCGCGCCGCAGGTTGCCCCACAGCCCAGGGCGCAGTGGCCAATCCCAGCCCAGAAACCGACAACCAGTCACGGAGCAGTGTTGCCGCGAGCCCCGGGGCAGCACGGAGGCCAATCACCTCCCAGGATCGCCCCTCGGCCCGCCCCAAGGTGAGAGGAGGGGGCGGGCGAGGGATCACCGAACAAATTAGGGCCCAGAGGATCTCAGCATCTGGATTTGGATTGGCCGGCAAGTTCATCCCTGCGTGTCGATCTAAGGGCTACTCCCCAGTCCCCTCTCCGCGCTCCGGCCCCCGGCCCAGGCCCAGCAGTCCCCCCCACTCTGACTCAGATCCCCACGTACGGAGCAGATACTCCGCGCTGTCATGGTCGTAGTCCGTGTCCTCCGGGAAATGGTTAATCTTCACGCAGACGCCTCTTTTCAACCCTGGAGGGGGATGGGGGTGATGGTGGGGGGGGACTTAAGAGTTCGGAGAACCCCCAGTGAGAGAAGACCCCTTCCTTCCCCAAACCCCTCCTCTCTGGGCCTATTGGGAGACAGGAAATCCTGGCTCCTGAGCCTGTCAGCATCTGGGACAAACCCTAAACTTCTCTGGCCTCAGTTTTCCCATCAGTTAAAAAAAGAAAGAAAAAAGGGAATGAATGAAAGAAAGAAAGAAAGAAAGAAAGAAAGAAAGAAAGAAAGAAAGAAAGAAAGAAAGAAAGAAAGAGAAAGAAAAAGAAAGAAAGAAAGAAAGAAAGAAAGAAAGAAAGAAAGAAAGAAAGAAAGAAAAAACAAACCATGCAACNCAAACCAGAATATCCATGAGGATGTTGGAACAGGAGGAGATCTTAGAGTTCACCTGGCCAAATCCTCCCATTTTACAGACGGGAAAAGCAAGTACCAGAGGGAACAAAAGGATCACAGTGGATTGCAACATAATTAGGGATCAATTTGGGAATGTTTTAGTGGAATTCCATTACTTGTCCGGTGGNCCAATGTCAAGGCGCTCTGCAACTCTGAGCTTGTCGACGGGTCTGAAAATGCGTGGGAAAACGAAGGAGCGCACAGAACGCGAGGACTACATTTCCCATGAGGCCCTATGAAGCCTTGAGTCCAATTGTGAGCGCAGCCCCAGTGGACCATGGGAGTTGTAGTCTCTTCTGTTCTGCCTATAGGGAGAGAGATTCTGTCTCTTACCTGGAATCCTCTGGAAGATGGAGAGGCTGGAGCAAGCAGAGGCATGTGAAGAGGTATGCCTCTAGGCGTCATGCAGTCTCACCCCCTTCTTCCGTCCCAGAATCCTCATCCTCACACCCTTTGGGGACCCATCTTCTCACCTTTGGGGACATTTGCTATTCTACTACTTCTATCACATAACTGGAGATTGATATGTAAATAAATATAAATATAAATACACTTAGTTTCCTTGATTCTCCAGGCTCCTTCCAACCTGCAGGCTTTTGCCTATGCTGTGGATTCCGTTCACATTCTTCACTGATGAAAAACTCACCCTGCAAATGGGCAGCTCACAGGGTACCTGCTTGAGGAAGCTTTCCCTGTGTGCGGACGCGCGTAAACGCGCACGCACACGCCTCCCCCCAAAGTTGGGTCAGTATCCCCCACCAGGGTGGAACAGCTCCCTGCAGTAACCCCCCCCCCTTTTTTTTGGCATGCATAGGGTTGCTTTATAAGCTTCTTCTTCCTCAGCAAGCTGGGAGTTCCTGCAGGGGGAAGGCATGGAGTCTAATTCCTCTGTGTGTCCCTAGCATTGCCTGGCACAAAGGAGGCCTCAAGAAATGGGTGTTGAATGAATGAGTGAAATTATGAATGAATATAGGGATAGCAGAAGGGGAGATTGGAGGCAGAGATGTCAGGGAAAGTAATAAGGATAAAGGAAAGGATTGGGAAGAAGGAATATAAGGCAGTGAGTAATTCCACTAACAGCTAACATTTGCTAAGTGCTTCCTAGGTAGATTAATTCATCCGGAGCTCCCAAGAGTCCCATGAAATACATAATGCTATTGGTGTTGTGCCGTGGCCAAACGTTGGGAATTGGACTCACACTGCTTGATAATGAAACCCAACTCCATCATGTCCCGATTCTGTGACCTCATTGGTCTTACTTAGGCCAATTTGCTTCAGTCCTTTCACCTATAAAAGGGGATAATAGGACCTACATCATGGGATTGTTGTGAGGATTGAGTCCAGGTAAAGAGATTGAGCACTTTGCCTGGAACATACTTAAGTGCTCAGTTGATATCAGTCGATCTACCCATTGTCCAGATGAGGAAGCAGAGTCACAGAAAGGATTCATCAATTCACAGCCGATGGGTGGTGAAAGCAGAATTAAAACGCACAGCAGTCTGCCCTACTGGCATATAAGGCCCTGTTCACCACTGTCTTCCAAGAATCTAGAACAGTGCTTAGCTGTTCATAAATATTTTTATGAGTGTATGAATGAATGGGCCAAGGACACGAAAAGCTGCTCGACATCACTAATCATCAGAGAAATGCAAATCAGAACTGCAATGAGCTACCACCGCATACCACTGGAATGGCTACTATTAAAAAAAGGAAATAACAAACATTGATGAGGACTAGAGAAACCGGAACTCTTGTGCACTGTTGGTGGGGACAGAAAATGGTGCCAGCTCCTACCCTTTTAAAAATTAACTAATTTAAAAATGTTTAAATTAAAAGCACTGTTACTATACGACCCCGCAATTCCACTTCTGGGTATGTACTCAGAGGACTCAAAGCAGGGTCTCTAAGAAACACATGTACACTCATGTTCATAGCAGCATTATTCACAACAGCCAAAAACAACCCAAGTGTCCATTGGTGAGTGAGCGGATAGACAGAATGTGGTCTATACATACAATGGAGTATTATTCAGCCTTAAAAAGTAAGGGAATTCTGACTATGTGCTCCAACACGGATGAACTTTGAGGACATCACGCTGAGTGGAGGAAGCCAGTCACATGAATACAAATATTGTATGACGTATCTAGAGGAGTCAAGTTCATAAAGACAGAAGGTGGAGAGGTGGGGCCAGGGCTGGGGGAAGGGCATGGGGAGTTTTTGTTCAATGGGGACAGTTTCATTTTGCAAAATGAAGTGTTCTGGACAACGGGTGCACAGCAATGCGAGTGCACTTAACACTGCCGTACTGCACCCTTAAAAACGGTTGGGACAATACATTTAACGTTATGGTTTGTTCTATTTTACCACAATTTTTAAAAAATGAATGCATGCAAACTCTTCTCCATCAGCACATTGTTATGGTGCGGTCGGTAAGACCGTGGGTTCAAGCCGTCTCCTTTCTTGAATGGGATCACAGTACGTCTCTCAAAACGTGAACCATAATTAAATGAGGTTGAGCATGTCAAGTGCACGGCACCCAGATTAGTGACGACAGCAGTAGTGCCAACGAGCACCCGCTACCGAGGGCTAACCACACACCAGGCACCTCTCCGAGCCTCTCGATCATGATGACTGACCCTAGGGATACTGGACAGTAATGATGTCCCTGCTTTACAGATGAGAACACTGAGCAGAGAGTGCAAGAAGTTGCTCAGTCCCAGGCAGACGGTAAGTTGCAGGGAAGAGACACAGTGCAGCTGGGCTTCAGAGGTGAGCGTATTTAAGACCGTGGAGCGCGGTCCCTGGAATCACATTGTCTGGACTCACACGCCAGGACGGCCACTTCCCAGCTGTGTGGCTTTTGGGACTTGAATGCCCCTGAGCCTCAGCTTCCTCATTGGGGAAATGAGGACAATGACATGACCTCACGGGGTTTGGTAAGAGTTCGATGAAACACGGAGTCGAGTGCAGAATACAGGGGACTGTGCCACATGCTTCTGAGTATTATCTGACCTGACTGGGCTGAGCCAGGAGCTTTTTATGTGCAGGGACAGCAGTAATGTGTCCCTGGGTCTCCCCAGAGCCTGCCTAGCACAGACCAGGGTAGGCGGGAGGGAGGGGGGGTGTGCTGCAGTGAGGGTGCATGGGGAAGTGGGTTCCAGCCCGTTCTGCCTTTCACATGTTGGGTGACCATGTGGCTGACTCACTTCCCTTGCTGGCCACCAGCTTCCTCCTCATACCACTCCCCTCTGACACAACTGGGAGATTCGGTGAGATAATAAGATATGCAAAGTGCTGAGCACAGGGGCTTTAGATGACTGGCTTGAATAAATGGAGCTGTGGGTCCAGAGTCTTGATTTCTGAGGAGGGGGCTACACCCACGCAGATGTCACTAGCCCCGGGTGGCTCTTGGGCCCTTGAAACATGGCAATTGAGATGAGGTGTGAGCATAACATACGCACCGAATTTCAGACTTAGTATGAAAACAATGCATAATATTCTGTCAATAATTTTTTATACTGATTACATATTAAAATGATAATATTTTGGCTATGCTTGGTTAAATAAAAGATACTATTAACCTTTATATTGATTTATTATAGTGTATGAATTCTATTTATTAAATTATATTCATTGAACCTTCTCCTCTTTCCTTGTTTGAATGTAGCTACTGGAAAAATTTAAATCCTAGATGCAGCTTGCATGATGTTTGTATTGGGGAGTGCTGGGTAAGAGGCTGGGATTTCTGGGTGATCAAGGAAGGGGGTGCTCAGGGGAGTCACCTGAGTTTGGAATACTTAGAAGAAGAACAGCAACAAAATATAACGACACAATCTAGCCCTTACTCTGTGCCTTCAAGCCTTTTAAATGCCTTTCAATTGCAGCTCACGGAATCCCTCCACAATCCCTGTGGGTTAGGGGCTATTGCTATCCCCAGTCCTCGGAGGATGGAAATGAGGCAGGGAGAGGTTCACTGTGTAGCCCGAGGTCACCCTGCTGTGCACGGCAGACAGGAGGCAAACCCAATCCCAGTCTTGTCCCAAAGGCTGGGTCTCAGTCATTACATCTCCTACGTCTATCAGGGAGACTCACAGGGACATGGAGACGGAACCCGAAAATCCCCGGGGATACAGTGCCATCAGGAGGCAATGGTTCACGGGGCTCAGTTTCTACATGCCTGGGTCCCCCGTGGGCTAGAGGCTGGTGGATGCATTGCTTTGTTCTCCTAGGAAATAAAACAGACCTGGATTCAAATCCAGACTCTACCACCTATTAGTTGTGTGACATTGGAGAAGTCACTTCACTTTCTCTGAGCCTTCGCTTCCATTTCTAGAAGGTGGGATAATAGGGGTACAAATTACACAGGGCTTTTGTGAGCATTCTGTGGCAAACACATGACAATTACAGTAACAATGAAGCCGGCCTTCATTTACACCCTCCTGTATACAACATTTCCTTTGGCTTCCGGGACACCCACTTACCTCATTTTCCCTAAAACTCTGTGGCTCCTGCTTTCTGAGCTCCTTTTGCTGGCCTCTCTCATCTCTTTTGTAATAGTGGACTAGCTCAGGCCGCAGCCCTTCCACTAATTGTTTGGTATGTTTCTCTCTTCGCATTCTCTAGGTGACCTCATCCATCCATATGCAATGACCCCCCCACAATTTATATCTCTGGCGCAGACTGTCCCCTGAACTCTGGCCTCGTACATCATATCACTCACAGCCTAGATCAGGGGTCAGCAAACTACAACCCGTGGGCCAAACCCAGCCTGCCAAATCCAGCGAAGAACGGATTTTACATTTCCTAAGTGATTGAAAAAAAAATATCAAAGGAGAGTATTTCGTGGCACGTGAGAAGGATACGAAATTCAGAGGTTGGTGTCCATACACGAGTTTAACTGGAACACGGCCACGCTCATCCACTCACGTGTCGTCTTTGGTCGTTTTCAGGAGTGGCTGTGACAGGGACAGGTCCACAGAGCCTAAAATATTGACTGTGTGGCACTTTGCTATGCCCACCCCTGTCCTAGGTGGGATCCCTGATAGGCATCCTAAATGCAGCACGTCCAAAACTGAACTCCTGAGAGCTCTCCTCACAATACATTAGATCAGAGAAAATTAAAATAAATAAAAGAAAATGCCCGTTCCGCCATCCTCCGGAGGCCTCCTCCCTCACCCCCCAACCCCTACACCACTCTCAGGCGCTCAGGCCACAGCCTTGGGAGCAGTGACTCTCAACCAGGGACAAATTTATTCCCAGACCAGAGACAGTTGACAATTTAGGTTGTCACGACGTGGGGACTGCTCCCAGCACAGAAAAGAGAAGGTGGAGGCCAGGGTGCTGCCGAGCCCCCTAGAATGCGCAGGCCGGCCACCAAGGCTGGGAACCGTCCCCGCCAAAGTGTCAACAGCGCTGAGGCTGAGAGATGCGGTTTTAGAGACACCCCGACCTCTCTCTCTCACCTCCCACAGCCACGCTGCTGGCGATGCCGCAAACCGCCCCCCACTCTAGCTTTGGGACACGCTCTGAATTCAAATCACTGTTCCAACTCCACCCGCCCCCAGCCCAGACGAGCCTCCACCGTGCCCCTTAGTCTCTCTCCAGGGCGGCCAGAGCACTCCTGTCCACAATGCAAGTCAGCTCTCTTTACTCCTCGGCTCAGGAGCTCTGGCCGGGAGAGTCAAGTCACATGCCAGCACCAAGAACCTGTGAAACTGGGCCTGTCCTCTCTTCCATTGCACCTCCCCCCACGTCCCCTCACTCACTCTGCCGGGGGG
>NC_048229.1:27372008-27384474 GCF_002007445.2 Ailuropoda melanoleuca
TTTTTTTTTTTTTTTTTTTTTTTTTTTTTTTTTTTTTTTTTTTTTTTTTTTTTTTTTTTTTTTTTTTTCCCCCCCCGGCCCGTGGCCTCACACAGTAGACACTCCTCCCGTGCCTTCCCGCTCCTCCCCCTGGTCCTCATGTCTTCCCTACCGGGAAGGCCACCCCCCCCTGGCCCCAGGGCTTTCTCCTCCCAAGGAAACCTACAAGATCCCCATCACCATTCTTATCTCTCACGGTTCTGCCAGATCCCCACGTCCCCTGCAAGTTTCACCTCCTCACCTACTATGTCCTCTACTTAAGAAACATACATTTCTCAATCTCTCCTCTGCTAACAAAAATCTTCCCAAGGAATCCTTACTGTTTGCACAACTAAGAAGAACCACATGGTGACCACCACTACAACCCCCAACCCCCACAGTCTCTTCTGGGTAGGAACCCCCTTCCCTTCTCAGACCCCTATGTCTCTGGACCAAGGTTCTCAACTTCAAGCGCATCTTGAAATCACCGAAGGACCTTAAAGATCAGGATACCTGATCTTTAGGATACCCACCTGAGCCCCACCTGGGCCCTATCAGAGAAATATCGATTTCATTGGTCTGGGGTGTGGCCTCTGAGCATCTAGGTTTCTCAAAGTTCCCTGGGGGATTCTAATGGGCAACCAACACACGGGACCTTGTGGTTTAGAAGAATGCCCCCAGCTCCCTCATACTCACTCTGTAGCCCACACTGTCTCCCTTGGACCAACCCCAATCCCCTACTACGTCTTGGACTCAAGCACAATCCCCCACCCTCCGCTTTGCTTAAAGAAGTCTTCTGAATCTGGCCCCCACTGATTCTACAACTTAGGCAAACTCATCATAGCTATCACTTTCTCCTCCTCCATTAAGAAAAATTTCCTCCATGAGCTCCACGGAGGAGCTACTCACAGGAATCCCTTCCCCCAGACCCCCAGTTCCTCTCCATTCAGAAATCTCCCGATGTTTGACCCAAACTCTCACTGCTGTCCAGGGAAAGCCCCCCACTCTGCCCGGCATCCCCCCTGCCCCATTCCTCTGCCCTTCCACCATCTCCCACTGCCTCCAGACCTCCTGACTGTAGCCTTGGTTCCCTGTTATCTTCATCACACCAGTGAACCCCCCCAACTCTAGATCTCCCCAACTCACTTGGACCTCCCACTCTCTTCAGCTTACAAGAGCCTCCCCCCTTCCCCCTAACCTGACTTCTCTTACACCACCAAGAATCCCCTTCCTCCACCAACCTCTCCTCTACTCAGGAGAACTCCCTTCAGGAGCCCCCACCAACTTGCCTTCTTGGGAACCCCCTCAACTCCCCTTACTCTTCCACCTGTGCGTGAACACGCTCTGCAGCCCTACTTTCTTCCAAATGTAAAGGGAGCCCCCCATAGGCAGTGCCCCTGAGAAGAATTTCATCCACGAGGCTACAAACTCTTTTAGTTGGGAACAATTTCCCACTCTGCAACCCCCATGTCTGTTCATTTCCCACTTCCATAGCATGCCCACCACCACACCCCCAGCCCTGCCTTCTCCACCCCAACC
The DNA here is from genome assembly GCF_002007445.2 of Ailuropoda melanoleuca. NCBI lineage: Eukaryota > Metazoa > Chordata > Mammalia > Carnivora > Ursidae > Ailuropoda > Ailuropoda melanoleuca. The sequence goes on from NC_048229.1 coordinate 27,373,566, forward strand.
CTCCTTCCAGGCACACGACCCTTACCTGCTTCCACCACTCACTGTTTCCTAGACTTCTTCCCCAAACCCCCTGTGACAGTTCAGAGCCTGGAAGCCAACAGGAGAACCCCCACCCCTGGGTCCTAGTACCAGGGTGACCTTGGCCTTTTCCACCTCCATCAGCTGGCCCTGCCTGGGTCTGCTCCTAGGAGGGGCTGCTGAAAAAGGTTGTCTATGGGGGGTGTCTCCATGGCAACTGGGCCTAGTGCCCCACACATGTGTTCCCTCCCCCACCTCCACTAGCCTGCCCACACACAGCCCCTATCGGTCCCCATTCATCAGCCCACTGGACACTGACATCCCCCAGCCCCTGTCCTCGGTTCTGGCCCCTTCCTCTTTCCTCTCCAGACAAATGCCGAGTTTCCTCTCCTCATCTCCTGGCTTCTTCCCCTCCATCTGTACCCCTCACCACGAGCACCACCACCTCCACTGTCCTAGCAAATCTCTGTTTCCACCCTGGGGTGAGCCCATGACCCCGAGGTGTACCCCTCCCCTGCTGGGCCCCCCACAACCCAAGATAAGCAGGGGATGGAAACGGGGTAAGTGAGGGAAATTCTCCATCAAAAAAAGATTTGAAGATTTTTTCATTTTGTCGATTTGAGGGGCAATCTGTTTGGTTTTAGGGACTCTTCCTTTAGTCCATCTGTCAGCGGCAGCAAAGGTGGAGGGAGCAGGGGACCCCCAATTCTAAAGCTTCCGGATAGGAGAGGGGTCACCAGCCCTTCTCCTTCTGAAGGGGCTGGCTCCTTCCTCCAGAATTAGGGGGGGTCACAGAACCTTCCTTCTACACCCACCCACCTCCGATTAATAAAAAGATCTGTCTCACCTCTGTTAACGATAGGTCAACTCTCCGATGCACTGGGGAGGGGACGATGAGCCCCCCCCGTCTGCACCCCCCCAGAAAAACCCTTGTGGCTCCCAGTTCTCACTGCTCCCCCTCCCCCAGCAGAGAGGGACCCAGGCGTCCGACCTGGTTGGGGGGGTGGAGATGAGGAGGCGTATGGGGAACGAGGGTGTGGAGGTGGGAGGGGAGGCTGAGGGGCAGCTCTGAGCCCGGGCCCCAAGGGAGTGGGGGTCGGGATGAAAAAAAAAGGTGAGGAGACAATTTGGTTCTCGTGTCGCTGGGTAAAGTGCGGAGCTGGAGGACGAGAGAGGGAGGGAGGAGGGAGGGAGGGGGAGGGGAGCCGCTGAGGATGGGGGAGCCACGGAGAGGAGGTGGGGGGAGGGAAAGGATTGGGGGGCAGGGTCTGGGTGGCAGAACGAAGCTGAGGAAAAAGAGAGAGAGAGACCCAGAGAGGGAGGGAGAGAGACAGAGAGAGACAAGGAGAAGCGGAAAGAGAGAAACCCAGAGACTGTGAAACAGAAATGGGGGAGGGAGATTTGGGGGAGGCAGTGGCTGGTAGCAGAAGGAAGTTGGAGAGAGACACACACACAGAGAATTATCCAGAGAGAGAAGGGGACAGAGACAGAGATACAAAGAAAGAAACCAAGAGACTGGGGGACAGATGGGGGATGGGGTAAGGGAGAGGATGGGGGGGTCAGAATGGGATAACAGAAGGAAAGAAGAGACAGGGACAGAGTCATCCAGAGAGGGGGGGGGGGGAGAAAGGGAGAAAGGGAAAGAGAAATGGGGGGGGTGGGGGCAAGGTCTTATTAAAGACAAGGATGCTTTAAAGAGAGAAAAAGATGGAGAGAGAGAGAGAGAGAGAACGGACACGAGAGTAAATAATAAGAGAAATTTAGGGGAGAAGGCTCTGAGTGGGAGAAGGTGGCTGGACACAGAAAGGCAGGTGCAGAAGGAGGGAGAGAGACCCAAACAGAGAGATAGGTGGAGAGCGCCTGACTGGGAGAGACCCCAGGAACGAGACACAGAGAGACACTGAGGAGGCATCAGAAGGAAGCTGGAGGAAAACAGGAGAGGGGCCAGGCTCCGATGGATGAAGGAGGTCAGAGATTGAGGACACCCGCGCCCCCTCCCCCACCACATCCCTCGCCCCAATCCCTACCCCCATCCCCATTTCAAAGCCACCACCCCACCCCCACTAGCCTCCATCTCTCCACAGCATCGCCTGCCGCCGCCACCGCCTCTTCCTGTCGTCATAGCAACAGGATCCAGGCGCCCAGCCAAGGCTGGCAGCAGCGCCGGAAATGAGGGGAGGGCCTTTCCAAAAGGACCCCAGGAGCTGTCCCCTTTCCCCAAATCCAAGGGACAGCTCCACTTCCCTGGGCCTTCCCACCCCCCACGACTGCCAAGGGCAAAGAGCCCCTGAGAATGAAATTCTCTTCTATTCAAGTTAGGAGGGTAGCAAGCCCTTAGTTTCACTGACATTTCACCTCCCCCCCACCCTACCCGCCGCCCCTTACTCCAGGAGTTAGAGTCCCCCAAGATGGGAATGGGAGCGAGGGGACAAATAGGAGGTGAGAAACTTGGTGGAAATAAGTCTTCAAGAAATCTGCCTGGGGCAGGGCGGGACAGCTCTGCAAGTTTTCAGAACAATGATTGTGGAGTTCCAGAACTAGCCAGTGGGCAGGGGGTGGGACAACTCGAGGCAGAAAATCTGAGATGAGAGTCAGAAAGTTTGGTCTTGGATTCAAATCTTAGAGATGCCTGTAGCCAGTGTGTGACCTTGGGCAAAACATTCCCTCCTTTTTAGACTCAGTTGTAATGGGAACAAAAGCTGCCTCTAATGAATGGAGAAAAGGTCTTTACTCACTGCTCTAGACAGGCAGTCACTTCACGACTGCGTCCTCCTGCAAATGCTAACCAAAACTGAAAGCTAGCCATGACCATAGACTTGGGCTAGGTAGTTTGCATGCTTCAATGTCTCGTGGAATTCTTACGGAATTCTTACAGAATCCTTGCGACGACGTGGGCACTGATGTTCCCATATCACAGATGAGCAAACTGAGGCTCAGAGATGTATCTCCCTGTACCCAGATCGCTCAGGGAATAAAAGGCAGAGTTGGAGACGAAGCAGCCTCTTTTTGGGGCTTGACAGGGGCGGGTGGGCAGCAATAGGTGAACTTTAGAGCCACTTAACATGCCATTTTGGGGCCAGCTCCTCCCTTTTGGGGACTGGCAGAGACAGAGAAAACCTGTATTCCCCACACATCCGATCCCCGCCCCCTGCAGGAGCCATACCCTTCTGTACCCAGCATCTCTCCTTTCCACTGGAGTTTCTAAAGGTCAGTTTATTTAATTCTCACCGTGGCCCACGGGGAAAGGAGTTTAGAGAAGGATTCTGACACCCCTTGTTTGGAAGGAAAGAAACGCCAGCCTCAGGGGAAGGGGACTGGAATTCATTCATTCGAGAACTATTTGTTCCGCCTCTGCTCTTTTGCCAGGGAGAGGGACGCAGCTGCAAACAGTAATGGTAACCAGTATCAGTCGAGTGCCGAATATTACAGACTCGGAGTCATCTGCGGGCATTGACTCGGTCTTCCAGCTTCTGTTATTAGCCCCCATTTTAAAGATGTGGAGACTGAGACTGAGAGAGGGAACCACATCCCCAAGGTAGGAAGTGGTTGCAATCAGGGCCGAGGCTTCAGGTCCTAGAGCCCGTGCTGTTTTCTCTGCTAAAAATAAACAACAAAAACAGAAACTTCCGAAGGCTGAAAACAGCCATGAAGGTAATAAAGCAAGCCAGGGTCTCTAAACCTCGGAGCTAGTGACGCTCGCGGGGTAATTCTCGGTGGTGGGGTCCAACATGCGTGCTGTGGGATGTCCAGCACCCTTGCCCTCCACCCGCCGCATGCCAGGGGCAAGGGCTTATGATAAAAAAGAATTCAGTCTGTCCCACCTCAAATCCTGCTCCTTTTTGGAAAAGCCCCTTAACGTTTTTAGCTGTTTCTTCTCTTACTTGCCTTTCCATCCCTAAATAATAATTACCTCCTGGATGTGTCAGCCTTATACATTATAGATTCTTTTCCTCCAACAGATAACGATTTAACTCCTGTCGACCTCACTCTTTTCCCTCCCTTCCTCCTCCCACAAATATTCTTCGTTCTATTGGTTAATTTTGTGGCAGTAAGTGATAGACTTTACGTCGTGGCTGCTTGTTTCAGAGGGCATATATCTGGTTTCTTTTTAGCAGCTTTGTTGAGATAGAATCCGCATACCGTACTTCACCCACGGAAAGTGTACCACTCAATGGCTTTTAGCTATAATCGCAGAATAGGGCAACTATCGAGTTTAGGTCCATTTCAGAGCATTCTCGTTAGCCTGAGGAGGGACCACACACCCCTTAGCCGGTCGCTGTCCCTCACCGTCCCCCACAGCCTGTCCTAGCCCCAAGCAATCACTAAACTACTTTCCATCTGTGTAGATTTGCCTATTCCAGACACTTCATAGAAATGGACTCATACAGTATGTGTTTATTTGTGTCCAGCTTCTTTTACTGAGCACAATGTTTTCAAGGTTCATCTATGTTGTAATATGCATACTTCCTTTCCTTGTACTGATGAATGTCATTCCATTGTATGGCTACGTTACATTCTACTTACGTTGGGTATTCGGGTCATTTCCCCATTTTGGCTATTGTACATAATGCTGTGAACATCTGTGTTCAAGTTTTTGCATGGGCATATGTTTGGGGTTTTTTTTTAAGATTTTATTTTTTTAGGGGCGCCTGGGTGGCACAGCGGTTAAGTGTCTGCCTTCGGCTCAGGGCGTGATCCTAGAGTTCTGGGATCGAGCCCCACATCAGGCTTCTCCGCTATGAGCCTGCTTCTTCCCCTCCCACTCCCCCTGCTTGTGTTCCCTCTCTCGCTGGCTGTCTCTATCTCTGTCGAATAAATAAACAAAAAATAATAATAATAAATAGACCCTTGTTTCTTTAAAAAAAAAGATTTTATTTTTTTAAAGGATTTATTTTTATTTTTTCTTAAAGATTGTATTTATTTATTTGAGAGAGAAAGCACAGGGGTGTGGGGGGCAGAGGGAGAGGGAGAAGCAGATTCCCTCCCGCTGAGCAGGGAGTCCAAGGCGGGGCTCAATCCCAGGACCCTGGGACCATGACCTGAGCCTAAAGCAGACGCCTAACCAACTGAGCCACTCAGTCGCTCCCAAAGATTTTATTTTCTAAAAGTAATCTCTACACCCAATGCGGGGCTCAAACTCACAACCCTGAGACCAAGAGTCGTGTGTTCTACCAACTGGGCCAGCCCGGCGCCCCAGACATATGCTTTCACATCTTGGGCATATACCTAAAAGTGGCATTTCTGGATCCTATGGTTATCCTTTTGAGAAATGAGGTACACCTCTGGACTTTGTTTTGTAAGACAGAAATGTTAGACCCACTGATCAACCCTTCGGTTCATGGAAGGACCCTTCAGCAGGGGTGTCACAGAAGGTACAGGTTAGGCCCCTTTCAGATCTCATTCCTATATTTGCTCATGAATTCATGTCCTATTATCCAAGGTCTCCCACGGGTTTGATCTAGAGATCCAGAGGCTGTAGAATCAGAGGCAAGTTTGCTAAGCCCCTAGGTTCGAGAAGGTCCTCCACCCTTACTTCCCCTGATCCCATGTGGTCAGCAGAACTCTAAAATGACCAATATTCCCACGCACCCCCCGGCGTACATACCCTGTAGAATTGCCTCCCCTTGGGTATGGGCAAGCTTGTAATAGGGTGAGGTGTCATTCTCACGAGTAGATTACATTATATGGCAAGGTGAAGGGATTTTGCACATGTAATTACGGTCCCTAATCAACTGACTTGTAGTTAATCAAAGGGGAAGTGATCCTGGGTGGGCCTTACCTAATCAGGTGATCTCTTTGCAAAGGGTCCAGAAGTGGCAGAGATTCAGACCAAGCGATTCTCCTGCTGTCCCGTTACAGAGAGGGCCACGTGGTGAAGAGCTGAGGATGCCATCTGCTAGCAAGAACGAGGGAACAACATCAGCCCTGCAATCCCAGGGAAGTGATCTCTATCTCCTGAGCGAGGTTGGGGATGAGCCTCTCCCTTATCGAACTTCCAGATGAGGATGCGGCCAGCCGGCATCCTGATCGCAGCCGTGGGAAACCCCGAGCAGAGGACGCCGTGCACTGTACTGGCTTCCTGAGCCAAGGAGGGTATGAGGTAATAAACACATGTTGCTTGAAGCCACGCCATTTGTGGTCACTTGTTACGTGGCAGCCCGTAACTAAGAGACTCTGTAAGTCTCATTGCACCGTGAAGGTGCCTTATTGCCCCCTCTCCGTATCTTCCTCTCCCTCACTCCCACAACCAGGCAGTCCCCGTGTGCGGGCCCCTCTCCCTCCTGGACCCCTCTCCTATCCATCCCCTTCTCTCTGTCCTGCTCTTGTCTGGACTGCCCCACCAGCCGATGCCCCCAGTCTCCCTCCAGCCTGATTTTTACTCGGTCCCTAAAGACTCTCTAACACTCAGAGCAGAACTTTTCCCTCCTCTGCTCAAAATTCTCCTATGGCTCCCTATTGCCCTCAGGAGAAAATAGAAGCTCTTCACCCATGTCCTTCGTCAAGAACGCCAGTCTTGTCTTACGCCATCCCCATGGTGGCCTTCCACAGACTGGAGTGGTTTCCCCACTCTGCTCAGTTCCTTCACACTCCTGAGGTTCCTGAGTGTGGCCCCCTTGCCTGGAAGCCCCTTCCACCTCTTCCACCTCTTGGAATCTTCTTCCATCTCCCACCTGAAGTCTGCACGGAAATGCTCCTTCCTCTGGGAAGCCTTCCCTGACCCCCCAAGGCTGCATCAGAGGATACAGCTGCCCTTCCCCTATGCCCTGTTGTGCCCCTGTTAGGGCAGGGTGACTACCCTGCATTGTGACTGGCCTGTCCATCTGTCCCCCCCAGCAGAGTGGGGGCTGCTCGAGACAGACATAGGGCTGGTTCACTTTGCTATCCCCCAGTGCCCCGTTTTGGTAAATAGGAAGCCTCGGTCCGCAAGTGCTGAACGGATGGACGGAGAGATGGACGGAGGAAGGAGTGGAAGACAAGGGATACATAGTCTAGGGTCCTCTGGCGGCCAATTACAGCCTCCCATCCCTGCCCAACCCCTCTCCCGCCTCATATCCTGAGTGTGCGTTCTCCCAGGTGCTTGAGTGTATCTCGTCAACAACAGCTGGGGCCTTTGTGTTTTCTCAAGAGGAACAGAGTGGTGGTGGCGTGTTTTCCCGCTGTACCAGGAAGAGAAGATCAGCGTTTCTAAAATGTCCTCATTTAGGGTGAAGTGGAAATATTCCAGCGCTGAGGAATCAGGTGGCCTGGGTTCCAGTCCTTGCTTTTCCTTGCCTCCCAAGGGACCCCAGAACCTAACTCTCGTGCTCTGGGCACTTTGTCCTCTTGTCTGTAGAGGGGATGCGGAGGGGGTGTGGGTAGTGATCTCGCTCCGGATGGGATGTCCGGGGACTATGATTCAAAGTCACACATCCGAGGAATTCTGGCAGGGTTTTGGGGATGTCTGTGGAGCTCTGAAAATTGTCTGTGAAATTTTGTGAATGTGGGTACTCTTTTCTGGAGGTCGATAGCTTTTATCCTGTTCTTGAAGGGACCCCCTAATCTCCATATGAGTTCAGACTCACTGCCTATTGACAGATTTAACAAAATCTCATATGGGTCAGTAAAAATTAAAAAAAAAAAAAAAAAGGCAAGGGAAAGCACGAGGATGCATAGCTATCCTCCAGGGCAGATTTCCTCAAGCTGAGCACATCTTGGACCGATCATGCTTTCTAGTGGGCGTCACCCTGGCTTCAGGGCTTTCAGTAGCATCCCTTATCCTCTACCCACCAAAGGCCAACAGCACCCCCTCCCCAACGGTGACACCCAGAAATGTCGCCCCCAGGGGCATAACCAGAAGTGATAGCAATCATTCCCTCTGGGAAATGAGGCTGGGGTTGGCATCAGTGAGAAGATGAAAGGCACTTCTTTCTTTCGGTCCTTCTCTGCTGCTTAAATTTGAAATTCATGACTAGGTATTAAACTTATAATAAAAATGAGTTTGTTGCTAAAATAAGTTACCTCCATTCAAGGGACACATACACACAGCTGTGGAAAGAAATGAGGTATTCGCCTCCATGACAAACAACAGCAATGCTTAGCACGTTTGGTCTCGGGACCCCTCTATATGCTTAAAAATTGCAGGGGACCCCAAAAGCATTTGTTTCTGTGAGCTGTGTCTATTGACATGTAACATATTCAAAATTCGAACAGAAGAGACATAACAATCTGTATTAACTTCAGTAAAATCATCAACTCACTAAATGTTTACATAGACAACTTATTTTAGTGAAAAATAATTGTATTTTCCCAAACATAGTGGTGTTGGCTTATATTTTTGAGAATCTACTCGATGTTTGGACTACTGGAAGGAAGTGGGATTCTCATATCTGCTTCTGCATTCACTCTATTGTGGTCCCACCCGTTGTGAAGCCACAGAAAGACTCTGGACCCTACACACTCATGAGAGACTAAAAGTGAAAAAGGCAAACCATATCTTAGGATTCTTGTCAAAGTGGTTTTGACCTCGTGGACCCCGTCACCAGGTCTCAGGGATGCCCCAGGGTCCCAGGGCCACACTTGGAGGACCACTAACATATGTGGTATTATTCTGTGAATTAACTGACTGGATAACACAGTATAAGAATGACGATAGATGGGGTACCTGGTTGGCTCAGTCCATACAGCGTGCAACTCTCAATCTCAGGGTCTTGAGTTCAAGCCGGAGCCTTCTTAAAACAAACAAAACAATGACAGGTCAAGAGAAGGAACTAGGCGGCTTCAGGGTACTCGGAGGCATACAGCTTAGTGGTTAAGTGTGGTCAGTTCAGGAGACCCCCCAGGATTCGACTCTTAGCTTGACCACTTACGAGCTGTGTGACCAGGAAAAGGTTAATTTACCTCTCTGCACCTCCAGGATCTCCTTTATAAAATGGGGATGAAAAGAAAAGCACCAGCTTCCCTGGGTTATTGAATGCGAAGTGGCTGGCACATAGGAAGCAGTCGATAAATTATGCAATTAATTTATGCAAACTGTCGTTATTAAGCATCCTTGAAAAACAATAAGGTAGAGTTATATAACTGACACTAAACACTGTCATAAAACGTGGCCATGTGCAATTGTGTGTATACGATGATAAATGCTGTGTCTGATAAACGTGCATGAGCTACATACTCTCCTGTGTGTGGATTGAAACACGTGTGTATATACTTCGGTATGCAAATAGGTTTTGAAATTGCATGTGGCATGATGATAATACCTCAGGGCAAGGGGGACTTCTGGATGTCAAGAGGTCAGAAGTAAGACTGACTTTTCACAGCATTTTTTTTAAAGATAAACAAATCTTTAAGATCCCATTCCATTTTCAAAATGTAAAAAGACAAAACAACAACCAAAAAAAAAAAAAAAAAAACCTTGGTTCTTTTTTAAAAAGAACATAAACTTTAGGGAATGAGGTTGTTAAGTTCTGGACAAAATGAGCAAATGTCCAGCAAAGGTCCAGCACTTGCACCCAAACAGCCCTTTCTGCAGGCAAGACAGACAGCACCAATTGATCAGAAAGACAGACAGCACCAATCAACCCAATCAACGGGGATATCCTTTTCCACTGAACAGATACATATTCAAAATCCTTCCCAACACCATGCTCCAGGCAGCCAGTAGGAATCCATTCGTCTTGACAAAGAAGCTGGAACACCTTTGCCATCCCACATCTCAACCATGATCTCCAGAAATTCCTGAAACCATTGGAAATGACTCAGAATATTTCCCTCACGGAGTCTGCCAACCTGCCCCCACCACTCTCCCTGTGCCAGAGGGATTTGGAGTCCTTGTAGCCCATCCCCCCTCCTTCTTACAGAAAAAGAAACTGAAGCCCCAGAGATTAAAAGACTTCTCAAGGTCACAGGATGAGTTTGCATCAAAGTCATGGTAGTGAAATAGAGTGGCTTGAGAGAGGAGGTTCTGGGATCAGACAGGAAATTCTCCTCTGGATCTTACCAGCGGGGTGATCTTATCTCCCTGAGTGCTGGTTTCTTCATCTACTGAAGGGGCTGTTTGCAATGCCTAGTTCCCGGAGGTTTGGAAAAATCCAATGAGCGAACACATGGAAAGTGCTCAGCACGGTGTCGGACACCTAATAACAGTTTGGTGAGTGTGGTCGTGATTTGGGAGCTGTCCTGATTGCCCCCAAGAGCCTAAGTCCCAATAAGGCAAAGAGCCAAAGGGCTAGCGCTGCTTCCTTCCCAACACACTTCAAGAAGCAGCTGAACATTCAGGCTGTTTTCAGTCCCTCAGTGGAGTAGGTGAGATCACAGATCTTAGGGCCCACTTGGAAGCCTCTGATACGGGTCCGCGGGGAACACCTGAGATCACTTTCTGGAGGAAAGTGTGCATGTCTTAGTAGGTGCTCAATAAACGCAGCAATGATTTCTCAACAGAGCTTTGGGAGAATCCGCTGCTCCCCAGGGAGAGGAGAAGGACGCTGAGGTTTTGGCACAGCTGAACCTACTTTCAGCTCTGCCTCTGTCACTTTGTGCCCGTGTGACCCTGGGTGAGTCATTTCACCTCCATGATCCTATCTGCAAAATGACTTCAGTAAATTCAACACGTGGGCCTGGGGAGAAAATCCAATGAAGCAATAAATGTAGAAGGAAGGCAAGCGATAGTGACAGTACTCTAAGTGGTCATGGTAACACCAAGAGTTAATTTTTATTGATCCTGACCGGGTGTCATTTGCTGTCCTACATGCTTTACACGGACTGAATTATAAAGTGCTGCTGTTAATAATTATGATGATTAAGCAACTTAACAAAGACCAGTCTAACCTTGTTCTGCAGGACTCGAGGCCCCCACTCTGGGGGCAGAGACCAGGACCCAGACCCTGTATCCTTCCCCACCCCCACCCCACCCCCC